>NC_139237.1:85595092-85924002 GCF_977018435.1 Lepisma saccharinum | reverse complement strand
GGATAACGTCATATTCGAGGCAAATGCAGCGGAAATACAGAACGCGCAGTATCCAGTTGTGGTTTGCAGAACCTATAAACCTGGATAGATACCTAACCGGAGGCGCCAACTTAAGGTAAATTTGAGGGGGGGCAAGGTTGGTATAAACAATATTTTATATGTGTAATAAATATAAAATCTGTCCCTCTATACGTGAATTTTGGGGGGCAGAAAGAGCCTTGCCCCCCCCCCCCAAGTCGGCGCCTATACCTAACAGCTCATGGCAACATCATATTATTCTTAGTTGTGCAATATTCCACTTGTATGATGCTCAGAAATGGAGAAAACAAAAAATAGTAACAATACGGTGAAGAATCAAAACTGGCCAACAAAATGTCTTCATCGTTAACTTGTTATGCTAGTAAATTTTTCCAACAGTTAGCAGCACTGCAACTTCTCCCTAACAGCGAAACGTTCATTTCTTTTTCAGCCAGTCAAGATTCATTCTTCACGCAGCCTTACCTTGGTCCATAAACAATGCGTTTTTCGATTAAGGGCGACAGCTACTTCTTTTCCTGGAGAATAGAAGGGGATCTTACATTACATTTCCCTCCCCACTTCCCAATGCTATTTCGCTGATCAATCCACTGAAACGTTCTGTCCGCAGGTTTCCGGTTGATTGGATTCTGAGATCTGCTCCTCTTGCAGCGCCATAGCTTGTAATCTGCCTTCCTGAGAAAGAGCAGACATTTCGATGCACGAAAAGACATACTGACCTTTGTGACCATAAGTCTTTCTTTCTTTGTCGTGACATTTTAAAAACAACACTGCCAGGCACGTACCTAGAAATATATTCGGGGGGAGGGGGTACAAAGGAAGTTTCTAATAATAATAATATAAATGTTTAAATTTAAATAATTATAACAAATTAATTAAAACAATATTAATTAAAATGTGCAAATTAATTAATAGTCTATTTTTATTACATGAAGAGGTAAAATTACGGTATAAAAATAGTTGATATAACAGCAAGTATTCATTATCTATACCTTAGTATAGTTAAGGTCGCCAAAATTTGTATTAAAACAACTGTCCTGCAAAAAAATGTAAAACAGATAAAGAATAGAACATTTATTGAATAACAGAAAAGGATGTTAGATCCTGTTGACGAAATGTAAAGTTCCTGATTAATATTTTATGCATATTTTTATAAATAGTAGTGTGCATAAAATCTCCTATGCTACCGGAATTAAAAGTCGTGTTATCCCAATATAATCCTTGCATTGACACATATAATCCTCGATTAAACAATAAATGCTAATAACTAAATTTTCATTATTTAATTTTCGTAAGTCTTTCGTGGTGGAGGGGGAGGTCCGGACCCACTGGACCTGCCCCCCCCCCTCTAAATACGTCCGTGAACACTGCCTAAAACTGTTTTATTCGTCCAAATGAAACTTGACAGGCAAGTTCAGTATTACAGTTATTCTGATTGTAGCTGATAGATGGCGCGAATAGCGCATTTCCTTAAAATACAGTGTTACAACTTTGTAGACATGTTATACACATGCGGATTGTTGTTGGAATTTAGCTTTCAGCGTTAGCGATCGTTTGGGGTAGTTAAAAAATACAGAGCTGGTGCACAATACTGCGATTCGTTGTTTTCTGGACCTGCGTAAGGTCGGATGCTCAATTCATGGTGATAAGTAGAAGCGCATATTATACCTTGTTTTAGAAGTAAATTTTATTACTAAAAATTAATTTTGTTTAAAAACAGGCCAATAAACGAACAGAGAAGCAAATGCTCTCATTTCAGAGCCCTTCAGGTTCAGTAAATTTCATAAAATCAAGGGCCTAACCAGACCGATACTCAACTTCACAACTTCAAATGTATGCAGTGCAGTCGCATGATTAGAATATTAAAATCCTTCTTTCTAAACTCCACAATACAGATTCTCGTCCTCTACCTCTAATTAACAACGTAGTGCTTGGTATTTTCCACTTCTACGTTAGTTTTAATTAATTTTACTAACAATATGCACGAAACAGTTAGTTTCATGAGTAGAGCCCGGAAGTTCAGGCATTTATTTTCGTTAAAATAGGCAGGCAAAAAGGCATTTATAATGTGGTAAATAGGCACTAAAAATGAAGAAAAGGCAAAATAAACCGAAAAAAGGCACATTTAGAAGTCGCTTACTTTTATCTATAATTTCTGGCAAAATGTTAAAATCTAAATTGGGAAGAGCATTTCAATTTTCTCCGTCTTGATTGCACATAACTACAAGGTGCTTTTTAAGTTCTCAACATTCATTGATAGTCGTCTGTCAGAGAGAATGTTTTTCATAATAGAAAATGATCTTTCTACTTCGACAGAAGTTATTGGAGCATACATATAACAAGCTAATGTAGCTGGACTCATTTTGGTAACAGCATTTTCACCTTTTAGAATATCACAAATTGTTTTCAATTGTTTCAAGTCCTCATTTGCACTCACTACCCGTTAGCACTTTTCCGCAACAGCTGACCCCTTTTCTCCTGGCACTTCCATCATCTGCTACATAGATTCCTCGAAGATTTTCATGGATGCTATAATTGTAGGCTAATTGTCTCTGGCAATGCACCATAATGTGCAACAGTAAACTTGAATAGCACAGGAGTTTTTTCACTTCACGAATTGAAGCCGCTTCATTTTCTGGAAGAGCATCGATCACCTCACTGATTTTTTGAAGGTTGTTAGCATAATATATAGCTGCTGATATCCAGGTTCCCTATCTCGTCAAGACTGGTTGCTGAGGTAAACTAAGCTCAATCGCAACTTCCTGAAATTTTCGGGTTCGAGAGGGAGATTTCAGAAATATTTTCTTTGTGTTCGAAATCAACCTGTCCACTTCAGCAGTCAATCATGCACAAGAAATGTTAACCAAAAGGCAATATCCTGACTCAGCATGAAATACTTTTATCTCACACTTTTCTCCTTCAGCAATGTTGAAACATGCGTGAGTTCAATATTACTTAAATAAGGCGAAAATTATTCACGTAATAAACGGAAGAACAATAAATGCCAACAACGTTTTTTGGGAGAAAAATAATTTATATACACATTTTTTTTTTAAAAAAAATGTCAAATTTCATTGAAAAAGGCAAAAAAAAGGCATTATAATTTAAAATAGGCAGTGGGGTCCCAAATAGGCAAAATGAAAAGGCTTCCAAAACATTCGAAACAACATAAGAAACGTATATCCGGAAAAATTTTATCAATATATGCAGTAGATAAAAAGAGGCATTTTGCCAAACTTCCGGGCTCTATTCATGAGATTTTCACTGTCGTTAAGGCAGGCTCTTTACGTCAACATCTTCATTCACCTTCTTTAAATTCTCCCGTAACTCAGAGCAAGAGGACGATAGAATACTATCTTCATACAACCTACCAGAGAGCGTACTGTTCTGAGTTTAATACTAATTGTACGCAGGAGGGGTTTCTCGCAGCAAGGAACATGTTGGCTTATTATCATGCCTTTTTTAAAAAATCTCGTTCTCACCCAACGTGTTGCTAGTTACTTGGGCTTATCTAGTATATTGATACATTCTCAAAGAAAGGGTCCTGGTCTAAAAGAGTAAAATACTTAAATCCTTTTTTGGAGAAGATCTTCGTTTCATATCTTCAGGTTAGGTTGAGATTTCCTGTAGGCGTGAAAATGGCTTCCTGCAGCACACAATTCTATTTCAGGCTTGAGAAAAACTTTAGCACACTCACGCCATGCTTAGGAAAACTTTTGAAAGATGAAACCATGAATCAGATCCTCCGAATTTTAAGCATCATGCCAAGTGATGGGATCTGGTAGACCATGCTAAATATTAGTCTTTATTTTCAAGACCATCCGTAGTTTCATTGGAACTTATTTGTTTATTAAGGACATACTAGAGAATTACCCAATTACAGCAATCTGATGAACAGGCCAAGTAAAAGTTCTTCGCAATCTGAACTTCATTTGTTTCACGAAGAACCAGGAGTGTATCCAGGAAGTAATTTAGGGACAACTTTTAAAAGGGTCACAACAACTGTCCTCCTACATTGTATCAAATGGTGCTGACATAACTTTCGCTATCGGATGTGCGAAGAAAAATATTCCTCGTGGGGTAAAAATTTCTTGATCTGCAGCTCTAAGAATTATGACAACGTCTTTTCACAATCACATTTATTGGCACGTTCATTTTTTAATTTACAATAGCATATTGGGCAATTTTCGGAAAACGTCACCAGCGCTGCTAAATTCGAACATTTCACATGTACGTACAGCTTACGGCAAAGATAACAGTAGGCAAATTATCCATCGCCTACTTTAATTTATGTATTTATTCCACATGTGTTGTTTAAAGGAATGGAGTTCTGTTGATTCGAAGCAGATTATCATCACATTGTGGAAAATAAACTGAATGAAAATAGTGACTGTTTATTTTGCCGTCGGGTGTACAAAAAGAGCAAGAAAATTCGGAGGAAAAATACATGCGCATTTTAAACATAATTCTCCTGCAAGCTGGAATGCTAAAGAAATATCTGGTTTTGATTGAGCTGATGGAATTTTAATGTTGAGCTATGTTTTTTTTTACTTGAGTGGGTTCAAAGTTTAAGCTTTCATTACAATAAAGTGCAACAATTCGTTTATACAATAATTCTACTTCGATCTATTGGCACAGAAACAAGAATTTATGCGATTTAAATATTATTCCGATGTAAATTAAGTTTATTTGTCTTACTTAATCATTATACTATTTGAAAGATATTCTAGGGACCCCTTCAATACGTCGGCACGCCCTTGGAAATAAGCGTTACATAACTGCTTGATATTTCCTTTGTATTGTCATTGGACTGTGAATTCCGAAAACCACGCACCGACTATACACGCCACGTTGAGCAGTAAAGTGGGGTCAGGACACTTTAGGCGAGAAAGGGTCAAATTGGCTTCATTCCGAACACCAGGTGTCGCGTCGGTGAACGCAGCAGGAGTCTTCTGTCATGCATTTGTGGCGCATCGCCTCTTCTTTGTGCCTCCAAAGAAAACAAAATGCACACAAAGCAGCCGGAAAGTAGGATGAAACATTAATAAATGAATGCGTAACGGGACAAAGCTGGTTTATCATGCAAATTGAGAACATCAAGAAACGCAGATGCCAGACGACGATAAGTTTATTAGATTTCCCACAGGTGGCTCTGGTGGACAATAAACCGCCTTGCAACTCCCTCTCTCGTATGCACGCTGTTTCTTTCTTGCAAGTCCCAGCACGAAAATTGCAAATTTACCCTTTGCAGTTTCTTCTTTACGACTGCATCGCACTTCGCACCGGTATTCAAGTATTCAGTGGTACACGGTAAACAACAAGGAAGAACAACATCTTCTTAGATGGAGAGAGAGAGAGAGAGAGAGAATGCAGACAATTCAATCTAGCCTAGCTATTGGCTCTTTGAAGGGGGGCAGCATAAAAAGTGAGCAACCCCCTTGTCTCATTCTCACCAAAAGGGTTGCCAGGTACCTGTGTTTGTCTAGTGTTGATGGTTTCCTGGAAACGTGTCATACATTTCAGCCACAGAAATTATTGTAATGGACTGATAATTAATTACAATACAATTAAAATTAGTATGCAAAGTTGCAGGAGCAGTAACTGCTTCTGCCTATTCACACATTCGCACGTGCAAAACCCAAATAAATCTGTAATGCAAATAATCTTTATTATAGGGTGTCTGTTAAAAGAGGCCCCGTGGAAAATGTGTTCCTTGCATGTATAGGTATACCGAAGAGAAGAGCTGAGTAGAGGACAGTCCTGGATATCGGTGCCAAGCAGTTTAAGGTCCTGTTCAGCCCAGTTTGGTACATACCGGAAGCGCTTCTAGGCGAGCGCGGAGGTAGTGCAACGGAGGGGTGAGGTGCATGGGCGTCCGGAAGGGGGGGCAAGGGGGGCCGTGCCCCCCCCCCCTGGAAAATGAAAGTCAACCAAAAATTATGTATTTCACACATATAATTTCATTTTAGCCACAATAATATGTGTTAATTATTGCATGAACACCATAAATTCGAATTTAAGCAATTTTTTTTAGGGAACAACAATATTTTTGGAGAAAATGTGCCTTGTTTGCCCCCCCTGGAAAAAATACCTTCCTTGCCCCTCCCTGGAAAAAATCCTGCGGACGTCCATGGTGAGGTGGGGGCAGAGAGCACCGATGTCAGATCTCTCCGATTTTCTCTCCGCCGGCCCTCTTACGCGCCTGCTGAGCTAAAGCTCTGATTCTCTGTCGTCTGCTGGACGACAGAGGTCTCAACACAGGGTGCGGTGTTGCAACCACTTGCAATGCATTTTCCGTTCTGTGGATTTTAACGGATTGACGTTCCGAGGGTGAAAAGCGCGCTCTGAAATCTATCGGCTTGTTTGTTATTGCGATGTTCTTCTGTGTTTTTCATTAGTTTCTTGATTTATTCGTGTTGCATTGTTGTTCCTATTTCGTTAATTATTATTTATTGTTGTGTTAGAGTGCGGAGTACATGAAATGAGGAAGGAGAACAATGGCATGTATTTGTGCAGAATGCTACAAGAACAAGCATAAAAAAAGGCAAATGTTTGTCCTCGGCCGAACATGTTGAACGTGTATGCCTATTTCCGGACACAGAAATTATTGGCGGCATAGACACAATGAAAAGTGCCACTCGAATGACATCTGAAACAACGGGGAGAGCTATGTCAGAGGTCGCCTAAAATTAAGAAAGGCTTTAATGAAAACAAGGGAAACTTTCTTCACCAAGTAAGAAGAAGAATGATATGAGCAGGCCCGGATTTCCCAATAGGCCCAGGCCTAGAGCGGCACTTTGGTAGGGGCGGCACGATTGTTTGTTTTAAATTTATAAGGAATATCTCGGATTGCCTCTTTTTTTTCTCCGGACACACGAATGGAATGACTTAATGTAGTTGTATTTTAAATATAAGTTAACGAAGAATATTTCTTAAGAGAGATAGGGTAGCAGGGCTTTTCCCTAGTTTACTAATTTGTTGTTTTAATTACCGACGTTGTTGTTTCGAATGTACAGTATTGCGCCGAGCCACTGCGGGATGGCCTGGATAGCAGTGATAATGTTGTTCTGGAATTCTTGCAGTGTGTGAGGGTTGTTGCTATACACCTGTCCCTTTAGAGCTCCCCACAAGAAGAAATCACAGGGTGATAAATCTGGAGAACGAGGTGGCCAAGGTTGGTACTTGTTCACACGCTCCATCGGCTTCGCTTTACCAGCGCCTGTCGATGAGATACGTTAGCTTCACCCAAGTAGCCGGGTGCTCGTTTGCCGATGTTTGCAGCACGCAAGGGGGGAGAAGGGATTGGTGCCTGTAGCTTGCAGTATTATGGGCTTTACACATTGCTATAGATTGTCCAGCGAAAAGAATAGACTATTGCTTCAAATGGGCTTTTACTTTCCTTACATCCTCCCTCTTTTTAAATATTGTTTTCACTACTGAGCGCCAAGTTGAACACACTTGCTTTTGTTTCGAATGCAAAACGCTGTTCTGGAACTGCTTAAGCTTTTAGACCAGCAAAAGTTCCTTCCAGCAGCGAATATTTTTAATTTTGTTTGTGCAGGGGCACGTGAACGGAGGGGAACGGCGAGCCCAGCGTTGTCGACTGCTTTCCACCCCACCCCCTCAGCCAGTACTGCGGTAGACAAAATTTCACGGAAGGAGAGGGTGACTGACCGTTGGTTTCGACGAGGAATGACTGTGGCGGATCTGTGCGTTGGGTTGTGTTGTGTTGCGCTGTAAAAAACCGTTGGTTTTAATACTGAAATATGAGCGAAAGTAGTGTAAAGAAGAGAAGACATGGTGAGGTTGTCAAAAGTAAAGAGAGGCAAATAGTAATGAATATTTTTGTTTATTTAAAACAGAAAAATCCGGATCGCATTGTGTAAGTTGGTTAGCCAGCGAGACGGCGAAAGCAACTGGAGTTTCTCGGGCTACTGTGTATAAAATTCGGGGCGAGGTTTCTCAAGGTCCTCTTGAAACACCAGGAAAGAAACGACCCAGGAAAAGATCGCCAATTACAAGTAGAAATGTAAAATATAATGATTTTGTCAGAAGTGTTGTGCGACGTAAAGTTCACGAATTCTTTTTTTAAAAACAAACCCCCAACACTTAATTCTGTTCTTGTTGCTGTTAATTCTGACTCGACATTACCGAATTTTAAAAGATCAACGTTTCATGTCTTTCTCAAAGAACTTGGCTTTCATATGAGAAAAGGGGCAACAAATCCATGTTCATGGAAAGAGAAGATTTAATTTCTCTTCGCCATAAATATTTAAGAGAGATTAGGAAGTTTAGGCGTGAAAATAGAAATATTGTTTACACTGATGAATCCTGGGTGAACACCGGAACCTCAGTCAATTATGAATGGAAAGGCAAGACAATTACAACTGCAAAACAAGCGTTTCTGGCAGGTCTTTCCACTGGTTTAAAAAATCCAACATCTCGCGGAGCGCGATACGCTTTAGTGCATGCGGGTAAAGAACGCGGTTTTCTGCAAAACGCCCAACTTGTGTTTCAGTGCAAAAAGAATACAGCAAATGCCCATGATGAAATGGATGGAGAAACGTACGAGGTGTATTTTCGGGAACAGTTGCTCGCCAATCTCCCTCCTGGATCTGTTATTGTTGTCGACAATGCCTCTTATCATAGCCGCAAGCAAGAACCAATGCCGACAACCTCGTGGAAGAAGAATGATTTAAGAGAATGGTTGAAATCTCATGGCATTCGTTATGATGACGACATGTTACGGAGAGATCTTCTGGAACTTACAAATATTCATAAAATTAAGTACGATAAGTATAAGATCGATGAGATGGCAAAACAGATGGGGCATACGGTGCTTCGTTTGCCCCCATATCATTGCGAACTGAACCCGATTGAACTTGTGTGGTCACATTATGTGCAGTGTAACAACACTACATTCAAAACTAAAGACATTAAAAATTTAATCACTGAATAATTTAAGACAGTAACAGTTGAAAACTGGCAAAATTACGTATAACATGTCATGGACATAGAGAAGGAAATGTGGAATGCAGATGAATTGCAGGATGACGTTGATCAGATAATAATCCACTTGGGCGAAGATTCCAGCGAGAGTGATGATCTGTCAGAAGAAAATGATTCTGGTCATGATTCTGCAATGGAAGGAATTAACCCCCTGGAGTGACATGTGAGAGAAAAGTAAGTTCCTTAAGAATTATTCTTTCAGTTTATGTAATTTTGTGAATTTGTTTCTTGTTTTTAATAATAGCTCACCGTGAACTTATTTCTTCAATTTGTACGTACCCGCGATTCAAGCGCCACGCACGTTTGTTTGGTCTTGTACTTGCACTGCCAGCAGGTCCGTTACTCGCCCCTGCGGCAAGCGGCAACGCTGTTCTCATATACCCAACAGTCTATTCTTTTCGCTGGACAACCAATAGTGCTGTGTGCACGACGCAGTGTTGCAATCCCATTCCATTCAAGATCGTGTGGCGAAGTAGAGGCAGCCTACACATCATCGTAAATCGAGGGACTTTTTAGGGCCATTTCTATAGTATCTTCGCCCACCCTGTTGGGAGCATGGCAGGGGCAAGAAAGAAGGGGAGGAAGGGGGGCAACCGAAAGCGAAACGCGTGTTTTAAACAATGTCTTGCATTGCCTTTGCTTACAGCTTGGACACAACTGTCCTTGTGGCGCTGTAGTCGAACAACCCTCTAACAACCATATGTCAAGTTCACGTGAAACCCAATATATCCTCCCCCAAAGCTTTCCCACCAGTAGCGTCCGTTTTATTAACTGACAGCTCTTGTGAAGTCCACATGAAGTAAATGAGATGTTGCCAACTCGGTTTCTTTAGAGATTTCTTAACGTAAGGTCGTGGTTATCTTTGCTAGATTGTATTATGTTGTTTTATTTATATATATATAAAATGTGGAGACCTTTGGAGTGTAACAGTCTAAACAAACACTGCGAGCAAAGTGGCAACAGCGCTTCTCAGAAAAACAGGTGCTGGCTCGAAACCAGATACGCGTCCTGTCGGCTTCCTCTCGAGCCATGTCAAATATAGAGAACTGGCGTTCGCATCAGGACTTCAACTATAAATGTGGGAACTGGCGTTCGAATCAGGACTTCAACTATAACTGTGGAAACTGGCGTTCAAATCAGTACTTCAACTATAACAGGGACAGACGAGCCTCTATAGATACTCCATGTTTCAATAAGGTAGCATGGTTTGGCAAACCAGACATTCATGTCCACCATTCCAGGTTGATCCGGGGTGGACACACACGGTCCATTTTCAGCCATTACCAATCAATACAAAAACGACATGCTATACGTGCACGCATGTTAACGTGACACTGACCTCACTTTCCTGCAATCACAACAAAAAGCAGCATTGTTTCTCTTTAAAACAAAGTCCTCGCCGCGCCAGAACAACGCCGCCTTGTTGGCCAGCCGTTTGTTTAATTCGCAAGGCCCGAGGTTCGGTTTTTTCGCCCCTGACGTCACTGGTTATCGTTTACACAGCTCAAGACTACGTTTGTTTGCTCCTCTGCAAACACAACTTCCCTCGGCGAAACCTCCTGGCACGATTTGTTATATCTAGCAATACACAGCTCACAGAGCTGCAATGATGCCAGAGGAGCGTTTATTGTTCAAAGACTCCTCGAAGCCTCACGCAGTGTAGCCAGCACCAGTGAAATTATGGGTAATACTCATTATTCTCTGTCCCGGGTATCTCTGGGGCGAGCGGGCTCGACCAATGAATGCATGCCAGAGAACGGGATCGCGTGGAGGGAGAAGAGCGACTGCAGCTACCACCAGCCTTTGCAGCAAGCAGGGTGTATTGCTTCGCTCCACCCACTCGCTTCCTCCCCTTCCCTACCGTTATGCACGGCCTTGCTCCAGAGATTGCAGGGATAGAGGATAGAACACAGAAAGTAGACAACATGCACAGCGAAAAAAAAAGTTGTTTGCAATAACCAAATAATAGTATCTATTGTCCAAATATTTGTTTGAACAGGCGAAAAGCAAAAGATTGTTCATCAGAACCAAATTAGCAAAATTTCTTTAGTAACTAAAAATTTCGGTCCAAAATTTAGCAAATGCTGCCAATTTTTTTTATGGTTACTGTAAAGCCTAACAAGTTCAAACAAACCATTTTTTTCTGTGTAAATATTCTGAAAAATACCTTAAATAGCTGCAGTACTCACGCGCAAGTTAAGTGGCATCATGACGTCGTGAGTAGTAACAGCTGACCAACCAAAGAAATAATGTCTAAAACTTTTAATGGATTATTTATTGAGTAACAAAAAGATTGTTAGGCCCACCTGATGAAAAGTCCATGATCATTACTTTTGTGTGTATTATTAGCAGTAGTGCAGTACTACGCAAAAATCTTCACAGGCACGCAAAGCTACTAATCCTTACCTTTTGTCTTGGTTCTGCGGAAATAAATCAACTTCGTATTACACAACAGCAACAAGTATTTGGCTTATTTAATTTTGGACTTGCCGAGTTTTTCGGGGGAGGGGGGTCCGGATCCCCTGGACCCTCTCCTAAATAAGTCCTTGGATCCAATCCGCATGCACACTCACACACACATATGTGTGCACGTATGTGTAAATATAAATGAACTCGCTCCCAAACCAGAGATGATACATTACATCCCAAGAGACCAGAGGAAGGGGGAACTCCCCCCTATCTCCATCCTCGACTTCCTCCAACAAACGCTCGTCGACACCTGGGGCAGCTCATTAAAAGCGTCTGCTAGCCAACAATACAAGCCCAACACGTGCTTGTTGCTATGGTGACGCTCCAACGGGTGTGACTCCATTTAACCCCCCATTCCTTCTCCTCCTTCCACACTGCACGCGTCATCAATTTTCTTCCCCTCCCCCTGCTGCCACCCCCATTAGCGACTCCCCCTTTCACGTAGTTTCGTCCGTCCCCCCTTACAAAACGACTCACCTACCCCATCGGACAAAAAGACACAATCAATTGATTACGCACCACATTGGAAACCGTAACAGCATGTTGCAGTCATGTCAAATGGAAGAAGCTAGTTTTAAAACTGTCGCACACACATGCATCTGAACTTCTTATTATTTGGAATTCAAATAATGTCTTATGTACGTACCCTACTCACTCAATCACGAGTGAATATGCTACTGTAAAATGGAATTCGACAGCATAAAGCCCAATCCCATACTTATAGAACTATACTTTGAAACACTGACCTTATGTACTCCTTAAACTAATCGTATGAAAACAACGATTTACAATTTGCAGTTTTATACTGTCATTTTTATTTGTATATTGATAAAAAATATATTCTTAAAATGAACCTTCAAATAACTGGCATATTTCTATGATATGAACAGACAAATTAGAAAACTGTTAAGTGTACATTGATAGAAGATCAAGCTTTTATAAATATAATCAGTTGTTCTTATTTCGAAAATGTTCCGGGCGTAACTTTTATCTTTACACCACAGCAACAGCAGTTAGGAAAAAAGTATAGAATACATATAAGATAATTTCACATAAACATTATGTACTTATAATCATAACTCATGAAGTTAATCATGTATATCAAATAACACAATAATCATAACTCACGAAGTTAGTCATGTATATCAAATAACACAAACTGATTTGTGCTGTAGTTCTTGAGTACGAATTCTTGCGAAGACATTATTCGTGGTTGTTCTTTTATAAAATTCAGCATCAAGAATCACTTTCATACGTGGTCCGAATTAACTAGCATAGTACACAATTGATTGCTCAACGAAATGTAAAGGAAATTATCCATTGTTCAACAACATAAAACTATCAAATACCTCATACTCCTGCATTAAAATTAATTTAAAATACATTTATCATAAATACACAAAGTTCTTAGTCGCCAATTCGAACACAGCTACAAACGTCTGATTTGTCACTCAAAGACGATATATTTGAAAGACGAAAGAACAACGTCTATGATAAGAGACATCTGTTGGGCTAGTGCTAAACTACTAGTAGTTACCTATGACGTTCCTCGAGGTCTATTGAGACGTTTTGTACTCCACCGTCTTTGATGTTACTGCTCATGGTACACAACTACACATAAAGTGGCTCACTTGAAGAGGTTGAACAATTGAGGCGTTGCGGATACGAAGGGCGAACTCAACAAAAGGGTACTAGTTTACTATCCTTCGGACAGATTTCTTCATTTCTACAGAAGAAACTACTTAACGTAATAAGTTCCTGTAGTATTGCCTAACATCTGGAAGGTGTTTTGTGTGATGTGGGAATGTTTCATAGCGGAAATTCAACCATTGACGCATAGCCTCACGAACCATTTCCGGTAAGGTTAGGTTAGGTAGGGTCACAATAGGTTACAATAGTTAAAAATTGGTTTCGAAAAAAATATGCGTAGCCCCACACACCATTCTCGTATAGCCCCACACACCATTCTCGCATAGCCCCACGAACCATTGACACATAGCCCCACAAACCATTTGCGGAAACGTACGTTCTTCAGTTACAAAAACACTTTTTTTAAAAAAAAAAAAATGATCAAAAAACATGAATACACGTTAAAAAATGATCCGCGAAGCAGATAGCTAAGTACAAATGTCAAAAATTGACGAAACTCAGAAGTTATAGGTGTCCGAAGGATAGTAAACATTTACCAACAAAAGTACATCTTGAGGAAAATGTGTTTCAAGTTGTGAGGCACGGGGCAAACTCAACAAAAAACTTTGAAAATCACGCAGAAAACTTTCCGATCTACTCTTACCAGTTTTTGTGGAGTTCGCACTGTGCCTGACAACTTCAAACGCATTTCCCCCACAATGTATGTTTGTTGAGTTCGCCCTTCATATCCGCAACGCCTCAATTGAAAGACGTGTCACGTTTCCTAAACATGAGTGTACAATTACTTTCGATGCACCTTGTAGTTGATTCTGGCAACGTTTCACCCATGAAATTTGACCCTAAACTCCCGCAGAAGTAATTTTCGCACGACGAGATCATAAAGTCAGTTTTATGAGGGACATTTCCGTAATACCAGTGCAATGACGAGCCGTTTCGTTCGCTGACCTTCACCTCAAGACACTCGGTTCAAGCTTTTTTAATCCTCGTCTGCTTTCGATCATTTTTAACAACTCTCAATATCCGCTATGAAAACGAAATGCTGCATCGAGAGAACAGGAATGATTCTATTCCGATATTGAGGCTGGCTAGAAAACATGTCGTTGATAGTAGAATAGTGACGATGATGATACACTCATATTTGGCAAAAACTTGGTTTAACAAAGGTGTTAAAACGAAAATTATGAAAAGTATTTTAATGATTGTATTTAAGCATAAAGCTACAGTAATAGAAAATAGAATGCATATGCATGAATTGACGAAAAAGGTATACCATACCCTATTGAGTACGGTTAATCAGAGGGTATACGACTGTATACAGCGCTGTATATATTTGTCTTTCTAACTTGCAGAACTAATATTTTTATCACAGTGTTTTCTTGTGTGTGGTAATCACATAACCTGCTGAAAACCCCCCAGACAGACATTCACGAAGTGTCAATATGACTGCGCATTTTCGACAGATTACCACAACATGTAGCCGCGTAAAGCCCTCAGTTTCAAAACTAACTAACTCTCTAGCCTTCTTAAACCCGAAGGTTCATGGCTGCAGCAACACAGGCTTTCCATTTGTCCCTATCTTGAGCAAGATCTATATACTCTTTTCCATCCCAACCGATTTCCTTTAGGTCCATCTCAACGTTGTCCCTCCATCTTCGTCTTGGCCTTCCTACAGGTCTCTTACCATCAGGTTTCCCAACAAGAATCCTGTAAACTCCTCTTTCCTCTCCCATTCGTGCCACATGGGCTGCCCACCTAACTTATGTGTATAAGTTTCAAAACTTATACACACACGTATCCCTTTGTGAAGATGCGAAGATTTGAAGCATCGAATGCCACGTGCTTCTTACCTCCTCCTACACAAGTCGCAGTCACGTCAAGGTCAGAAGGAAAAGGTGTGCCGAAACAATACTTCGAGGTATGTGAAACGTGAGTTTAGAGACCATTCTAGATTTACATGTTCAAAATATTCCACGCAGAAAGATTTGGAGTGTGGAAATGTCCAAGTATGTCATATGCTTTTCTTCAACATTACTTCCACCCGTAACTATTAATATACTATACATTTGGGAACTACTTTCTTAGTCATGTATTGTATCCGTCTTTAGTGTATCAATCAACATGTACACTCACGGACACCTTTGGATTTAACGACATAGATGGCACTGCTGGTGTGTCAATCAACATGTACACTCACGGACACATTTGGGTTTAACAACGACATACGTACTAGGGATGGCCAGATCCGGATCCTGGCGGATCCGAAATCCGGATCCGGATCCAGAACTTTCGGATCCGGATCCAAAACTTTCGGATCCGGATCCGTTTTGCCATCGCACATGCGCTTCTTTGGAAAGTAAGAATGTGCTTATAACATATTGTTACCTACTAATATATATATATATATATATATATATATATATATATATATATATATATATATTACACACACACACACACACACACACACACACACACACACATATATATATATATATATATATATATATATATATATATATATAGTGTGTGTGTGTGTGTGTGCGCGTGCGCGATTTGTAATTAATTAATACACTTACAAGGTAGGTCTAAGTCTCCCCCTCCGATTTCCATGAAACTTGGCAGGTGTATAGAGCCCCCCCCCTCAAATGTCAAGATGAGGAGAAATTGAAGTGGGGATCTGACCCCGAAACCACGTAAATATGGCATAGGAAGAAACAGGGGGCATAGGACCGCGCGATGGGAATCGGAGGGGGACACAGGGGTCAGATGATCCCCACGTCAATTTGTCCTCATCTTGACATTTGAAGCGGGTTTTGCCCCCTAAAACAGTTTTTTAGCCGAAACAAAAAAAAACACGAATTTCTTCCTTTGGACCCCTCTATACACCTGCCAAATTTCATGGAAATCAAAGTGGATGACAAGGGTCAAATGGCCACTTCAATTTGTCCTCAGCAAAACAAGTATTTCTTCCTTTGGGCCCCTCTATACACCTGCCACGTTTCATGGAAATCGGAGGGGAACACAGGGGTCAGATCCCCACTTCAATTTGTCCTCATCTTGACATTTGAGGGCCGGACCCTGTGGCTGAGTGGTTAGCACATCGCGCTGCAACGTCAGGGGCCCCGGGTTTGAATCCCGCTCGGGCACGGTTGTTTGTGAATGTCCATTCATCACTTTCATCATATCATCACTCATCCCCATCTTCGCAAATTAGCCAAGAGGCACAAAACGCGAAGTAAAATTAAAAAATAAATAAATCAATTGACATTTGAGGGGATTTTGGCCCCTAAAACAGTTTTTAGCTGAAACAAAAAAACACGTATTTCTTCCTTTTGGCCCCTCTATACACCTACCACGTTTCATGGAAATCGGAGGGGAACACAGGGGTCAGATCCCCACTTCAATTTGTCCTCATCTTGACATTTGAGGGGGTTTTGCCCCCTAAAACAGTTTTTTAGCTGAAACAAAAAAACACGTATTTCTTCCATTGGGCCCCACTATACACCTGCCAAGTTTCATGGAAATCGGAGGGACACAGGGGTCAGATCCTCACTTCAATTTGTCCTCATCTTGACATTTGAGGGGGTTTTGCCCCCTAAAACCGTTTTTTAGCTGAAACAAAAAAAAACACGTATTTCTTCCATTGGGCCCCACTATACACCTGCCAAGTTTCATGGAAATCGGAGGGACACAGGAGTCAGATCCTCACTTCAATTTGTCCTCATCTTGACATTTGAGGGCGTCTTGCCCCCCTAAAACCGTTTTTTTTTTTTTAGCTGAAACAAAAAAACACGTATTTCTTCCTTTGGGTCCCACTATACGCCTGCCAAGTATCATGGAAATCGGAGGGGGACACTTAGATAACCTCCCTTGTTAGTCTTACACTTTGTAATTATATAACACTGCATATATTATAATGTTTTATTTTAAATTGTAAAACTGTAACTGTAGAAGAATTGTATAATTTTTGTATAACATTTCTATCTTGTTATATGTCTTAAAGGTTTCATCCTGGAATGGAATGTCTCACATTTATGTGTGTTTTCATTTCCAATACATTCCAATGAATACATATTTGTTTCAATGGCATTTACAAAATCACGTCTGACATTTTATATTAAACAAGTAAGATTATTTTTGTGCACGAGTGTGTTAGCCGATGCGTAGCAAAGTATTTTAGGAACAACACTTGAAAAAAATTCTTGTAGCACTAACTAATGAAAAATTTCTTTGTAATCGAAGATCATAATACCTTTTAAGGTGTGGTAATATTATAATGGGATTGAGATACCAAACTCTCGGATCCGGATCCAGATTCGAAACTTTCGGACCCGGATCCAGATCCAGATCCGAAACTTTCAGACCCGGATCTGGATCCAGATCCGAAACTTTCAAACCCGGATCCGGATCCAGATCCGTAACTTTTGGATCCGGATCCGAATGGATCCGGATTTTTCGGATCCGGATCCGTTTGGCCATCCCTAATACGTACATGGCTCTGCTGCAAGCTTGGATGAGGTAAACGAGAATGAAACAGTCTTATTTATTCCTTATTGTCTTTGGGGGTGAATAAATAGGAATAATGTCGAACCAAGCAGGTCTTGCATAACATATTGTTGTTCGCTGAAACACGTTGAGCCCAACATTTGCACCTGTTTTTATATATCAGTATCTGAAGTGTAATCTCACAGATCATACACTTACATTCTGAAAGTTTGACCACCTGTGTTGCATACAAACACGCTACTTATACAGAGTAATGTAAGATATATAGCAACAATAAATCTTAAAGTAGATGATAGAGGAACATACGTTACCATTTCATGCACGGTATTTCAATGCTAATACAAGCAGGAAAACTGAAGATCAAACATGTACAACTTTACAGGCAACAAAAACATTACCGTTAAGTGCAAGGGCTGAATTTAAAGCGTTGGTACACGACTTCTTGCATTCGGAATCGCCTAATGGTATGGAAACGCTGGTCATTAAAGAGCTTTGAAGCCATTAACCCGCTTCTACCAATCTTACGACTTCCATTCGATGCAGTTTGTGTATGCAAGCCAAGCCTTCGAATACCTTACCCACGCAAATTACAAGCCGGCTGGCACGTACAGAAATATTAAACGATTAGCACGCTGGAGCGCTTTGAAGGCAACTCGCTGTCTGAGACAGCCCCCGGAATGCGCATAACAATTCAACCGAAAGGCCGGGTTTACAACAGCTGGCAAGAACATTCAGGAAGTCATAAGCCGGTAGAACATGAAAGCATTAATTCCACCATGTTTCTTTTCATTATGTCCTGTAAAAACAGTTTGGTAGTGGTAATTGCTTATCTGGACCAGGTGTCGTCTGAATTTGATTGTAAATATAGGAAAATTGACGATGTTGTCCAACACACAGGCACGCAACGCCAGCACATGCAGGCATTATGGATTACGATAAAAATGTACACAATATTTCCAGAATAGCATAACATACCTAATAAATGCTTTAATGATAATTGATATTACCTTTCTTGTTACCATTACTGGTTTCGTTTATGGCGTAAAACAAGTTGTCATAACGCAAATTTTAATAAGAATATTTACTGATGTATCCATTCAACGGGTCTCCCCGATGGCGTAGTGGTATCGTCGTCGCCTTGTAATGAAGGAGTCCCGGGTTTGATACCCGGTGGAGGCACATATTGGTTCGGATCCAACTTTAAACTGTAGGGCCAGTCCCGATTAGCCTATCTGTGCATAAAGAACTTAAAACACCAACTCAAACGAAACCATTCAAAACAATAATAATGCTTAGACATTCTGTTACTATTTACAACGTCATAACGTTATTATTGGAGATAGCTTCATATCACTCGGTTTCAACAGCTGGTGAAAATATATCGCACTAGAATGTCCTTCACTTGTTTACAAAGTCAATGCTGGGAAACATCCTAGCACGGCAATTTGCGTCCAAATGATGACATTAACGAACATAAGGTAACCAAGGCGTGAAGTTTGTATGCTTACATACAGTGTTGCCAGATTCCAGAGGATTTTCTTGGCTGGAGGCAGGCACGTAGTCAGGGAGAGGGCTAAAGCCCCCCCCCCCCCAAATCCTACAAATATCTAACTTATATAGTGTATAGTGGAAATTAATTGTACATCCTTAGCAGGATTAAACATTAGGTCGAGAAAAGTTTAGTGTATAATAGAGCAACCAAGTTATTTTTTTATATTCTACCATTTAATCCAAAGAATAAATGGATCCATAGCTCTCAAAATGTATAGTTTTCTTTGTGAGAGGTCACAGAATATAAACTTTATGAGTAAAATTTGGCTCCAACTTTTACAGCCTTTTTTTTAACGGAATGTGTAAAAGTTTAATAACAAAATACAATAACTATGAATTTCAGAACACAAACTGTGTTGGATATTCACTCATAAGGTGCATCGAGTAGCAATGCCTCTTCATTTATATAATAATAATAATACATTTGGATTGAAATCGGTTTATTTTTAATAACTTATAATAGTTATTATTATAAAATGACAATTATAACCGTGGTAATAATAATTATTATCATTATTATTTCTAATCCAGTTTTATCAGTAGCCTGCCCCTCCTCTACAAATATTACTGGCGACGCTGATAAGGGATGAGACCCTCCCGAAATAAAATCCTGGCTACAGGCCTGCCTGGAGGCAAAACACCTTTGGAACATTTCCAACGTGATGGCAAACGCAAATGAAAGTCAGGAAAAATACTTCATTTTCAATGTTCGTCAATTCTCAGTAACTGATTCAGTGAAATGATCCATTCCATCTGGTCGAATGTTACACGCTAGTTGTAATAGTTCAGAGAATTTTGCGGTATCAATTCGTACTTACATTTTTTGTTATTCAGCGTCGCTTTTCTGCCACTTTCGGCTGATCGCAACGTTAGGGATGGCTGATGATTAGATGAGAAATTGATGAAGGGACACTCAGAAAGAAAGAACGCCTATGTCCAAGCCGGGATTCGAACCCGATATGAATTGATCTCCCTGTCACAGGCCCAGTTTAAAAAAAAACACGTTAAATGCGGGAAAAGATGGCAAAATACATGACTGATACTAAAAAAATGCATTATGACCTCTTATGAAAATCCTGGGCATGCCACTGATTTCTACAGCGATATAGGTTGCTACCGGTGTTTGAAAACAACACCAGTATTGTTAACTTTGAAATCTTAATCTTTATTTATCCGTTGACCCATTTTTCCGTGGGTATGGATATCGTCAGACACATGTAAATATAGATAAGATATAGTGTAAAAGATATTACAGTATAGAAACATCAAAGATGTTTACATAACGCACATATGTACTACTGTCATAGTACTACCACAGACAAGAGGTAATTACTATTATTATGGAATAGCAATATTGATTCAATGAATCAAAGTTCATAAAATAAGGTGTACTCGTTCCCTATGACAACAGAAGGTTTTTACATTGTGAACGCTGCTGCTATCTGAACGCCTGTATAACCAATTTTTACTTTATTATCTGAATAATTCTTCGCCATTGTGAAATTTTGGACACAATTACAGAAATATGCGTGATTTTTTAGCATTTTCTTCCAGAAACGGACTCTGCACAATTACTTCGCATAACAGTGGTTTATTCTCGAAAGAAAACTTGCGACCGAACGGCAAACGAAAACAGTTAGAGAATTGCCTACAACCATTTTCATTCTGTCTGTTCTCCACAATGTGATGATCATGAATTGAAATAAGCACGTCAATAAGTAGACAACATCACCTGCTTCGCATCAACAGAATTCCATTCTTTAACACAACATCGTATGTAGATTAATAAAGAATTAAAACAGCGATAAACAATTTGCCTACTATTAACTTTGCCGTTGGCCGTAAAATAGCAATTTTACCAGAAGCTTAACTTGGCAACGCTGGAAGCCAAATGGTTGACTGATCCAAGGCAGAAACGAGTACTTTGCACTTGTTAAAGGAAGTTAGTAGAAAATCTGTGTATTTGAAGTTTAAGACTGACTTGTGTGTCCCTGTGTGTACCTTACAGCCTACGTAACGTAAACAGGAAAAGACGCCTGGGTTTAAAAACAACCTTTCTAGGAAATTTTGGAAGTTCCGAAGACAGAGATTATTCCTTCCGAAACTATGGCGGTGAGATATAAGGGTCGTGTAGACTTTTCTGCTCCCTCCATATCTACCAGAAATTTATGACATATGTACACTTTCAGAAGATGTGTTATCCGTTTCCCAAGGATAATGTAACAAATTGATTTATGGGTGATGCTACGTTTGTTACCATGCAAGATAAATACGATGACTTCTGCTACTTCTGTCATTGTGCAGGACGTTAAAAAAATGTCATGGCTTATAATACAAACACATAATACCTCAATAATGATACCTTTATTCCCTTTCACTGTGTTCTGATAATGAATCTAACAGTGTTCAAGGGCATGTTATATTTCGCCACAGCAAGTTATTATGTACGTCTTTTGTTTTCGGTTTATTAACAGGGTCGTGACTTGTAATATTTTTTATGCCAGTTATCTCAAGACATTTTCACGTACATAAATATCAGAGGAAATTACTGAAAATAAAAATGGGAGGGGATATTAATGATTTTATGGGGAATCTCGCAGTAGCTTAAATCCTGTACATCGTTCATTTATAAGTAAAAAAAATTGCAATGTCCAGGCGAATACATACAGGTGGGTCCATTACGTACTTCGTATGTAATAATATTCGTGTTTTGTGAGAAGGTTATAGAAAGTGTGGATGCACATATATTACATCAACTGTAACAGCTATAATAAACGCATTCTTTCAATGAATAAGAAGCAATATGAATAAATAAGAAACAATTATTTATCAAAGAAGCTCAATTACACTTTTGCTTGTATCACGCTGCTTTTGCTTTTTAATATGCACTAATTCTAACAAAATCTAAAAATCGGACTGCATGAAAGTTAAGTCTGTTGTTTTGCTACTAGCAGTTCTGAACAACCCATTTGACGTCATCCTGCAAAGTGCAAACCAATGGCAGTTTACTGTGTGTAATAGACCCACCTGTATTTCTTGGGGGCGCCAACCAGTGCCTAAAGGCAATGGACCTTGGCTCAAAGGAGCATTTCCCCACATAGCTTAAAGGCTAAAGTACCTCCCCACACAACTATTACTTCGAGCAGTGTTTCTAACCAAGACTTACCTTTCGTTCCCGATCTTGGAAAGGCAAAGCCAGCCACGGCATGTCCTGAAAGTGCTGCCTGAAAGCCTTTTCATCCTGATCAGAGGACACAAAAACAACTTCAAAACAACTGCCCTTCTCCTGATTGCCCTTCATTTGTTTGTAAAACGCCTCCAACTGGGGTGTGAAGCTGGTGCAAGGGGGGCACCAGGAGGCACCAAAGTAGAAACCGATGACTCTACCTTCCTCGGTACCTCCACACACGCTTGCGTCTACCGACACACGTTCCTCTCCCCCGCTACTCAGCAACTCTTCGCCGAGGAGCTTCAACCAAGCCATGACCGCTGCACCAACACTTGCACCAAGAACACCAAAATACGACACTGCACTGCAACGACACTGGTAACTGTAAAAATACGCCAAAATCTACACCTGACGAAACACTGACTTTATTTCTTCTTGTTTACCTCGTGGTGATTATTTCTGACACACCGCACGCCAGCCCCACCGTGTGGGCCAGCATCTCAATCTCTACTGCTCTTGCTTTTGTTGTTGGCCGCGCGATGCCGCTTGCCGACACCAGCGTTGCCAGGCACAGGCAGAAAAAACATCAGGATTTGCTTGGTGGTTTCCTATCCACTTGAAATGCAGTTTTTAAAAGGAAAATTTGCGTTTATACTGCATATATCGCAGTGCAAAAAGATAAGTGTCAATTCAGAAAATGACAATTCTTAAATTAACGTAGAGAAGCGTACTTCTACTGGATAAAGAGGGACGGCTCCAATGGTGGGTAAACTCGGTAATCTCTCTCTCGGTACTCATACTTAAGATTCTCTGCTTATTTCCCCCTCCACCCCCCCCCCCCTTCCTCGTGCGTTCATCTACATACACATGTGTCGTCTAGTGTAACTAGTAATTTTCACAAAATTAACATTATTAATTTCCTGCGTTATTACCACCCTCATCAATGCACATACAGATATTGATAAATGAAGTAGCGGTCCCAGGTTCGAATCCTGGCCTGGGCATGGGTGTTTGTGAGTGTCCCTTCTGCAGTTGTATTACATCACCACTCATCCTTCTTCGCGATGAGCGAAGTAAAATAAATGAATCAATGAAGTTATTATTTTCTTCCTTGTTAGTAAAGAATAGATAATACGTTGTACGTTGTATTATTACGTGGGTCGTTCAATATATAAGTTTCCGTATGCTGTAAATTTTTTTATTTTTAAGATACATTAGACAACTATACATACATGTGTAGGAGGATCCTTCCTCACTTCTCCACATAATCCCCATAGAGATTCAGGGGCATTTGTCCCACCGTTGCACCAATTTGTCCATCCCTTTGCAAGAAAATCAGGGCTCTGGCTATTGAGCACTATTCTCACATTACGCTCCACTTCTTCATCCGTTTCAAAACGGTAACCTTGCAATTCAGACTTTAACACCGGAAAACGATGGAAATCACTCTGCGCTAAATCGGGGCTGTATGGAGGGTGGAGCAGCCGTTTTCACCCCAATTCTTAAATTTTGTGTTGTGTTTGCACTGCTGAGTGGGGGCGAGCGTTATCGTCAAGAAGAATGACACCAGCTGACAGGAGACCTGCTCGCTTATGTCGAATTGCGTTTTTCAGTTTATCCAATGTTTGACAATAATGGTCAGCATTAATTGTTCTTCCTCTTTCCAAAACGTCCATAAGCAGAACACCCTTAGCATCCATGCTTCTGAACTCCTTATGACGCGAGCCCGTGTTTTCCGAACAAGCATTTACTTTTCGCTCTTGAGCGCATGCGCCTTCACGTCTGATAGCGAATCGATTGTTGTTCCTTGTAGACGAAGGATGGCGCTTGTCAACCATGTGCTTCTTTTTAATGGCATTGCTTCATACAATATTTTATAGCACAGGGAAACTTATATATTGAACGTCCCTAGTATTTGAAATTTTGTATTCCTATAGGCTATGTTTGTACTGGATACTCTGATAATTAATGTTACTCTTTCAATCCAACATGTGTTATTATTATAATGTATTGTTTTAGTAACTATACTTTCTGCTCTATACATTTACTTGGCGCTGCCATGCATGTTTATCAGAAAATGTAGAACACTGGAATTGGGCATTCGCCTGTTGTGTTAAAATAAATACATATAAAGAGATTGTACTGTTTGTAGGGTGTCCTTTCAAAAAAGAAACGAGGTCTTCCCGATGGCGCAGTGGTAGCGCCGTCGCTAATCAAGGAGTACCAGGTTCGATACCCGGTGGAGGCACATAGTGGTTCGGATTCCACTTTAAACTGTAGATCCAGTCCCGATTAGCCTTACGATGCATAAAATGAACTTAAAACACCAAATCAATCAATCAAAAAAGAAAATAAAAACTCTAGCAAGAAAGAAATGAAAAATCGACCACAGACAAGGGTATCTTACCTGTGAATCAACCCTAGCAAACTATACCGCGTTTGGTAGAACCTGTCCCGCTTCCCGCGCTAGGGAGCGCTCAACAGTTTCGGTGCCAATGAGAAACGAGGAAAAAATCGTCTGCTGGGCAGCGAGGAGCGAATGAAAGCCAGAAGAGAGGCGCTTACGTAGACGCTGTTGCGACGTTGCGTATTTTAATTGGCTGCCTGGCTTTGACTTTCCCCAGCACCGAGAAAAGACAGGGAGCAACTAGCGCGGGAACCGGGACAGGTTGTAACAAACGCGGTATAGAATCTACGAGTCTGCTCTCTTCTCCGCCACTGATAAACTATCAGTTTGCAATCAGAAAGTTTTCATTTCCCCTCCTCCATTGTTAATTTTTGCCTCAGTGGCCTCTAACGAATTCAGCTCCAGCAGATAAAACTGAAGAGGGGAGATTTCCAACCGATCCCCTGGCACTGTGCCCACCCCGCGGGCAGCCAACGCGGGTCCTCATTCAATTCATTAGCGGCTGTGCGCTCACACAACGACCCTTCCCTTTGTGACCACAAGACGCCTGGCCGGACACACGAACGGGATCGAAGCCAAATACCCCATCAGCTACTAGCAACGCTGCTCGTCAATGGAAAGAAATTAAAAGTTTAGAACAGTGGCGGACAGGATGCGAAATCCTGAAGGGGGAGGGGATTTCCACCCAACAATCTTGGCCTCAAAAATTTCCGGGGAGGGGGGGGGGAGAGTTTTTGTTAAACCAACAAAAGTTAAGCAATTAGTTTTGACTTCAAATATACCGGGTGTCCCAGAAGTCTTTCCCTGATTACAAACTGTATTCATATCCGCTATATGCAAGGTAGAGATGTGAAAGTGGTGCCAAAATGTTGGAAAACTAACCACGTTTTTTTGTTGCAGGTTTGATTAACGTGGTTGTAGTGTAGCAGTGTCAGTGCCCAGAAAACCGGAAATGTTCACAAATCAGGAAAAAGCTCAGCATGTCCTCTGGTATCACGAGACCCGGTCACCAATAATAGTGCAGAGGAACTTTCAAATGTACAGAATTCTTTCGTCAAGAATATCTGCCATCAATAAGTTGGTATTTAAAAAATGGAATTTATCTTCATTACCAAATCCTGTCGAGTTCAAAAAACATTGTATGGAAAGATGCCACCCGATGTCAAGAGCATTATTTCAGGATTCCTTGGCACTGACACTGCTACACTACAGACACATTACTGAAACCTGCAACAAATAAACTTGGTTAGTTTTCCAACATTTTGGCACCACTTTCACATCTCTACATTGCATATAGCGGATATGAATAAAGATTGTAATCAGGGAAAGACTTCTGGGACACCCGGTACTTCTCCAAGGACAATATCGAAAACGCACACAAAGTAGTGTGTTAGTGAGTGTTGAATGCTCTCTCTCTCTCTCTCTCTCTCCCTCGCAAGAGATCATTAACAGAACTACACCAATAACAATAAATGCACAATAAAAATAAAACAATAATAAATAAATAACTATGAAATGAGTAGTGTAAAATACAATAGGATGAGGACACTTATAGCGTAGAAAAGAAGGGCTCATATGATTAAACAGCCCGATTTGCCCACACTTAAAATTATGCCAAGATGCCTATAAGCCCAATTCTTCAAGTGTGATATGCTCTTAATTCTAAGAATCTTGAATCCTAGTGTAGAAAAGAAGAGTTCATATGCCCCGATTTGCTCACACTTAAAATTATGTCAAGTACCCATATGATTTTATTGTTTATAGTGTGTTATTCTGTCAAAATCCCAAGAATCTTGAATTCTAGTGTAGAAATGAAGAACTCCCCTCAGACAGATTTGCCCATGTGTGTAAAAGCTACATCTCTCAGTTTGTTGTCCATAAACTTGTCAAAAATATGCCCCCCTCTTGATATTGTTTTGGCTACACTTAAAAACTAAGGCAAAATGCTTATATTCTCATCCTCTACAACTTACAGATCAATACAATAGGACAAGGGCAGGCAAGCAAATTGGTTTCATGTTTTTTCTAATCTTTGATCAGTTTCATGTCCCGGCCAGCAATAAATTATGCACGCCTGGGAGATTTTATATGCTTGCATGCATGAGATAAAATCTACACTGTGCCCTTTCAGGGAAAATTGCCATGCCATCATGCTATTAACTCCAATTTACTGGAAGAGCATAAAACTTCACTCTTGCATGTTATCATATATGCATGAATTGGATTCAGGTTTTGCCTTGTTCTGATAATATATACCCGAGTGAGACTTACAGAATATTCATTGCACAGTTCAAAGTCCAACTTTGAATTGTATTTAGCTGATATAGAGCTCATAACTCCTGGGTTCTGATATTCAATGTGTATTGCATGTGGACATAGTCCCATGGCTTATATGCTTTGTAATCAAGAGGCTTCTGTGTTTGAGGCCTGATAAAATGTGAGGCCTCCCCTGATGGCAAAGTGTTAATATTGTTGCCTTGTAAACAAAAGCTCTGGGTTTGAGTCCTGGTAAAATGTGAGGTCTCCTCTGATGGCAAAGTGTTAATATTGTTGCCTTGTAAACAAGAGCTCTGGGTTTGAGTCCTGGTAAAATGTGAGGTCTCCTCTGATGGCAAAGTGTTAATATTGTTGCCTTGTAAACAAGAGCTCTGGGTTTGAGTCCTGATAAAATATGTAAGATTGAAATACATGTGGCAAAATAATATCTCCACACGTGAGATTTTGAGAATATTCACTGCTAGCTGATATACAGCTGAGGTTTGAAACCTGGTAAAGTGTGTTGTACAACAGCATAAAAGAGCAAAACTATTTTATATTGGGGATCACCAGAGCCTAGTTGTTGCTGTTGTTTGGGTATAAAAGCACCAGCTCAGCCACTAACTGCTGTTATAATTGTTTTGGCATATTGTCCATAGTTCTGTTTTTTTGGACCAGGAAATTTTATATAAATAAACAAAAAAAATGCCAAATCAAAAATATTGCAATCAATGCAAAAAAAATATATCTAGTTCTAATTGGTCTAGGCATCGCCATATTTGTGACCCTAAGAAATGCAGAAAGGCTACAAAAATGTGTCCAAGATGCCATAAAATATTAAGCAAGGCTTATTACAAATGGCATAAGTGTATTTGTTATGAACAGTCATCAACATTGCCCCCACAACCATCTACATCTGGTCTGAAAAGGAAGCATGAAGCACCTGTTAATGCTAGAGCAGCAAAGCAGCCACGCTATGCACCACCTATCCATAGCAGTTTTAACGGCCAATTAAGGGATCACCGTTTTGTATCAGAGCCAAGATGTGACATTAAGAATTTTTTGAACAGTATAAATCCAGATGTGCAGGCAATTCTAAATGCACAAAATGGCTCTTATAAGCTGTCCCTCAAATTGTTTACACAATATAAGAAGCCAAATGGCACAAAATTTACACAGCCCCACATAACAGAAACTGTACCGGTATATTCAAATGCAAATTCAGACAAAATAATAAGCAGTTTGATAGATCAATTGAATATTCAACACTCTGAATTTGCTGGAAAAGAGTCTGGATGGAGCCTATGCGGATCTTCACACAAGTTATATATTAATATTTCTGAATTCAACCCATTACAAGGATCTACATATTTGCCTTTACCTGCCAATATTAAAAACAAAAGAGCCGTGGTTAACATAGAAAATAATGATGAGAAATGCTTTTTGTGGTGTATTTTAGCTGCTTTGTATCCAGTTTCAAGGCATCCTGAGCGAATAAGTTATTATAAACAGCATGAAAATGATTTTGATGAAGCAATGGAGGGTTTAGAATATCCAATGTCTGATCAGAATATTGATATATTTGAAAAAAAGGCCAGGGATATCAATGGCAAACAATTATCTATTAATGTATTTATTTGTTCTACTGCCCGTGGCAATTGCTTGATAGCACCTCTCAGAATCAGTACATTTGATGATGATTCTGCTGTTCCGATTGATCTGCTCTTAATTGAAGGGGATGATACACACCATTACACTCTGATACATAATCTTGAAGCTTTAGTGAGAACACAACTAGACAAATCCAATACAATATTCAAGTTGTGTAGAAGATGTTTAACTGTATTTGATGGTCAAAAAATGGTGAATGGGGTTCGGGAAGTGAATGCAGAAATTGCTAAAAACAAGTTAATTGAGCATCTGAAATACTGTGGCAACCATAAACCTGTTCATATGGTGATGCCTAATCCAAGTGAAAATGCCAAATTCAAAAAATTTGAAGCCCTGTTGGAACACCCAGCATATTAGTCTGTGATTTTGAATCAAACCTCAAACCCCTTGCATTCTGTAGCCCAGATCCTGATGAATCTTCAATTATTATACCAGCTACATGAACCTTCTAGTTTTTATTATGTGATTGTACAGGATGGTGTTGTTAGTAAAGAAAATTTATACATGGGAGCAGATGCCATCAAAGAATTTGCACATGGAATAGAAAATGAGTGCCATGACATAGCATCCAATATCTTATTAAAATCAAAACCTATGTTGCCTTTAACAGAGAAACAGATTGAAGATTTCAACAATGCAGAAAAATGCCCGGTATGTGATTCTGAATTTTCAGATACAAATATCAAGGTTCATCACCATTCTCATACAGATGGTAAATTCTTAATGGCCCTGTGTAATAGCTGTAATATTAAGATCCAGAGACCAAAATTTGTCCCTATATTTTGCCATGGTGCATCCAATTATGATTTTCATAATCTGATCAGGTACGAGGGGTTTGACAAGCAGAATTTAAATATTTTAGCTGAAAATAATGAGAAATATATTGCCATTAGCAAAATAATTAAAGTTAATGGTGTTCCTATTCACTTAAGATTTCTTGATTCATACAGAATTCTGTCTGCTAGCCTGGCTACACTGGCCACTCAATTATCTGATGATCAATTCAAAATCACATGTGCTTTGTTTCCAAATCAGGACCTGAAATTAATTAGGCGGAAGGGTGTATATCCATATGATTATGTTACAGATTTTTCTAAATTTGATGAGTGTTCTCTGCCACCACAACAAGAGTTTTACAGCAAAATCAGAAAATCTGGAATCACTGATGAAGATTATCACCATGCCCAGTTGATGTGGAACAATTTAAAATGCCAGACATTTGGTGATTATCACAAGGCTTATTTAAAACCTGATGTCACTCTCTTAGCTGATATACTTCAGGCATTTAGAAAATCTTCCATGCAAAATTATAAGCTGCATCCAATGTATTTTTACAGTGCTCCGGGCCTAGCATGGTCTGCAATGTTTTTAAACACTAAAATGCAATTGGATCTGATCCAGGATCAAGATATGTATCTGTTTATGGAACAATGTATAAGAGGAGGCATGGTGCAATGTTCTCAGAGATATGCCAGAGCAAATAACAAATATATTCCTGATTATGATCCAGCACTGCCATCAAATTATATACTGTATGTAGATGCCAACAGCCTCTATGGTTATGCTATGATGAAAAAACTGCCATATGCAGGGCTTGAGTGGGTTGAAGATTTCAATATTGAAGATCTTAAGGATTTTGATGACAGTAACTATGGCCTGTTCTTAGAGGTTGATCTGACAATTCCTGATGATTTACACAACACATTTTCTGATCTGCCCCCAATTCCTGAGGTTGAGTGCTCACCTGGCTCTAAACAAAAGAAATTGATGATGACTCTAGAGCCAAAACAGCGTTATGTCTTATATTACAAAAACCTCCAGTTTCTGATGCATCATGGTGTTCAAGTAACCAAAATTGGCAAAGTTTTGAGGTTCAGGCACTCAAGATGGTTGAAACCATATATTGATACAAACACAGAGCTTCGAACATCTGCAATGAGCCAATTTGATAAGACCTTGTTTAAATTGATGGTCAATTCAGTGTATGGCAAAACAATTAAAAATGTCAGAAAACATATTGATGTTAAAATAATTACTGACCCCAGCCGGAGCAAAAAATTGATAGCAAAGCCCAACTTCAATTACAGAAGAATTTATGATAAGAATATGGCACTTTTCAACATGAAAAAAACAAAGATTAAGTTTGATAAGCCTATTTATGTAGGGGCTGTGATATTGGAATTGGCCAATTTACACATGTTAATATTGTATTATGATGTGTTGAAGCCTTTTTATAAGGATCGTGTAAAACTGATGTACATGGACACAGATAGTTTTGTTCTTGATATTCAAACAGAAGATGTTTATCAAGATATAGCACAGCCTGAATTGTTTAAATATTTTGATACCACTGAATATTCAAAAATTAAACACCACAACAAAAAGGTGCCTGGCAAGTTAAAAGATGAGACACTTGGTGATGTTATTGTGACATTTGCTGGGTTAACGGCCAAGATGTACAGTTTTGAAACATGTAGTGGCGCTGTTGCCAAAAAGGCCAAGGGCATTGGCAGAGTGACTGTAGACAAAGAGCTTGAATTTGAAGATTACAAAAATTGCCTCAAATCATGTAGCACAATCAGAACATCAGAATCCAGAATTCAGAGTGTGGATCACTTGTTGACTACAAATATTGTAAGAAAAGTGGCTCTGGACCCACATGATGATAAGAGATGCATTTTATCATGTGGCATACATACTCTACCATGGGGTCATTGTGATTTGAAAAGTGGTAATCAATGCCCAATTACAGAGCATGATTTGAAATAAATAAACATGCCTATGAACTTATTTGGGTTAAAAAAACAGGCTATTATGGACCTGCCAACACCATAACCCTCTTCTGATATGATATCTAAACTAAGTGCTTTGTTAATTATTCATCGGAACAGCATACTTACAGATGTTGATGATGAAACAGGTAAAACATTGTACATATTTAACAATAATTTAAATCATTACCAATTACCTGTAGGTGGTCAATTGCAATTTATTACAACCCCTGAGGGTAATGTCAACATTTCAGTAGGGAGAAATATTTATAGAATTAAGCACTCAAACATTATTTCTGGCACTGTATATACTGTTTCTGCTGGTGACTGCTTATATATTGAGGTCCCTGGATCCTATGACAAGCTTATACCTTTTTTTATAGAATTAAGAATCAGATATTCAATAATAAATAACCACTAAAACAAAATGCCTAATGATATATTTGGCCATACAAGACATGAAGATCACAGTGATGAGATTCTGATGCTTGATGTCAGAGTCAAGAAATTAAGAAGTGATTTACAAGCTTTACAAACCACACTCAATGCCAGTCTTCAACTAGAAATTACAAATTTACAATCACAATGCATGGACCCTCTTCTTAAAATTGATTCTGAACTCAAATTGCTGCTTCAAAAATATACTGACTTGGCCACATTAGATAATTTTCCAAGTTTAGAAGAGGCTGTAGCAGCTCTTCAAGCCAAATTTAAGACCCAGGCCACCAACTCTGAGCAATTGAAACAGCAATTGGAAGAGCAGATAAATAATGTCCAGACACAGCTCCAAACAATTGTCAAAAGCATAAAATCACAAGAAGATTTTGATCTAGTGATTTCCACTCTAAAGGAACAGATTCAAACACTCCAGATACCTAATCTGGACCCCTTCAACAATGCCATAGCCGAGGTTAAAGAAAAAATTGAGACACTTGAAAATTTTATGAACAACTTGCCATCTTCTGATGCTTTGAGTGCAATAACTCGGAGTGTTGCCAACATTAAGCTGCAACTTGAAACATATGAAGATTTTGGAAAAATTCAAAGTACCATAACCCATCTTGAGGGTACAATAGCAGCAGTGCAAACTGATTTGACAAATGTACAAGAATCTCTAGAATCCCGCCTGCCTGGTATTGTAGACACACTTGTCAGTGTCCAGCAACAGATCACAAAGCTTGAAAACCTCAACACTGAATCTGAGCTATCTCATTTTCATCACTTGATCGATGATATCCAAACAAAACTTGAAATTTTACAACAATCAACACCCACTCAGGCAGATATAGCCCTGCTCCAGAATGCTATGCAAAATGTGGCTGATGCTTCTGAATTAAATAATGTGAAATTGGCACTTGAATCTTTGCAAAATACTGTAACAAATCTGCCTACATCACAGGAACTTAAAAATATTAAGAGAGCAGTGAATCGCATATTGAAATCAGAAGATATCAAGAATATCTAGACAGAGATCAAACAACTTACTCAGACAGTGGCCACTCTACCAACTAATCAACATATTCATGAACTGCATGCCCTGTTTGAGGATATCAGAAGACAGGTCCATAATCTTACTGCTCAAAATTCAAAATTGGCAGTTATTGAAAATTTGCAACAAATTGTAGCTAATATCAAGCAACAGCTAGGGACCATGGAATCCAATCAAGCAAATGCTCTGTCTGTTTTTGCCACCCAGCTACAAGAGATTGTGCAACAATACAAGAAACTTGTTGTGCACATAAAAATCAAGCCAGGCCATCATGATGATGTTAGGACCATCAATGAGCACCTTGAATCTGTAACAAGCAGATTGCTTACAGCAGAAAAAGAAATAACCGGCATAATTGAGAATCCAAAACATACAGTAATTCTTGAATTGTACAGCATCCCCAACAAAGAATATGATTCACCATTTACACCAGGTGGCAAAATATATATGCTGTCCCCTGCACAATTTTATTACCAGTTTTTTGTTGGGGGCACACTGAGACCAATCAAGATCAAATATTGGCTTCAACCACAGGCACACCACTACCCCACCTTATCAATAACAAATGCTGACAACAAACCAAAAATCACCAGTGTAGAGTTAGAGGATTTTACAGATCCCAATACATTAGAAACATCTTTTGCTGAAGATGATGGCTCTCTGGAATTCCATATACAAATAGGAGACAAATTATATTTAGAAAATCCTGTAGTATCAGCTGCTGAACACCCCATAGTTGCAATATTCTTGTTTTCATATTATGTCTAGAGAAATTATTGTTGATGAATTACACAGACAAGCCAGACATAATTATAAGAGACTGCCAGTAGTCACAAAAGGCATAGATGATTTATGGCAGAGCGACTTGATTGAGATGGTAAGTGGACAGCTGAAAAACTTAGACAAAATCAACAAGGGCTACAAGTATCTACTTACTGTAATAGACACATTTTCAAAATTTGCCTGAGCTGTGCCACTCAAATCCAAGACTGGAAAATGTGTTACAGAAGCCTTCAGGACAATCATCAATCAGAGTGGAAGATCACCGCGCTATTTGCAAACAGATAATGGCAAAGAATTTTATAATTCTGTGTTCCAACAATTTATTAAAAGCCAGTCAATACAACATTATTCGAGTTACAGTGATCTCAAGGCCTCAATTGTAGAGAGATTCAACAAAACCCTAAAAAATCTTATGTATAAACAATTTACACTTCAAGGTAATTATAAATGGCTTAATATTCTTCCAGAACTTCTACATAAATATAACAACTCGGTCCATTCCACAATCAACATGAAACCCTCTGAAGTAACTTCATCTGATGAGCAAAAATTGATCAGGACTGTTTATTATCCTAGATACCAGCCAACAAGAACAAAAGCCAAATACAAGGTGGGTGATCAAGTAAGAATCAGCAAATATAAGCACTTATTCAAAAGAGGCTTTACAAGAAACTGGAGCAGTGAATTATTTACAGTGGTTCAAATTAAACCTGGGACCCTTAACACATATATAATAAAAGACCACCGTGGAGAAATTCTCAAAGGCCGGTTCTATGAAGAAGAACTCAACAAAACTAAACAGCCTGACACATATCTCATAGAAAAAATCATCCGCAGAAAAGGCAATAAGTTATTTGTCAAATGGCTAGGACTTCCAGAACACAGCTGGATCGATGCAGACAAAGTGATAATATGAGCACCTGGGATGTTATAAAAAGGCTGCCAGAACCTGAACAGCAGATTTAGAGAAATGGCAAGTTGCTGCCTGATAATATTAGATGTCTTATTTTTGGGCCATCAGCTTGTGGTAAAACTACACTAATGATTGATAATTTTTTATTGGCACCCAACTGGTTAGACTGGAAAAATAGGCACTTGTATGTCTTCTCTAAGAGCTTGGAACAATTAAAATATCAGCAGCTGATGAAGCTATATGATGGATTGGATATAGCCACTTTTGAACCAGATGTTAAGCCACTCCATGAATGTCTTGATAACTCTGTTGTTGTGTTTGATGACATTATACTGGATAATCAAAACAAGGTTAGAAATTTCTTTACACAGGGCCGACACAAAAACATTGATTGCTTCTACCTGGCACAGACTTTTTCTAAAATACCGAAGCAACTGATCCGAGTCAACAGCAATTTTATATGTGTGTTTCATCAAGATCATACCAACCTCAAACACATACATGATGAATATGTAGGTGGGGACTTGAGCTACAATGATTTTTCCAAGTTTTGCAGTAGGTGCTGGAACCAGGACAGTTATGGGTTTGTCACAATTGATATGACAAGAAAACCCAATAGTGGTAAATATAGAAATAAAATCAACAATTTTCTAGACATTGAAACATATATAAATAACCATGAAAAGGCCAATCATTGATGATCTTAAAATAAGAGATTATCTTGTAAAAAGATTTAAGGGATGGAAATCACAGAACCGAGGAATTTATGAACAACACAAACAAACAGAACAGCCTATTATTGATGCTATTAGTGAATTAGGTAAAAATATCAAAACTGTTACAGAGCAAAATCAAACTTTGATCACAGAGATTGTACCTGTAGCTGCAAGGAACATATTAGATTATCCAATCACCCCACTTTCCAGTATTCATACACCTAGTCCTGTTGCTCCTCGAAGAATTGAAGCTACTCAGGATCCTATTGAATTGGGTCTTCTTGCTCAAAAATATTTAAGCACACCTAAAGACAACAAAGATGAGGTTTTTGGCTTATATGCCGACACAGAGCGTGATGGTAGCATCATACATAGAATTGGCAATTTCAGAGTAACATTTATGGGAGATGATCTCATTGTATATTCAGAATCTCATCTTGGACAAAAAGGTGGTTTTGTTAAATATCCCGGCACACCTGGATTGTGGGAACTGATGACTCGGAAAAGGCCTGGCAGCTATACAGATCAAGACTGTGAACACTACAAGGAAATATTAATAAAATCAGATGCTCTATACCAGAACAATGATCCCACACAAAAAAGAGTCAAGTCTAGCAGTGGGGCAAAATATAACAACTTAATCAAGCCCATATGGTCACAGATCAAGACTGGCAGTGGAATCAAACAATACAACACCCTGCCTAAAGAATTTGTCTGGGTTGATGATGTCAGAAAACTTGTAGATAGGTTATTGGTGATAGCTGGGGAGGAAAATGCTGGCAACCACAATTTTTACAATGAAAAGGTTGGAATTATGGACATGATAAGCACCAAATTGTCTAATTTTATAGTGAATGACACTAAGGGGATTGGATATCTTATAAAAATTATTAATACTCTACCACCTAAATTTTGGAATATTTCTGAGGGCCGGGGGTTGTTTAATGACATTATAAACAAGCTGCCATTTGAACTACACATTCCAGGCTATCAGTATTGTGGTCCAGGCACAAAATTGGACCATATATTAAACAGAGGTGATCCTGGTGTTAATCCCCTAGATGCTGCTTGTAGAGACCATGACATAGCATACAACACACATTCTGATCTTGACAAGAGACTTGTTGCAGACAAAAAATTAGAAGAGGCTGCATTTGGTAGATTTGTAAGCAAAGATGCTTCTTTAAGTGAAAGAATAGCAGCATTGGGAACCACCATAGCTATGAACACCAAACAAAAACTGGGGTGGGGGTTGTGAATATATATATAATAAACCTAGAATGAAGGCCAAGGGTGTTATGTATCAAATACCTTATGCAGGTCTTAAATCTCTTAAAACTATTGATAGCCTTTTAACCAAAAAGCAGCGCAAGAAAAAAAGCTCTTGTCTTGCCAAGGGCCATGGTATGAAATTGTTGCTTAGTACCCCCCAATTAAAAAAATTACAACAATCTAGAAAAAAATCACATGTGGGGGGTTTCATATTTACTATCCCAGCAATCTTAGCAGCACTTGGGGCTGTTGGGAGCTTGGCTGGGGGATCAGCTGCCATAGCAAAAACAGTAATAGATGCCAAGAAAAATAGGGCAGAATTAGATGAATTGAAGCGCCATAACCTGGCCATGGAGAAACAAGGCAAAGGTGTTAAGAGAGCCATGAATAAGTTTAAAAAAACAAGAGCCGCTTACAAACCAAGATATTGAAGCTTTGATCAAGCCACTGGGCATCAAAAATTTTAGAGGTGTGTACATGTCTGATTCTTTACCAGAACAACCACTCAACAAAGAGTGTGGCATTGTTAATTTGGATAAGTACAAAAATCAGGGCACTCACTGGATTTGTTATCTTAAATATTTAAACAATGAGGCATTTGTGTTTGATTCATTTGGAGGTGTTCCACCTGAAAATTTAGTAAAATATCTAAAATCAACTAATCTTTATTACAATAATGCCCGTGTTCAAAACTTCAAAGATGTTAATTGTGGACATTTGTGTTTATCTGTTCTTAGATATATGTCTCAAATAAATAAACCATCAATTGAAAATTTTCAAAAGGTCCTGTGGTATTTAAAACATCATGGGGGTATTCCATCTCACCAGCCAAATTTCAATATTGAAACTCAAATTGCATGATGATATAGTGTATCCCAAAACAATAGCTCTCAGAGCATTTTATGGCATGTACTTGATCCCTAATATTACACACCACAACAACAAAATTGCAGTAGGGGATCAAAAAATTGTCATCACTCCAGGGCAATATAATCTGTCCACTCTAAATTCTCAATTACCCAGAGGTATAGTCTTAACTCAAAATTCTGTCACTCACAGAGTAGAGATTGTATCTGCTACAGAAACAGTGGATCTGGGTACTATAAGAGAGCTGTTAGGCTTTGAGAACAACACAAAACTTGAACCAGCCATCAAACACACTGCTATTAATATACCTAAATTCTTAGCCATAGAGACTCTAAATATTCACTGTAATGTGGCTGAGGGTATGATCACCAAATCAAATGGCATAGGCACTCACAAACAAACTGGCATCATTGCAACATTTAAACCTAATTCTGAATTTATGGAGCCCATCATCTACACTCCATCCCCAACATTATATTTTCCTGTGTGCCATAATAGAATAGATTATATTGAATTGATGGTCACTAATGAAAAAGAAGAATTAGTTGATTTTGCTGGAGCCACAACAACTGCAATCATAGAGATTAATATTTAAATAAAAATACATACAAAAAAATGGAAAATATTGAGAGTTATGAGCTACAATCATTCCCTCCAAACAGGAGGACATTTGCAAATTTAAATCAACCCAACACAGAAATTGAGGTTGATCTTGATGTAGGGGATGGCTTTATACACCCCCACAGAGCAGATCTATACATCAAATTTGATGTTGTAAAGCTCGATAGTGCAGATTATCCGGCAAATTCAAATATAAGATTGGTGGACAATTTTGTGCCGCATCTGTTCTCTGAAATTGAGATCAGAAAGCATGGTGTTGTAATAAACAGAGTAGATTATCCCGGCATTACCTCCACAGCTTTGGCCACACTAAAATTATCCAAAACCGAGGCTTCCTACTACAAAATAGGTGGATTTGAGGCTGGTGATAAAATATTATCTAAGTGCCACACAGTGCTGTTCCCCATGCGCCTGTTGCCAGGATTCTTCTCAGATTACAAAGATATTATGTGGAAGGGTGGTTTAAGAATCACATTTAGAAGAGCTGCCAATGATAATAATGCTTTGATGAGGTACAGTACATTAAATTCTACAGGGGAAGCTCTGCCCAATACCCTACCTGATGAAGGCAAATGCATTATTCAGACTATGGAGCTAAGAATCCCGGTTGTTGAATATGAAGCCAGTTATGCTCTTAAATACAAAGCAGATATAATAAAAAATCCACAGATTCCTTTACAATTTTATACATATCAATGTGTACAGAAGCCTGCCGCTGGTACTTATTATGAGTTTGATGCTACAAATTCATTCTCCAGTATACAATATGACATGCCAGATTTTGTGGTGGTACTGTTTCAGACTGGAAGACACAATAATCAGGAAAAAAAATTCAAGTAAATTTGATAACTGCAACATCAAGAACATATATGTTAAAAATGGCAGAAATGAGGTATTTCCTAGAGAAAATTATAATTTAGACATGTCCAAGGATGATTTTCTTAAATTATATGAAGCATTTACAGCATACAAAAGGGTCACTACTGGCAATACTGACATGTATTACACACCAGATGAATTCAAAGCACAGAGACCCATATTTGTCATCAACACTTCAAAAAGAAAACAAGTTGTGGTTAATGACAGGACAAACATTAAAATTATCTGTGAATTCCACGATACACTCCCTGATGACACCATATGTAGTGTTATTCTCATAGGTGAAAAATCATATGTTTATGATGTAAGAAATGAGAGAGTCACAGAACAATTCTAGAAGATTTTTGCATATTACCGGACCGGAAGTAAATATAAATGGGTGTGGGTGGGTGAGAGTGGCTTTTTGCCTTAATTTTAAGTGTAGCCAAAACAATATCAAGAGGGGGGGGCATATTTTTGACAAGTTTATGGACAACAAACTGAGAGATGTAGCTTTTACACACATGGGCAAATCTGTCTGAGGGGAGTTCTTCATTTCTACACTAGAATTCAAGATTCTTGGGATTTTGACAGAATAACACACTATAAACAATAAAATCATATGGGTACTTGACATAATTTTAAGTGTGGGCAAATCGGGGCATATGAACTCTTCTTTTCTACACTAGGATTCAAGATTCTTAGAATTAAGAGCATATCACACTTGAAGAATTGGGGCTTATAGGCATCTTGGCATAATTTTAAGTGTGGGCAAATCGGGCTGTTTAATCATATGAGCTCTTCTTTTCTACGCTATAAGTGTCCTCATAATATTGTATTTTACACTACTGAAATGTAATTGATTTATATTAATATAAAGCAAGAACGAAAGAAAACTTAAGACATAAAAAAACATTTCAACTATTTCATTATATATTTATATCTTTAACCGGTTAGTAAGGGAATTAATTCGCTATTTTATAAATATCTGATACATGTAAAAGTAAAAAATTAAAATTCCTTTATATGTATTTGATAATAATAATGTATTTTTAATTATTTAGTAATTAATTTTTACATTCCAAAACATTATAAATAATAATAACAATAATTCATAAATGTGTGTGTTTGTAGATTAAGATATTGCTCCCCCAGCAGTCGTAAATTATTTCGCACACTCGTGGTGGATCCAGAAGTGTGTGACCGATTACTGCGGGTCACGCAAAATAAAGCACAAGTAGGACGAAAGGGTGATTACGAGGAACAGGAATAGTGCGTAGGAGGAGCGTTGGATTTCAGTGAGCGTGTTTTGCATAGTGTCACAATAGAAGCTGTAGCTAGGCGGGTAAGAGCTTGAATGCTATTGGTTAACATTGCGTGGTGTGATTATGCAAAGACCAATCACAGCCTTCGAGTTGCAATGGGGTGAGTGATGCAAAAAGGAGAACAGTGCAGTTGGGAACAGAAAAGGCGTAACATCAACTTTCTCGGTGAGCAAAGATTTCCTCGGTTGGCAGTAGTGCCATCAGACGTCGCGCTGCAAGTGCCTCGCGGTTAACCAAAGGACGAAAACAGTTCAGTTCGAGACGCGGATAGATTGAGAATTGCTTCCTCGGTTGGCACGCGATTTACCAAACTTTATCCGGGCATCGAGAAAATACATTTAAACGTTTTAGACGGTAGTTTAAATCGTTAGTAAAGTTAAGCTTGTGAAGAGTTGTTGGAAATACCACTGTTCATAGTGTAAAATGTAGTGAATATTGGATTGGAAGTTTTATTTTCAAATACAAGGTAAAAATTAGATATGATTAGTAGTTTATTTCCTTTTGAGTTAATCTTATGTACAGTTCACTAATTAGCTAACTTAAGACTTGCGAGTGACTCGTCGGTCAGGTGCCAAGAGCTCGCACGCCGAATCAGGTTACTAGAGTCAAAGCATTAGTAAAATTAGAAAGTAAGTAATCAACCACAAAACAAAAACAATTGAAAGTGGCACGTGGAAGGGCTCTTTTCCTACGTAAGTCCATTCTTATCAGTATTTACATAGCTTACATGTAAACAATCTATGCCCATGGGCGTAGTTTCATGCTTTTATCCATTACGAACTTCATCAAGGCCATTCTCCTCGGGAAACAGGCATCAACGTCCGCAGGATTTTTTTCTACGGATGGGCTTTTAATGTAGTTCTGCAATACTCTTTCAATAATTATCATATTACTGTGACTGAAATGAAATTATGTGTGTGAAATATATGATTTTTCGTTGATTTTCATGTTACACGGGGGACGGTCCCCCTTCCGGACGTTCATGAAAACAGGTGATTTGCACACCATCTTATCCAAAAGAAATTGAATTGCGTTTATATGGAGTGTTACTTTTATGAAAGGAATAAATACGCTATTATAGATGGTTGCAAATTTATAAAAGAACACATTTCTTCTTTAGGAAAAAGAAGGTATAATTTTAGTGTTATCATTGGGTAATCCTGTGTTCATGGTAATGAACAAATTATACTGCAAGGCAAAGCCAGTAATTACATAATTGTCTTAGCTAGGTGCTCTCTTTAGCTTTTCTGTGTAAATTCCTGAATACTTGCGACCGAGAAAATGAAGGACGAAAATTCGAGGGGAGAATGTCTGCTTTAGGGCATAATGTCAGTCATAGTGTATAATAATATAGCACCATGCGTTTACGCACTTCATACATTACAATTTCTTTACAATTTGGGAGTTTCTTCGATTCCTACCCCACCGTTGAATTACACATGCTCGCAACCAGAAAAAAAGCAAAGCATAGTGCAAAAATCTAATTTTTTGTATTATCGACCCACGGAAACTAGAGACGACCCAAATGACGTCAGGTTTAGTGCTCTTTGTGCATAAACGTACTATATTTAGCTATACTATACTATAGGCTATTAATCCTTAGGTTGAGAAGAATGTAATTTTTGGAAACTTATGACTGGCTACATAATCTCAAAGCTTTACTAAACCAATTTTTATTATCGATTTACACGAGAAATTCTTAACTAGCCATCCCATCGCGCTCCAATGTAAAACGTAGGGCAACCAAGTGACGAACGAAATTATTTAGGGACACAACAGGGGTGCGAAACGTTTGGCACTGAACGTAGCGATTTGAAAAGGGTGCTTAGAAAAAAAAAATAATAAACACCCCTGGCCAAGTGTTGAGTGTCAGTTTGCAGAAAGCCCCGCACTACATTGGCTAACTGGCTGAACTCCACCCTGGCCCGAATTATCCTAAATGCGTCGGTTCCTGCACGGTGTCTGGGTAAGTAACAGACGCAGAAAGACGTTATATACATATATTTAATGTCTACAATACACATATACGAAGGACTATACAATAAAGACGAAGGACTTGTCTATTCGGCTGTAGAATGTCTGTACAGCGCACTTGTAACCGCGCATGTGTCACGGTTCCTTTCACGACAACTGTTCTTTTATCGAGGCAACGCCCAAGCAAAGAGCGTGGCTCAGCTCTCGGGACGTTCCCAAATTCACTTGTGGCTGTAAGTTCCCGAATTCAAATCTGCGGGAGGTTCCGCAGTTTCTTACTCCCACACACTTCACACATGAATAATTCACACATTATATAAAATCATTGGTAACAGTTCGTTATATCGGAGACACATTAAAATCGGATATTTTGTGTTTCTCGTGGTTCGTATTTACGAATTGTGTATTGCGAAACATAGTTGAAGGTGCGCCACTATGCTTTTTACATGTTAATATCATCGATTTTTCACATTACGAGTAATTATTTTGGTTCCTTTCTTCCGTTGCGGAACATACAATATGGCGCGCACAGCTGTGCATCATCGCGCGTCGTGCATGTGTTTTGTCGATTTGAAGTGGGTATGCAGTGTTTCTTCTTAACCAAAAAATACCTACTTTCGTGTTCATTATGTCATCACAAACCATTAACAGATAACCCCACGAACCATTAACGGATAGCCCCAAAAACCATTCATGATAGCCCCACGGACCATTTCCGGCAAGGTTAGGTTAGGTAAGCATAGTTAAAAAAAATCTAGTAAAAAAAGGCACGTTTGGAAACACTGGCGAGACCGCGTGACTTTCGACGCTCGCGACATCTGCAGGCACATAATGGAAACAACGGCATAATGTCGCTTTGCACAAAATGCAAGTTTATTATATCAAAATTTATTATTTCTTGTGCAGCATTCTACGATGAGAAAATACCTCCACGAACTTTCAAAATGGTACAGAAACTCATTTCCGTTAAGTAGTTTCTTCTATAAGAATGAAGAAAAGTGTCTCCGATATAACGAACTGTTACCAAATCATTTTTCACTTTATGCATATACACAAAAAAGGAAAATGAGTTAAAACACTAATTATATACATTGTTCACCAAACACAAAGCGTTCTTCATTTGCACCATACCAACACAAGAGTTACATTGTCTGGCGCAAATATCCCATCAATCGGCCTGTTGGTCTAGGGGTATGATTCTCGCTTTGGGTGCGAGAGGTCCCGGGTTCAAATCCCGGACAGGCCCAATTTTTTTTACCTCCCTCCATACGATAGATGAATTTTTACGAGTATGTAATCAAATGTTTCGAAATTATTCCCTGGCTGTGTAATTAAGTAAGTATGTGTTATAAAGCCCCCGTGCCCTAGTCTTGAGTGCAGATCTCCACGCCCCCCTGGTGGCCCGCGTGGGAGGGAGGCCAGCAGTCGGTAGGTAAGCCAGGGCCCAATGTTGGGCTGTTGGGCTATAGGGTTACTAGAGAACCTAAAATATTGTTTGGAATACACATTGTGAATACCAAGAAATGTATCTTACTTCCGGGTATTTTGAGTTAGTGTTTTAAGTACACTTGATGCACACAGCAAGGCTAATCGGGACTGGATCTACATTTTCAAGTGGGATCCGAACCACTATATGCCTCCACCGGGTATCGAACCCGGGACCCCTTCATTGCAAGGCGACGACGCTACAACTATACGCCATCGGGGAGTGATCGTATTGAAGAGGGTAAAATAATTTGAAACCGGAAACCTTTTGAATATTATTATTCGCAATAATTTTCAGTATTGTAACTTAATTTTATGTCAGGAAATCAGGCCTGGATTTAGAGGAACTAGGTCTTGACGGGGAGAAATACTTTGATAAGAGCAACAAAATGTTGCATAACATGAAAAGTAAACCCATCATGTGAAGAAATGACCTAAAATTTATAACTAAAATTGCATATAGGAAAGCCTCAGGAAATCAGGATGTTCTTATTCCCGCGTAGTCGCCGAGGCAAATATGACACCAAATATGCATGAATGAGAAGAGTTGGAGTAAACTCCGTGGTGCACTGCGAAGGTTATTTAAATCCCACTGTTGCCAGTTTGCAAAGTAATAAATGATATGATTTTCTTGCTCGTTTCGCTCGTAATGCAACTTCAGGTAAGATTCACATCGAGCTTATGCTTATTGCTCACAAAGAGATATTACGATGTATTCGTGATGATCTGATATACAAATTTTTATGAGAGTCAAATGTCTATTTCCGAGGCATTATGGCAATGAAAAAAAAAAAAAAATTATAATGTCTGGTACAGTGGGATCCATGAGTATTACCGTGCAAATTGTCCACGACTATTTTCATTAACTTTTTTCTTACATCCCATGTGTTTTTAAGCGATGGATTTTTATGTATGCTGGTGCAGAAATTGTCAACAGCTTGTTTTGAGTTTTCTTTTAATTCTTGAAGCTCTTATCGGGTCAAATAAAGTGCACGAACATGGTGATGGACAATTTGCACAATAATACTAATGGATCCCACTGTACAGTATTACCGTGCAAATTGTCCATGACGATTTTCATTAATTTTTCTCTTACATCCTATGTGTTTTTAAGCGATGGATTTTTATGTATGCTGGTGCAGAAGTTGTCAACAGCTTGTTATTTTAATTCTTGAAGCTCTTATTGGGTCAAATAAAGTACACGAACATGGTGATGGGCAATTTGCACGGTAATACTCATGGATCCCACTGTACGTACAGGCGTCGATATGTGGGAAAGGGAAGACTTCCGAATAGTCGCTTACAAACATTGCCACGTGGCTTGTTGGCATTCAACTCTCAGATTCCGCAAATTAACAATGTTTTCAAATTTCTTTTACGAACATTATTGAACAGCTATGATAATAACAAAATAATATATTTATAAATGAAATGATACGTATTAACAATGATTCTTATAATGAAGAACATTTCCGAACGGCAGTTTTTTTTTTAAAAAAAAGGGGGATATTTTCGCGTTACGATTGCAGTTGGAAATAACTCGGGACAGGGATGAAAAATAATGGACTCTGCCCCGACTAAACAAGGATGTCTGATAGCCTTGCATCAATGGTTATAAAACTAAAATGACCAAATATTGTAGTTTGATTGAATTGTTGTTTTAAGACCACTTTATGCACAGAGAGGCTAATCGGGACTGGACCTACAGTTTGAAGTGGGATCCGAACCACTATGTGCCTCCACCGGGTATCGAACCCGGCTCTTCTTGATTACAAGGCGACGACGCTACCACTGCGCCATCGGGGACAGGCACGTAGGTATCTAGAAATATGTTTCGGGGGGGGGGGGGTTCCGACCCAAGTGTCTCAGGAATAATAATAATAGTAATGTTGAAATTAATTATATTAAATCAAATTAACACTAATTACAATACATAAATTAATATTATATTATTACACCAATAGGTAAAGGGGTGTAAGGGGTGCTCCTTCCGCGTAGTGCACCCAATAGTCAACCTCACTTCCACGTAGTACACCCTGGACCGCAGACTAACGAAGCTCTGGCGACTGGCCCCATAGGCAGTATAATTTTGTTTGTGTTGTCCTGTGTTTTGTCCTTATTTGTGCTGAGTGTTCCTTTACAGCCTCAACTTTTAACGAAAGTCAGAAGATTTTAATATTTTATGATTTTAGTTATGCAACGTTAGAGTTGTTATGTGTAACGATAAGGGGCTGGACCCCGTATAACGTGACGGGTGCAAAATAGCCTTAAATTCAAATTAAATCAAACCAATAGGTAAAACGAGGAAAGCGTGGGAGGGAAACCGGCAGTCGGTAGATAAGCCAAGGCCCTTCAGGGCTGTTGCGCAAAGGATTATTATATTTATAAGAATATAGATGTAACAGCGCATATTCATTACGTAGCTTATCTGTGGTTAAGATCGGAATAATTTACATAAAGACAAGTGTCCTGGCAATGAATTAATGTCAAATAGATGAATAATTGAATATTTATCGAATAACAAAAATGATGTTACATGTAGTTGGAGAAAAGCAGGTTTCTGATTAATATCTTATGCATATTATTTTGAGTAGATGTACATAAATCTTCTTTGCAATGCCATTCAGAGCCGTATGATCCCAATATAATCCTTGCCTCCTAAAAAGTTTAGAGGAAATTAATAACCATCGATTATGCAACAAATGCTAATATTTTCATTCCTTAATTTTAGTACTTGGTAAATCTTTCGGGGGTCCGTATAACGGTCAAATATTGAGTGACAAGTAATTAATCTAATTGCCCGTTAGTAGGAATTAATTGCAATTGGTAATATTAATATCCGTCGCGAATACAGGTGTCTAGCGAACTGTCTTAGCCAGCACTAAACCGCGTTTGGTAGAACCTGTCCCGCTTCCCGCGCTAGGGAGCGCTCAACAGTTTCGGTGTCAATGAGAAACGAGGAAAAAATCGTCTGCTGGGCAGCGAGGAGCGAATGAAAGCCAGAAGAGAGGCGTTTACGTAGACGCTGTTGCGACGTTGCGTATTTTAATTGGCTGCCTGGCTTTGACTTTCCCCAGCACGGAAACTGTTGAGCGCTCCCTAGCGCGGGAAGCGGGACAGGTTCTACCAAACGCGGTATAGCTTGCTCAACCACCGTCTTCGCCCGAATTCGGATTTACATGCATTCTTATGGGAATATCAAGAAAAATGCAACTTCTAAACCAATGGACCGAATTGGATGAGATTTCAACCAGCGGAAGACCACATCATGAAAGTACTGATTCCAAGATTTGATCCTAATCAGAACAGAACTACGGGAGTTATGAATTATTAAAGATTCATCGCTGGATTGAAAGGGAGAAGCTACCCTACTGAGTTGGCCTTGCTTTTCGTGACTGAATACAAAAGAGGAAGAGTTAGCCTAATCTCTGCGCGAGGGGCTGCTGCCAGGGGTTAAGGACCGGAGTGAGCATTGACCAGGATAGGAGGACAACGGTCAAAGCACCAGAAACAATAAACAAGCACCTGATCATAGAGGGTAGCGCGTCACCACGTTCAAATCTGGAATAAAAGGGATGATTTGGAATAGCGAGACACAGTTTTGACACAGTTTTGCCTACAATCGCCACCGGAGTGTGAGCTACGCGCGACCGAGCTGCGAGTTGCAAGCAGACTCGAGGTCTGGATTTGTTTTTCCTCGAGTGAGTGTTTCAGAGCCATGGAGTAGAGCAGAATAGAACCAGGGGGTCCTTCTCCCCCTCGCCGTCAACGCATCCGTGCACATACGTGTGGTTATGTGAGAATAACGCCAGACACGTCCACCTGTGTCAATCGTCCGAAACAACGTCCAAAGTAGTGAAAGTTAATAACATTTGATATCCATGTGAAACCGCGAATGGCTCATCGCGTATGTTCGTCTCATCGCCCAAGTCACGTATCTGTACTTACGAGTGACCGCGAAGAACTGACCTATTATTGCGCAAGTTGTCGTATGGAGTCGACAGTGGGCGTGTACCGTCCTGGACGTCCCTGCGAAGTGAACGAGTGAAGCCAGGATCCGATGATGCCAGATGGAACTGCCGACTGATCCACTTTCGCCAACCAGGATAACCGCGAGGTGCAACAATGGAGTGTGGAGGACTTCCAAAACTATAGTACCACTTTCAACCAACCCAGGTCAGAGGGAATGCAGCGAAGGTAAGATCCTACCATGCGCGTGTGTGAGAGAGATGACGACTATCTACCGCGAATCTGCGTGAATCAAATCATTGCATAACTTAAATCAGTGCTATGGCAACCCTAGACATCTGTTTTCCGGCGGAATAATCAATTTAAAGATGAGAGTTTATGTTAACAGCAAACAATAGTTCATTGAATATATTCATACCTTCAGAAAAGATAGAAGGGGTTCGCACAAGGAACAATTATTCACTTTATACTTAAAATCCTAAACGATAAATTGTAAAAGGCAATGTAGCCAAGACAGAGCAAGAGTATGGTCAAAGTAGTAATTAATCTAACCTTTGTATTTGTGATATTGTCGCAATATGCCATAGAATGAGAGAATGAATGTGAGATCGAGTGAAAGAGGGCAAGATGTACTGTGTATTTATCTGTGCTTTAATATATGTGTATATTCAGAAACACCGTAGTATTATGTAACGTCATTTCAGGTATTTAAAATCAAATCCTCCTAGGTTTATTCTCGGTAACTCCGACTGTTAGGCACTTATCCTGACCGTATTATAATTCATGTAATGTTTAATTCGCCCAGCAGGTGAGGCGAGAGATTCTTCGTTGTTGCGTTGCTAAACTCAGTTCAGTTGAGTTAATTGAGTTAATTAGTTAGTTATTAAATTAGCAGCCCGTAACATCCGAACCCCTGAACCCCCATAAATACGTCCTTCCTGTCCTTCAAAGCCGTATGATCCCAATATAAGCCTTGTCTTCCATTAAGTTCAGAGGAAATTATACAACAAATGCTAAACGAGTATTTTCATTATTTAATTTTCGTACTTAATAAGTCTTCCGGGTGTGCGTGTGGGGGGTCTGGACCCCCTAAATACGTCCTTGATCGGGGAGGCCCCAAAATATTGTAGAATGCAGATTTCTGAAGCCTACATGTCTCCAAAAAACAACCCATGTGCTAGGACAAAATCAAAATTCTTGCAAACTCTGAAAAATCGTCAGTTATTTTCTTAGATTCTATAGGATTTCATTAAAATATTTGATACTTCGAGAGGGGGCATGGTTCCTTTACCTCCCCCCTCCCTTCTACCTTCGATACGAACCTGGTAGCTTGCAATGCTTTTAGCTCCTATATTGAATCGCCTACCATCTAGTAGCTAATATTGGAACTACTTTAAACAGTCACTTCTCGTGCTGACCTCTGGTGGAAGATCTTGAAACTACTTTCCTTCTTTCTTCTTTGACTGAAAACTGACTTCCTTTCGATCAGAATCTTAAGTTCTTGTTTTTGTTTCGGTCGCGTAAGGCGCTGTGCTGTGCTTTGGCTGCGGGACGGTATGGGTTCGAGTCCGCCCGAGTTCAATCTGTGTTCTCGGCCTCCTGTGTATACAGTGGCGTGCCCAAAGGGGAAGGGGTTTGGTGGGGGTTATAACCCTCCTTTTGGTCCAGTATTTCTAAAAAAAGAAAGCAAAAGAAGAACGCCAAAGACAGGAAAATATAGCAAAATGAAGACTGACTACTAAAAAAATGTACACATAACTCCTTCCACTGTGTGCATAGGACCGGTGGCAACCCACCATCGTGAGGAAATTGGGGAGCTATGAGTGAGTAGCGTGGGGGTTCGACGTGCTGACCCCACGTCACCCCCATTACCGGTTGAAGATCTCCACACCTGTAGGTAGGATTGCGGGAGGGAGACTGGCAGTCGGCAGATAGGCCAAGGCCCTTCTACTTCTAGGCCCGTCGATCATGGGTTATAGTGAATGAAATATTTACTATTTTGTCAGCCAGAATGTTATCGAAAATATTAAACTCGCATATTTTACGATTTTTGTGGTGTTAGTCACAGATTACGTGATGTTGAACGTTGCAAGAAACAGTTTGTGCAGTGGAGGTGACAGATTTTCTAGAATGAGTAGGCACTGGATGACAGCAAAAGGTTTGGGTGGACACATCCCGGGTTCAGTCTCGGGAAATTTCGACCTGTGTATAGGGCCGGTGGCAACCCACCATCGTGAGGAAATTGGGGAGCTTCGAATGAGTAAGCGTAATCCGGTCACGGAGACCTACTATAACGCCTGGGGATACGTCGGGCTGACTCCCCGACTATTCCAATCCTGGTTGAAGATCTCCACGCTTAGAGGTGACGAAGGAAAGCGTGGGAGGGAGACCGGCAGTCGGTAGGTACGCCAAGGCCCTTCACGGGCTGCCGCGCAGAGGATTATAACAATAATCCTGAAATAAATACGTATTTTGATATTAACTTTGCTATTACGTGATGCAGACAATTAATATTCTCATCATATTTGTCAGTAACAATATACTTTCATCTAATTTTAAACACGAAATTTTTCTGTTACATAGAGAACCATGGGGTAACATTTTTAATTATGTTGTAATTGTAAAAAATAAGGTCGTCCTTACATATACGAGGAACGATACATCTGGCTGTGGTTTCAAATAAATTTCCATGCATAACATGTAAACACGAGTCAATCAAAAAAAGTTATTTTGGAATGTAAAAGTTTAAAACATTTTTTAAAGATAATTTGGCAAAATTTCGGGAGGGCACGGACCCTGTAAGCCCATGCCTGGCTACGGCAGTGTAAACCACACTTGAAGAGAATATATATCCTGAATATTTGCTACATATGAGAGAGAATCCCAATATAAAGATGCTTGAGTTACACGTGTAAATAATAATAATAATAATAATAATAATAATAATAATAATAATAATAACAATAAGCCCCACTCAAGGGCGTATCCAGGGGGGCCAGATACTATGCTAGATTCAGCATTGTCAGTATAGTATTCTGTGTGTGTGTGTGCACGGTTTGTGGATTCCGAAAATAACAGCCACTAAATTTTTTTTTAGTTTTTCACTGGGTAGTGATATATCAGCTGAAAATCTGACTTGAGTGAGAAACTGTTTGTACAGTAAGTGATGTTTGTGTTTTTTTTTTAGAAATAATACATGCAGAGGTGAAATACTAAAAACAAATATATTGCACTATGTACCAGATAGTAAAAACAAAGTACTGTTAGTGTGTGGACATGGACGTCCGCATATGATTTTTTTCCAGGGAGGGGTAACGAAGATATTTTTCCGGGGGGGGGGGCAAACAAGGTATATTTTCCGCAATAATAGTGTTGTTCCGTCAAAAAAAAACATTGCTTAAATTTGAATTGATTATGTTCGTGCAATAATTAACACGTATTATTCTGGCTGAAATGAAATTATGTGTGAAATACATAATTTTTGGTTGACTTTCATTTTCTAGGGGGCCCCCATCCTTCCAGACGCCCATGTGTGGTGAACTTGATTTATAGAAGAAGTCTATTCACTTCATGTTTATGTAAAATGCCTTAAACCTTGTCAGTTAAGTGAGTGAGCCATCTCAAGCGATCTTCCAGCCGCAGTTAAAAAGTAGGGACCTTCTTAATTGTACTCTTTATCTGAGAAAAGCTTTTCAATTTCACTGCACAGTTGTCAAAGTATTGAGAGCCCTTCATCACATTTTAGCCTCGGTTTTTTCTTACCGAAGAGACATCACAAAACTGCTTCAGAGACTTCGGGAGATTTTAGATGAAAAGTTCAGCAACATATTTCAAACTGCTTCTGAAAAGTGTCAACAGACATTCAATTCTGAAATTACAATTTAAAAAAAAAAAATAACTTGCCTCATACTATTACAGGGTGACTACTCTATGACCATGATAAAATTCAAGTATAATTCCCGGTTTTCAAGGCAAATTTTCAAAAAATGCAAGGCCACAAGCAGATGTTTTCTCTATTTCAACCTAGCGTATTACTGCCTCTCAACACCCACACACACGCACCAGAGGCACAACCACGAACTATTGTCGGGGGGGGGACTACCAGGATAAACGTACCAATAATAATAATAATAATAATAATGACATTATTATGACTATTATTATTATTATTAGTAGTAGTAGTAGTGGTAGTGTCAAAGACGTTATCATCATCCTCGTAAATTACAAACAAGGTGGTAGAAGTCGGTGTTAAAGCATTTGTATTGGAACAAACGATTTTAAACATTAAAAAAAAAGTTCAGTTTCACATTCATTAATAATGGAAAACAAGTACACAAACTGTATTTATGAATGGCAATGCATGATAAATGCACTCAGAATATTATTCTTTTTGTACATATAACATGTATAACTTTCATGTACAACATATTGTTTTACACATATTCAAAATGGTAAAGGTAAAGGTAAAGTGTTCCCCTGTGCATAGCACCACGCCATGAAGGCGTATAGGGGGTGTGGGGGTAACGCCCCACACTTTCTTGATCCGGTCGTGAGTGGGGGTGATGTGATCAGCATCACGCCTCTGACCGCCTTTACCCCCCAGGGTTTCCCCCAGGTACCCATGTTATTCGACGCTGGGTGGGCGCCGGGGCCGCTTCCACCGTTAGAAAAGTTCCCGGATTTGAACCGGCCGGAAACCCAGGACCTTGAGCATGGTAGTCAGACGCGTTACCGACAGTGATGTAAAATAAGAAAATACATGCCAACACTAAATTGTGTACGCATTCAAAGTTTCTTTAATATATATATATATATATGCCCACAGCATATAAGTCTATTATTTATATTCATTACATAATCAATTCGTCCACCTCATAACAAACCAACAGCAAAAAATGATATAAATTGTCTCTCAAATGTGCACGGTCCTTTTCCTCCCAAGAATTGTTCATGCATTTAAGACAAAATTCATTAAGATAAGTCTTATTTCTGTCTCTGACAATTTACAATGCATTACAGAAAACAATCATATTGCGAGTGAAGCGAACAAGAACATTTTTAATCTTTTTTTTTTCAAACTGAAAACAATATTGCTTTAATAGGGCGCAAATAATTTCACGAGGCGCCATGGCATTCTCTCTTTTACAACTTTTATCATTTAGACTGTTCGGCGGCCAGGGCCTACTCCCGCCGCTTCTGGGCTACAGCTCTGAACTTGACGAGACTAAAAAAGCAGGTATTGCGAGATAAGCGAGCGAAAAACGTTTATGAAATGTATTTTTATTTGCATAAAATTTAAAATCGAGGGGGATAATTGCCCCTCTGTGCCCTCTGCAGGTGCCCTTGGCCATCAATGTTTACCCCCCTTGCCCTCCTTAGAATTGATTTCCATTCAAGGTTGGGGGGGGGGGATGTCCGCTGCCGCACTGTAGTTGCGCCACTGATATGCACACACAAATATAGTAACAATATGAAGTGTCTGTGATTCCAATGTATCCAAAAATTCTAATTTAATTAGGTCTAAACTGTATATTTAAAACATTTAATTTGAGGTCCTTAGTTTACATTTGCCATTTCACGTACTCAGACTCGAAATACATCTACAAACAGAAGTTACACAAATGTAGTATATATTCTCACCTGCGAAAAATTGTTAATTATGTAAGAATTTCAAACTCAAATCTACCTTCAAGAAATCTTATCTTGCAATAATCTTCCGTCTGTCAGATTGCTCTACGAAGGACAGTAACAAAGTAAACAGATCAAGAGAATTCTGTTTTATTTTTCACACAACATTATTTTCCTTCCTCGATAAAAATAAAAACAACTGTGAAAATCTTGCGTCAGGGCATTTATCAATATGTATAAATTCAATAGGATTTGGATTAATAAAAGTTGCAATTTTTCACGTCTACGGACAAAAATTCAAGTAGAATCCACGCATTATTCCCGGAGCCAATAATTCACGCAGAATTCCCGGAATTCCCGATGATTAGCCACTCTGAATTATTATAGGGAGTGCCATTGGCCTTGGGGGATCGGCACCCCCAAATTTTATTTCTGGATGCGCCCCTGTCCCTGGGCCCATTAGACACGCGCGAATAGATGGAGGGCACCCCACGAGAAAAGTAAGGGAGCGAATTGACAATATAGAGAAAGTCTCCAATTTTGTTAATTTTCGGTATACTAACTAATTTTGGCCTCCTAATCACGAATCTGTTGTAAAAAACCGGGGGTCACGTCTGGAAATTTGAAAAAAGCCGATTGAATTTTTTTATATATAAAGGTGTATATGCGTAGTTTTACGAACGAAAATGTATATGCGTAGTTTTACGAACGAAAATGTAATCTCCTGTCATTGTTTCCAATTACAAGAAAATGATTTATGGTGTTCAATTCTAGTGCGAACTCTATTTTTTTTCGATGAATTTAGGGGTGAAATGAGTGCTAATGGAACCTAACCTAACAGGCCTAACCTAACCTCGTGTGAATGGTTCGTGGGGCTACCCGTGGATGGTTTTTGGGGCTAACGATGTTTCGTCAAAATGTACAATTTTCAGACGTGACCCCCGGTTTTTTACAACAGATTCGTGATTAGGAGGCCAAAATTTGTTAGTATACCGAAAATTAACAAAATTGGAGACTTTACCAAAGTAAGTTTACCCTGAATGAAAGAAAAAACAAAATCAAGTTTAATTTGAACACAAAATGTAACCCAATACACGAAATTTAAAAAGTACACACCTTTTTGATCAGTGGTGTGGCAAGGATTTTCGAAGAGGGGACGGCGACTGCGGGACGGCATGGGTTCGATCCCGGGTTTAGTCTCGGGAAATTTCGACCTGTGTATAGGGCCGGTGGCAACCCACCATCGTGAGGAAATTGGGGAGCTTCGAATGAGTAAGCGTAATCCGGTCACGGAGACCTACTATAACGGCTGGGGATACGTGGGGCTGACCCCCCGACTATTCCAATGCTGGTTGAAGATCTCCACGCTTAGAGGTGACGAAGGGAAGCGTGGGAGGGAGACTGGCAGTCGGTAGGTAAGCCAAGGCCCTTCATGGGCTGTTGCGCAAAGGATTTTATTTATTATTATTGGTTTTATGACCGAAGGAAAATGTTTGGCCATTGACATTTTCCCTGCAATTTTTTTTAGTAATTCTTTGTGAAGGGGAGAGAGGGCTATGAATGTTTTAACGAAACAAGAAATTACAAAAAAAATATATATATACACTCTTATAACTCATACCGTGCTGCATTTTCAAATGTAGGAAAAATAGTTGTAGGTTTCGGGAGAGTTCGACATTCTTCGGCCTGCTTCAATATCATTCCAGACCCTGGCCTCGTTTTGGTGTGACCGTGTGGCCTAATGGATAAGGCGTCGGACTTCGGATCCGAAGATTGCAGGTTCGAGTCCTGTCACGGTCGCAAAAATACTTTTTTTTCTTTCCTTCTACCAAAAAGTTTAGAATGTAATTTTCATTTGTTTTTAATTCACAAGTTCACGTGCCTCAAACTTTCTTTTCCACTGAATAAAAAAAAGAAAAGAAATCGGGACATCTCGCGTGCATTGGAGACCAAAGTACTGCAGTGGCGACCTTTGCTAGACACCCGCATCGTTGACAGTTCTAGCAGTGGCCACCAGAGTGAAGCTGTGAAGCAGCCTCCGTATAAAATCAGTCTGAAGTCAGCGCCTCTAGTGGCGATTCCATTACCTTGCTGGTCTAATCACGAATATCAAAGTTAACGTGAAAATATCCCCGTGTATTCTGAATCTATCGATCATACCACCTCAATAATTATTATATTGAACAAGGTGAGGACATTTAATGAAAAAGCATGTTGAAACATGAAGGACAGTCATCGCATGGTAACGGGATGTTTTTATATTTATCCAAGGGACGTTTAAAATGCAGCGTCATAAATTTCACTACACACAGTTTGATTGATTGATTCTCATTGGGTTGGTGTTTTAAGTCCACTTTATGCACAGTAATTGGGACTGGACCTACAGTTTAAAGTGGAATCCGAACCACTACGTGCCTCCACCGAGTATCGAACTCGGGACCACATTACACACAGTAATTGAGCTTTCAGCAGTTTTATTCCTTTTTCTCTATGGGGGATAGTCCTGGATAAACAAAAAAAACAAAAACGATCTGACAATTCGATTATTGAAGGCGGGTATGGAACTTCCGGTTTGGTCAAGTTCCCATTGCAGATATTAAGGACAATATTAAAGGGTATTTCATAAAGTGCGCAGTTTTTGAAAATGCAATAACTCAGCCAAAATTGCATGAAAGTTGACATTTTTATTTTTATTATTGTACACATTCACTACGATTTAATAATTCAAAAGTGAAAAGTGTCCAGCATATGCCCGTATGCGATTTAAAAGTGAAAAATGATGTCTGGCATATGTCCATATGGCATATTTCTTCGTTTCGCATGATCGGTTGCTTTGATCTCTTGCGTCAACTGAACCTCCTTGTAAGGGTGCATATGAAGGTCTTCTTTCAGTATTCGTTGCACTTAGGATACCGATATCCCCAACTGTTGTGAACGACGGCGAAGTCACTTCACGGGGCTAACATTCACACGTCTTGCACTACTGCAATGTTTTCATCTGTGCGACGACTACGTTTTTGCCCAGGTGAATTTATGGTTGCAACTGACCAGGATATCTCGAATTTCTTCACCAACCTCCTAACTGTAGTTGCACGGGGGGCATAGTTACGTCCGAAGATCGCGCGAAGATTACGAACTCTCTGTGCATAATACTGCAGTTTCTGTAATGCGTTTTCAAGATAATGACGCGTTGCTCGATAGTGAACCGCTCCATGGCAACTAAACTGAACAAATGACAAGAAATTGCTCAAGTAATAATCGGAGTGATCAGAGATTGCGTAAGTGATAAAAACAGTGTAGCCAACCTTCAAACAAACAAATGACAAGCGATTTAAAAACTGAGCACTTTATGAAACACCCTTTAATATTTTCCAAGGCAATTTTGATTTACTACCAAAAGTTTCGTTTTTGATACGATTTCTGCAGGTGAAGTAACGCTTACATTAGCCTAATTATAAACATTGAAATAATTAATTCTTTTACATTTTATAGTTACTATATCTACTGAAATGCACAGTTATTGTATTTTGCAACTGTCATTCAGGAAACAATTTTAGAAGTTAGAAAATATACTCATAAAGTTTATATTGTGTGTGACCTCGTCTAAAATTAGAATTTTTGAATTCATAAAACTGTGGAACCTCCTCGGATTGAATGGTAGATTATGAACGTGAATAACCTGGTTCCTGCATTTTTTAACTCATTTTTTTTCGATCTAATGCATTTTTTACATTGATTACTCTGTTCAAATACTAACCAAGTGAACTTTATTTCTGTTATCAACAATAAAAACAACAAACTTTCTGCTTTTTTGTAACTTGAAATGAACGATACCAATTTCCAGGGGGATGGGGACGGTCAACGGACCCGTTCGACACTCCCTCCCGACCCTCATGGAGAAAACGCTTAACTACAGCCAAAATGCAAATTCGTTCTAATATGATTATAAACAGTTCCAACTTTTAAATTTAGTGAACACATGAGCGTTAGACAATTATAATTTTCGAAACACGTAAAATATTTATCCTGTATTGATTCAAAGAACTTATTTAATGAAACACTTGGGTTCGAACATCTTTATATTAACTCCATTACACATGTATAAAAAAATCAACAACCAGTAACTATAACAACAATAATATATATGGCTGTTTCAGACCATGGCTTCATAACGTAAACTAATATATAACAATATTCCCCTTGGTTACAAAATGAAACATAATAATAACAATAATCTTAACATTTCTAATCTGGTTCATATCTGCAAGGTGGTTTATGTATCCTTGCAGACCTTCGTGGAAATGCAGCTGCTTCAGTGGACTCTTGTTTCGAACATCCTGGCTTCTCCAGGCCCTGCATACCTCCTTGTCTCTGCTGCTCCATTTCTTCATTGTGAGCCACAGAAGGTAATTCCATATAGTCCAAGTTAGCAAATTGATTTTGCTCACCACCAAACTCTTCAGTACATCGTGTTGAGCGTTCACCATAACCATATCTTCCACTATCGTTCCTTCTGGAAATCTCGGGCTTCAAAAATGAAAAATGAACATTTCTTGTGTAATTGTCCCTCTTAACTTTGAAAATTGAGTGCGATAATTGTCCTACTATCTCGCCTTTTTCATACTGCTTTCTTTCTGGACAATAATAATATACTCCAGATCCTTTCTTATAATGCTCTGCCTCATAAATAACCCTTGTTCTATCATTATGAATTAATTTATTGGCGTTTACTTTGTATGAAAATAAAATTTCATTTGGTGATTTCCCCATAATCACATTTACAGTATTGTTGTGATAGAACAACATTCTCTTTAAGAATTTATCTACAGAAGCATTGCGTCTGTTGACGTTGCCTTTTGTTATCTCTCCTGTTAAAAGTCATGTACCTTTTGATGATTTGTACGTGCCTTTCAACTTCTCCATTTGCACATGGTCTATATGGTGGACTGTTAATTAATTTTATTCCATGATTGATACAAAATCTCTGGAAATCCCTGCTGGCCAATGGAGGGCCACCATCAGAACATATGGTATTTGGTATTCCAAATATGGAAAAAATGATTTGTCAACTTCTCAACAGTTTCTTCAGCCGTTAAATGAACAACTTGCCAAACATTTACGTATTTACTAAATGCATCCACTAAAATAAGAAATTTATATCCATGGAAGAAAAAATGATCTATGTGTACTCTGTGAAATGGTTCATTTTCAGGCTTCCATGAAACATACTTTTGTTTATTTGGTGCTCTTGAATGTCTTCTGCACACATCGCACGACAGAACATAATTCTCTATATTCTCTGGTTCATGCTCGGCCACCAAAAGTACTTTCTTGCAACATGTTTGGACTTCACAACTCCAGAATGAAATTTGTGCAAGTGTTGTAGAACCTTATTTCTCAATAATTTTGGCACTACAATTCGCTCACCATGGCATAACGTTCCATTATTGCAATTTAAGACATTTTTATTCTGAGAATAAATTTTCAATTCTCCAACTTCTTTACGTGCTATATTCCTCCAATCCTTCACTGTGTATTCATATGCTAGTAACAATGTTTCATCCTGTTTCATTGCTTCAATTACTTCTTCAACTCTTAAAGGATCTTCACTCATCAATGTCTCATTATCCAAAAAATAAATAGGTAAATCCTCTTCTTCATTCACTAAACATGACACAGGTAATCTGGACAAAACATCAGCTATCCCTACATTCTTCGTGTAATGAATGGAATAATCATAATTTGCTAGAAGTAACCTCCATCTTTGCCATCTCATAGATACTGCAGGAGAAATTGCTTTGTCCGGATCTAATATCGATTTACCTGTTGAAGAATCTGTTAGAATTTTAAATTTGTTTCCTGCCAAATATATATGAAAATGTTTTATACCTTCCACTACTGCCAAACTTTCCTTGTCAGCTTGAGAGTAACTTTTCTGACTATCTGTTAAAGTAGCTGAAAAACATGCAATAGGTTTCAGCACTCCTTCTATTTCATGTGTCAACTGACAACCTATCCCATAGCCACTTGCATCCGTGACTAAAACTAATGGCAATCGAGTGTCAAATGCTACTAAAACAGGTGCAGAAACTAATAGCTGCTTAACTAGCTGAAACTCCCTCTCACACATTCTTCATTCCAAAACCATTGTACACTCTTCTTTTGCAATAAATAAAGATTAGGTATCCTAGAACTCAAATTAGGCAAAAATCGTGCATGATACGCCACTAAACCCATGAATGTCGCAAATTCCTTTTTATTCTCAGGCAACTAACATTTTAACACTGCCTGAACATGTTCATTTGTAGGTAAAATTCCATATTCCGTGAATTTCCTTCCTAGAAAATTTACTTCATGAACAAAAAATTCAGACCTGCAAATTTACTTTCACATTGTACTGCATCAATCTTTCCAAAACTAATACAGTTAGTTTGTAACAGTCATACAATGCATCTGCTCCTAAAAGAATGTCATCAATAAATGATACCACTCCATCAATACCACCAAGTATTGTATCCATGGCTCTTTGAAATACTTAAGAACTTATTTTAGTTCCAAATGGTAAACGTTTATGTATATACAAATGACCTTCATTTACAATGGTAAGAACACGTTGAGACTTTTCTTCGACTAATAATTGATGAAAAGCTGAACGTAGATCAATCTTCGTATACCACTTGTGTGAACCTAACTTATGATAAAGCTCGTCAAAAGTTGGAAGTGGATATTGTAAAGTATCTACATTTGGATTTACAGTTTTGCTATAGTCAGCACATACACGAATACTTCCATCTGCTTTTCGCACAGGAACTACAGGACTACTCCAATCAGAACTTTCTATTTCTTCTAAGATTCCTTGCTGGCACAAATCTTTTATTGCCTTGCCTACTTCATCACGCATAAAGTAAGGTAGATTGTAACCTTTCCTTTTCACAGGTACAAATCCAGGCTTCAATGGAATTCTAACATTAATATTTCTTATGGGTTCTGAAATGTCATTATTGAACAAAATTTTAAATTTTACTAAAATATCAGATTTCAACTTCGCTGATTCCCCATTTGATGTGTCTGTGTACAAGCTCCTTGTAATACTATTCCAAAATATTTTGTCCATTTGCCCTTGTACAGTATCAATTACCAAACTTCTCCAATCGCCAAAGAGAATACGCAATCCTGCTCGACCAAGTATAGGTTTTAAATCATTTAAATCTCTATGAACGTGTGTAACATGGTTCCTGCATTTTTCACTCATTTTTTTCGATCTAATGCATTTTTTACATTGATTACTCTGTTCAAATACTAACCAAGTGAACTTTATTTCTGTTATCAACAATAAAAACAACAAACTTTCTGCTTTTTTGTAACTTGAAATGAACGATACCAATTTCCAGGGGGATGGGGACGGTCAACGGACCCGTTCGACACTCCCTCCCGACCCTCATGGAGAAAACGCTTAACTACAGCCAAAATGCAAATTCGTTCTAATATGATTATAAACAGTTCCAACTTTTAAATTTAGTGAACACATGAGCGTTAGACAATTATAATTTTCGAAACACGTAAAATATTTTCATTTGATTTGATGAAGTGCCGACTGCAGAGCCTACTCCCTCGTGTTTGTGTCCAATCTTTTCCCTTTTCTGCCTAAATCCACTGATTTTTCCGTATCGGGTCCGTCTGAAAACGATGCATAGATACCTGAGATCAATTATTTGTCCCCTATCTAATGTTGAAACCAAAAGCCACACAAATATTGTCGCCTTTTCTTAAGACACTGCCTTTACACCTTTGAACTCCATGTTATTCTTTTCAAAACCGGAAGCACAGAAATGTACTTGTACTACACATGTAAGGCGAATAAAGTAAAAAAAATGTATATATATAACAATAGACTACATAGAATAAAAGAGTTGTGAGGAAGTAAAAAGGGAAAATTATCCAATTACAACAAACGTGAAAGAAACGGAAATCAGGTTTTACTAAGGGATTGCTTCGTTCTTTAACAATGCATGTCAGAAAAGATTAAATTTTCAACTGCGTCGAAATCTGAATATATTTCTCGTTGCAATATGCAATCCATTCTTAATATTTAAGAGAAGAACTTGAATGAATTTCGTGCCCAAGGGTGATTAGTGGGGGTAATTACCCCCACCTTTGGCTAGGAATGCCTAAGAAAATATGCTAAGTCATGAAAGATTGCAAAATATTGCACTAATTACACACACACACACACACACACACACACACACACACACACCCCACACACACAAAGAAGACATACGCCTCTTCGAATATTCTAGGTACGCCACTGATATGCATCTAATTATGAAGACTGTCCGTAAAGTCTCAGGACGGGAATAATTTAAAGAAAACGTGGAGAGCATATTATGAAATGTGTCTATTTAATCGAAAGATGAAGCAATAGTAGCGGAGTGCGATCTCAAAATCCAGAAAACAGAAAACAGCGGCGACGGGAATCGATGCGCTGAACAAGCGTCACCCAATGAAATGCCACTTAGCAGGCCTTGGGCTACAAAGAACTGCTGCTCCAGTGTCTTGATTTAGTTCACACTTTTTACACCGCTTCAGAATGTGCTTTGGAACGCCTTATTTTGACAGACCAACCTTCCATTTACAGAACTGCTTCCACTCCAGATAATCACAGAGTGGATATGAGTACTAGAAGAGAAAATAATATGGGAAATGATAGTCATATATTTCCTCTGAAATCTAGACGCATTACGTAATGCAGTGGCGACATCTGTACTCGTGACGTAAGCAGACAATATGGCTCCGGCACGTGCCAAGTGAAGATCTGAAAGGCAACGGATAGCAGAGTACCCCAATGTCAGCCGCTGAAAGCTTCTGTCCAATACGACCCATATATTATGCTGGGGAATAGGTCGCGACCCAAATCCTAGCGTCATGGGAGAAGCGAGCAGGGGCCAAGGGGGAGGGTCAAGTCTGGACACGCAAAACGCTAGACACGTCGCGACACTCGTCCACAGCAAACACCCCTTTACGTGTTCGTCTCGGAACAACAAGCGTTTTCGACCTGTGTGTGTACACTGCAACGAACAGTTTGTCCTTGGCAACTTGTGAAAGTCCAGGGTGCGAAATCAGTTAAGACTGGGGGGGGGAGGGGAGAAAGAAAGATCTTAATCTACAAACACCCTCTCCCCTACAAACATACATATCTATAAACTATACGATATACATATTTATAATGTTATTAAAGTAAAAATTAATTACTAAATTAGATATTATATATTATTATTATTATTAATTACACAACAAGAAATAAATTTGTTACTTTTATATAACAAACTACTTCCTTTACTAAATGGTTAAAGATGTTAATAAATTATGAAATAGTTGAAGTGGTTTTATTAGGTGTAAGTTTTTATTTAGTTTTTGCTTTATGTTAATATAAATAATTTATTATTATTGATATTATTGTTTTGAATTCTTGCTTTACTTGCGTATTGATGCAGATTTGTTAATGAACTCTTGAGAGAGAAAAGCATTGAACAAACACTCACAAGTACACTAATTTGTGTATGTATTCGATATAATTATTAGTACAGTTTATTTGAAATTAAATGTTATTGCTTATCTTTTGTTTGAAAAAAAGTGGGAATATAATCAAAATGTCCATCAGCTATTCATTGATTTCAAAAAAGCATATGATTCGGTCAAAAGAGATAAATTATATAATATATTAGTAGAGTTTGGAATACCTAAGAAGCTTGTTAGTATGATAAAAATATGCACCAGTGAAACAGAAAGTAAAATTCGTGTGGGTAATAATGTGTCTGACAAATTTACAATTCATGATGGGTTAAAACAAGGAGATGCATTATCTCCATTGCTCTTTAATTTTGCCTTAGAATATGCTGTAAGGAAGGTAAGAGAAATAAAGAAGGACTAAAATTAAATGGTGTGACTCAGTTGTTAGCATATGCAGATGATGTAGACTTACTGGGGGATGATGTGAATACAATTAAGAATAATGCTAAAATATTTTTCAAAACTGCTAAAGAGATAGGTTTGGAAATTAACAAAGAGAAAACTAAATATATGCTTACAGGCCGAAACCAAGTGTTAGGTAATAATCCAAATCTAATTATTGATAACAACTCGTTTGAACCAGTTTCCAAATTCAAATACTTAGGAGTAATATTAACAAATGAAAATTCTATTAAAGAGGAAATAAAAAGTAGACTTAATTCATGAAATGCATGTTACTTCTCTCTTCATAAACTTTTGTCTTCTCGTTTAATATCTAAGAAACTAAAAGTTAAAATATACAAAACAGTAATTTTGCCTGTAGTAATATATGGGTGTGAAACTTGGTCCCTTACATTGAAAGAGGAACATAAATTGAGAGTATTTGAAAATAAGATCCTTAGGAAAATATTTGGACCTAAAAGGGATGAGGAGACAGGTGAGTGGAGAAGGTTACATAATTTAGAACTACATAATTTGTACTCATGTCCAGATATTATTAGAATAATTAAATCAAGAAGACTTAGGTGGGCAGGCCATGTGGCACGAATGGGAGAGGAAAGAGGAGTTTACAGGATTCTTGTTGGGAAACCAGATGGTAAGAGACCTGTAGGAAGGCCAAGACGAAGATGGAGGGACAAAGTTGAGATGGACCTAAAGGAAATCGGTAGGGATGGGAAAGACTATATAGATCTTGCTCAAGATAGGGACAGATGGAAGGCCTGTGTTGCTGCAGCCATGAACCTTCGGGTTTAAGAAGGCTAGAGAGTTAGTTTTTAGTTATCTTTTGTTTGTTGTAACAAAAACTCTCTTCCCCGGAAATTCTTGGTAGGGAAGATTTTTGAGGGGGGAATCCCCCCGTTCCCCCCAGGATTTCGCCTGGAAAGTACCCAATCGAATGTCCCAGTTCTCACAGATGTCACGTCAACTCATTATATTCAGTAGTATCAAGCATGATCAGATTGAAATTGATTTTAATTTTCATGCAAAAAACATTTTTTTTTTCAAATCAGTTTACGGTTCCACATATTTATCACATTTAGTTTAAGATTATATTATGCAAAAAACATGCCTTATAGTAGTTAGTATTCATATTTCAGTAGATGCGTACCTTCCGCAGTTCATATTTGCATCTGCATTGCACCCATGTTATCGTGGTGATGGTGTATTCGTAATTTTATGGCCTTAAAATAGGCGAGAGTTATAACTTTTTATACTTGCCTATATACTGCATTTTAACAAATTTCCCATGCATAAAACGGTCGGTCTGGACAAAAATGGAGTTATAAAACGCACATCATTATCCCCTTCCCCAATTTTCGGTACGCCATTATATGAAACCGCAATTTGATTTTTTTTAAAAAATTAAAATCATGGAACGCAACTCTACATGACATGTAAATTGACTAAATTATTAGCTGAAAATGGGAAATCAAAGTGCAAGTGAATAAAAAAAGGATAATATCATCTCTTATGAAATTCCTGGCCACCCCCATCTAGGGAAATTTACGTAAAACACCCCTAATTTGTTTCACTGACGCCAGGGTTCCTGGGCGTGGATATTCATTGTGAATGTCACTTCATCAATGGATGATATTCAACTTGACGTCATCATGCAGTGTTTTCTGGGTAAAAATCGGACAAACAGATTCGAGTGTTCTTATGGGAAGCCTTCTTACAGTGAGAAAATTTGCATTTCACCACTTTACACACTTTTCACAGTTAAGAATTCCTCCTATTATCACGATAATCATACGGACATTGCTTACTCGGCATGTTTTCAACGAAGAATCTGTTCTGTTTGCCAGAAATATGAAGCAGTGAATTTTGGGGGAAGTTGAATTGAATTGAATTGAATTGAATTGAAAAGTCTTTTTATTTACTACAGAGCGAGATTCAGCCCTGGGCTGCTCTACCACCTAACTCTGTTCAACCATTTCATATCAACACTCATCTTCATCGTCTTATTAGCCAAAACTGGCAGAAAAACGACGCTGAATAACGAATACTAAATCAAACAAGGGTATGAAACTTCAGTCGCTATGGTAGTAGCTTAAATTGTTATCTTCTTTTGTATGTCAAAATTTTGAAATCAATCTTCTATGAAGCAATCGTTCTTACATTGTACTACACTAGATTAACTTTTCGTCCAATTTTATTTATTGTTATTAATCTACCCATTACACGCTGTGCACAAATATTTATGAATATAAACTTTGGATGTTTTGAAACTAAAACTATATACTGATTGTACAGTACGGCTGATATGAAGTGAAATGAACTGGACAGTATCAGTTATTGTACAAGGGCAATTCTTAGTATCAACCAACATCATGTAACTAATATATGTTAGGCCTATTGAATATCAGAAATAACATTTGAACCGCTTCCAGTTCATCCATATAATGTGGGTGTAGTTCAGTGGCGTAAGCAAGGGGGGGTTACCGGGTTTAACCCCTCCCCTTGAGCTTTTGAAATATTATTGAAAATGCTGTAGAAAAAAATGGCTAATTTATCACAGTCAAAGATCTGCGACAGTAATAATAATAATAATAATAATAATAATAATAATAATTTGAATTTGAATTATTATTCCCATGCAGCATGAAGAAAAACACAACATTCCAAACACAATCTAAGCGGTCGCAAAGTTCAATTTTGCAATTTTTTTTTTTGCAAAAAGTCGCGCAGTGACTCTCGCGAGAATTGTGAAAATTCCTTGCTTCGTTGCAGTGTGCCGACCTTATTGCAAACGTTCTTCCCGATACTGATTTCACATCCCCTTGTGAACTCTCAAGTGATGCTGAGTTTACATCCACATCATTAAATAATGTTGAAGAAGTGCTTTGTGAATCACCTAGAAGTGATAAATGTGTTGGAATGTCTATAAACTTACTTTTCAACGAAAACATAGACTCAGTGGAATTTAGCAACATGTATTCTCGCGCTTCATCATCATCCTGGGTGAGTTCCATAGGTAAAGGTAATGTAAATTCCCCCGTGTATATAGCACCGTGCCATGAAGTCACACGTAGTGGTGTGGTGGGCCCCAAAGATTCTCGATCTCGAACTATTTTGCAGGTGATGTGATGAGCACCATGCTCCGGCAGCCTTCAACCCCCAGGGTTGCTCTAAGGTACCCATTGCTATGAGGCTGGGTGCGGAGACAAGGCTGGATAAATTCCAACCAATTCCGGGAATCGAACCCGGATATCCCACGAAGTTGTCAGACTAGACCAGCGCGGCTCCTTGAATAAGTTTCATATTTCGATTATTTCAATAAATTTAATATATTTGCTTTTTTTTATGGATTTTCTTCACACTTAAAATGTCTGACTTATCACATACAAATAACCGTTGACTAGACAATTATTTTGTAACAAAGAAAGAAAAGAAATGTAATTTTGTTCTATTTCTTTCATAAATAGCAGCTGCATTAGTAGTAATTAAACTAATTAATTAATTATGAGAATTATTAATTTATTATTATTATTATTATTAATCAAAGTATAATAAAACAATGGTAACGTGAATTTGTAGAAGGTTTTCGAAATAACACCCCCCCTTGATGAAATCCTGCGTACGCTACTGGTGTAGTTACAGAGGAACCGATAATATTAATTACAATAGGTATGGTTGTATTGAACAGTCTCACTCGATATGTTCCTAATCACTGTTCTGAATTCGCCGAATTCTTCCCAGAATGAACAAATCCTTTTACCAAAGCGTGTCCTCCATATAGACTTCACGTAAGAGTTTAGGAATGGCTCAATTTGGACGATGCCCAAGAAAAAGGAAATAACTTTGGCCACCGACCCAATGGTTTCACTGTCAAGGTCCCCTTACCGGAAACTGGCAGGTTGTTTCAAGGACGATGTCACAGGGAAGGTACCAACAGGATTGTTATGAAACGTAAAGGATGCAAAAATATATCTCCTTGTATGTCAAAAGAACAAAAACAAATGTCACTTTTGCCATTGTGTTGAACTCAACAGGAGTAGTTCATCTCAATAACTGATTATTTGCCTCTTGCGGCGTATGGATTCATATCTTTTTAGTTCTGGCCTGCTAGTTTCTTGTTAGTTTTAGGTGTCGTGTGAAGGATGGATGACTAATTTTAGATATTCAGGGTTGCCATTCTACGATCATGATAAAATTCAAGGCGAGCTTTCCAAAAAATCTCTATTTCAACCTTATGTATTACCGCCTCTAACCACCCACCCAAAGATCTGTGCGATTCCAATGTATCCAAATTCAATTCAGTTAAACGGTATATATATTTAAAATATATGATTTAAGGTGCAGAGTTTACATTTGCCATTTCCCATACTCAGCCTCGAAATATATCTACAAACACAAGTCACAAATTTTAGGGAGATATATAAATCTACGAAAAATTGTTATTTCTATAAAAATTTCAAACTCAATTTTAACTAATTAGCTTCAATATTTATTATCCTGCAATAATTTTCCGCCTGTCAGATAGGCTATTCTGTAAAAGACACTAACAAAGAAAACGAATTGAGAGAATTCGGTTCTATTTTCCAATCAGCTTTCTTTTCCTTCCTCGAGAAAAATAAAATCTAAACTGTGAAAAACTCGCCTCAGGGCATTTTTAAGCATGTAAAAATTCAATGGGATTTGGATTAATTAAAGTTGCAATTTTTCGCGTCTACGGAGAAAAATTCACGCAGAATTCACGTATAATTCCCGGAGCCAATAATTCACGCATAATTCCCGGAATTCAAGGAATTTCCGGTGAGTAGACACCCTGATATTGTCTCAGGGTATCAGGGGAGACTCATTTTAGATATAGTCTCAGATATTGCCTCAGCGGTGACTAATTTTTGAAATTGTCACAAATGTGACTGAATAATTTTAGTATCGTCTCAGAGGTCACTACCTAATTTTAGATTCAATCTCAGTTATCTCAAGGCTGACTGTCATTTTAGATATCGTCTGAGGAGTGACTGTAATTTTAGACATGGTCTCAGAGGTGATTATAATTTTACATATGCAAATTTTGTAATTTCAAGGGACGAATGTCTAATTTTAGATATCGACTCACGGGGCAACTGTTTAATTATATCGTTTCTGTGGTGACTTGCCTAATTTTCGATATCGTCTTTTATTTCGATTTCGTTACGCTACAATTTGGGCACGGAAGGTTCCGGGTTCGAAATTCTGGTCCTGGCCTTCATTCTTGAGTGTTCATTCATCAGTTGTGTCAGTTGTGTCTAATGAGAACTCAACACAAATGCAATAAACATTAAAATGCTGACCAATGCAACATTTATAGTATAAAAATATAAACTACAAACGTAACGTTTCTACCATCTAACAGGATCTTCTTCAGACGAATATTCACAATAAATTTCGTCAGCATTTTAATGCTTTATTAACATGGAAACAAGGCTTAACAGTGTCACAAATATAGTTGCGCTAGTAAGATTATCTGACTCGTTTAGGATCTTAACTTAATTCGGCTGGCTACACTTATAACGCGAGCACATTTTCCCCCCTTTACGGATTCCAGGAAAGCTTATTTTCCGCTGCATTGAGCGAGGGCCTATTCTAGAGGCCGAAATTTGGCAGGTGCCGGCGCCAGGAAGGCTATTGTGCTTGCTCGCGAACCGAGAAATGTCACTCCGAGATTTTTTGTTGAAAAGGTCGGACACTACATCAGGTTCTTTAAATAGAGCATGACTCGTACGGCCGTGTAATAAGGCGAAATAAATCTACGTCATCACAAAGAGGCCAAGAGCGAAAAGAGAAGTCTTGTCATAAAAGCTAAAAATAATACCCCTAATTATTGACATACAAGCATGCAACAAGTTCGATTAAAAGCAAAACCTAAACAAATAAATGAATTTGTACATTCTCAAGGTGTATACTGGAGTATACGTATGTGCTCCGAGTGTCTTTCTGTTCAGATAATATATTTATGTATTTGGATATAGAAATTCATGTACGACAATTGGCAAAAAAGAATGTTATGTATCACAATTTTTTCAATAATGTCAATTTCTTCCAGAGAAACTTAAGTTCGCCTTTTAGCAATATGTCAATCAGCACTGGACCTACAGTTTGCATCGATGAGAGTCACTGAAGTTTGTTCCTGGATGGAACTGATTACGAGCCCCCCTTGTTTCTTTCGTTAATCATACCCAGTTCACGAGTAAAAGAATATGATTTATTACGTCACTTTTCTACCTCTTAGGTTAATTAGTCGCAACAATGAGAATGAATGATGAACTGATGAAATGGATGAAGGGAAAAACACAATGAGATATTTTAATTTCGTAGCGAGGGTTCGAACCTGGTGGTCTGACCAATCACATTCACATACATACACATACACATACACACTCTCTGTCCCTCTCTCTCTCTCTCGCACACACGGAGAGAGAAAGAGAAAGTAAACATAGGAAGAACACACAAGATTGAGAGAGAGAGTAAAGACGTAGGAGAGAAACTAAGAAATCAAAAGAGATTGGAAGAGAGACAGAAAATATGAGAGAGAGAGAGAGAGAGAGAGAGATATCAACTTCATTTGAACGCGGTTCATCTCTTCGGTAGAAAAAACTATATAAAGCAGAATCCACTTGTCTTTAAATTGAGATTTGCACCTAGAACATTTCAAATCTAGACTCTAAACACTTTAAATTTATTGTTTAAAAAAAGTGCAGCCATTTTGGCTTCATATTCTCTATTTTATTTACAAACCAGAATATTTGAGGATATCAAGACAGAGAACTTCATTTCGATATTGTCGGAGAATCCTAAGTTTATAGGAAATATACCATCTCTCTGATTTTTCAGAGAAGCCTCATTGACAATCGCTGATCTCGTTTAGCTTGAAGTCACAAACTGTCACGCTACCTCCAAGAGTCTTATCGTGCGATTAATCGCGATGTCTCTCGATAATTTCAAAGAATTCACAAGGTTAAAAGCATATACAGACATGCTAATACATGTCAAGAAACGCTCTTGCACCAGTTCTACACTTTTTCAGTTCGCCGAAGGTCGTTTGTCGTAGGGAGAACACAGATTTAGATCAACGAATTGCCTTGGTTCCATGATTACCCTTAGAAGGAGGGGAAGGGTTGGCCCTTGCACGTTTTGACTGATCGATAGCGCCCGCTAAACATGCAAAGCAAGAGCATCTGGGTATGATTTTGTACGTTTTGCCAAACAGTCAATAACAACCGTGATATCTTCTGGCACAATTGCCAGGTCCTTCGCGTCGTTCGTTCAATGCGAGACATAAATTTGCGCCAAGAAACTAATCAAGCTCAGGGCTAGCTCTCCTTTCTCCTACAAACCCTTCTACTCTATCTAAATACAATTAATATTCCATTATACATTTTTAATCACGCAAACAGATGTTAGAACTTCCTTTCCTGAAAGATTACGAAAACTTATGTTGCCTTCTTTCCAATGTCTGGACTATTAATCTTGCATGAAATCATAATTCTGGTGTCAAATTGTTTCGTGTAAATTAACGGTAATTGATTATCGCCCGAGGTTCTGTGCGTCAGATATTAATTACGTATGTATTAATTCTTTATGATGAGTTTATAGGACTTCAAGCAGGAACAGAGAGAGAGAGAGAGAGAGAGAGAGAGAGAGAGAGAGAGAGAGAGAGAGAGAGAGAGAGAGAGAGATATCTTCAATGTTTTCATGAATTCACGAAGTTCGATTCTGTTAGCTTTTTCACGTAGAGTGTGATGCAAATTGTCCACCACCATGTTTGTTCTCTTTAACGCTGAGAGTTTCAAGAATTGAAACAAAACTCTGCTGAAACATTCCTTAAAAACATGCAGGACGCAAAAGGAAAAATAAATTAAAACAGTCATGGACAATTTGCCAAGCAATACTTCACTGTACGTATGTAATTGAAATCGAAATAATGCAGGATGTAAGATTTTAACAGATGAACGCACATACGATAATAGTTTGCTAAGTTTGCCTGTTAATTACACGAACAACCTCACAAACGGTTTCGATCAGTCGTGCTCGCTTTCAAAGGAAATTAATCATATTCTTTTTATTTCGTTGATTTACCTACTCGATAGTGCATTTCAAGATAGCAATTATTATACCATCGAGAAAACCAATCTGACCGAGCAATTATAAGATTCACTAAACGATTAATTTCAGGGCTGGTATGTTGCAATTGACTTGATAAGTTGTGTTTCCATTTTTATGTATCTTAATTATTTTAATTTTATTTATTGCCATGAAGCATTAGTGTTTTAAAAATATATAACTTGAATTTGTAGTGGTTGCATACCAAGATAAAGACAACATAATAAAAAAAACATAAATTGTCATTATTTATTAAATATCACACTATTTATTATACTATTACTGTATAGGACACTGCTATCTAAGACTGAGAAAAAAGATCTCTTGAATTCATTGAAACGCTTTTGATTGGCCCTGGCCTTACTTAGGGCCAGTCCTTGTATTAATCTTCTTAAATAGATCTAGCAAGGAGTTTGTCCAGAATTTTCCAACAGGATACTTTCATATTTATGGGGGTAAAGATATCTTTAGAGGTAAAGTGACCATAAATTGGGAACTTTGTGAAAAATTTAAAGGGGGAAGTCAAATCAGAAAGAGTGGTTGTGGAAATTTTCGAGTTGTTGGAGGACAATAACGGATCAGGCAGAAGTCATGATATTGCTACAGCAAGCAACACCCCGTTGATTGGTGGTGATTCATATTATACACACAACATGGCGTTGAGGATGGTGGGTAAATCACCGATGAAGATTTATTTATATATACGTATATAGCATGTCAGTAAACAGAACACCAAAGTGTTTATTTCATTTAAAGAACATTGACAATTGCGAGTTTGCTTGCTGTAGAACAATCACGACTTCTGCATGATCCGTCGTTGTATGCCACAGCCTTCTTGGCTCCAATGCTCATTTACTTTCTACCCAGTATTCATAGTTGTAACTGCATAGATCTTTGTATCAATAAATAATGTCCAACGCAAACCTGTAGAGCCAGTTATATAATCCCTAAACATAACGAATCAATATTCGAAATGAAATGAATCCTAATGCAGGACGCTGGTGACTAAGACATAAATCCTAACATTAAAGTCACGCCACGGAGTTCGATCGGTATCTGGGAGGCTCTAGGTGGGTGCTCTTTTCTTACACAATGTTTCAGACAGTTGATACGATAAACTTTGTTCAATGCAATGTATAGCTTCAATTTCTCTATTGTGTCACATTAAAACAGAACAGGGGGAAATGGAGCCTGTATACACACGATACTTTTTATGGTGAACATCTCCAGCTGACTGGGCGAGCTAGCGAGCCTACCAGCAGCGTAGAGCAATTGGTGCTGGATTGAGACTCACTCCCAAGCTGCAAATGCAGAACCGCCACTCATGTTATGAAAATAATTTCACTCTACGTTTATATAATCGAAAGAGAACGAGAACTATGCAGCGACATGACATAATAATAATTATTATTATCTTATTTGGCGGGCGAGATTCAATCGTAGGCTACTCTATTACCTAACTTGTCATAAGCTACATTAAAAAATTGCAATAGTTCAGAAATTAAATAAGAAATCCGAAATTCTTGACTTGCTCTTGACCTCTCTTTCCTTTCTCTTCACCTTTTCCCCCCTCTTTCTTAACATTTATTTGGTTAGTTATTTAATCTACTTAGTTATAGTTGGAAATTAAGAAAATATATATTTTTATTCAATGAAAAATTCATATCCTCCACAAGGCCGGTTAAGATGAAAACTGAAGCTGTAGTTTAACAAGAGATTTAGACTTATTAATGCATGTAAAAATTAATGCTTCAAACTTCATCCTGGATTGGGAATGGTCTATAAGAATGTAATTCTTAAGGAATAAAGTGAACAAATCTTAACCACAACTCAATACAATTTTAGATTTCCAAATATTCATTTTTTTCAAATTCCAGTGCAGGTATACCAATGTATATTCACTACACTGGAAAAAAAAATCTTGACCACAAGCATAATTTATTAACCTTCTTTTGACTTTCTTGACTGCTACACAGCCTGTAATTAATAATACATTAATACAGATAGAAACAATGACTAAAACTAACGAGAAATAAATAATTTCACATATACCTACATTACAAATATACTCATTATAGTAATAGTAGTCATAAAATATTACAAATGTGAAAGATCAAAAGAAAAATGTTGAAAAATATGAGTACAGAAGAACTGAGGGAAAAATACAAATATGTAGGTTAACATGAGGTTGCCTTCAAAAAAAATAATGTAAATGTAGCTAGTAATAAAATACCAATAGTTACAGTTATAGAACATAAGTGTTAAGTTGTTTGTTGAGTGCCAGTTTACTTCTACGATGTGCCACTGTTTTGCTGCAGAAGCATTTCTTTCAGCTTAATTTTGAAACTGTTGTTACATATTATAGATTTAATATTGTTTGGTAGTGTAGCCTATTCCATGCTTTCGGGGCAGACGTTGGTGTCAAAAGTATAGATATGTATCAAAGCTAATCATGAAAATTTCATTAGTTCAGTTAGCTAGGCTATATAATAGCCGTCAATACTTTAAAAGCGGTAGTGTTCTTTCACCTCCAACATTTCCACAATGCTTGATAAACAGTGTGTCTTTAGGAAATTCTAATGAAAAATAAATCTTTCAATAACGGATGTAAAAAGCAGGCATTTTTCAGGGCACATTTCAACAATTCCACTACCTTTCTCATGACAATACAGCAGTATGTTGTAATTATTGGTAAATTCCTCCTGAAACATTATTCAACTTCAAACCTACCACTAGATGTGTCTATATAATATCATCATAGGAAGAATATGATAATCTGATTCAAGCTTAACATTTGCATTGACTATCTTGATGCGTTCATTTGACATCACTTTAATTTGACACTGCCGTGATATAACGTAGACTTGAACCTTTCTTCCTGTCATTTCAGGCAACGTTCACAGCAACTCTGGCCAGTGTCCTAGGTCAGTTCGTACTCTTCCAATATTAATAAGAAAAGTTTCAACATGCCACGCCAAGCGAATAGAGAAAGAACTCGGGAGTTGGTTTCTGCCAATATTCCAGCAATAAGGAAGGAAGAAAATTCGGAACACGCGATGTACATTTCCCAGTACCACTGACGCAACCAAGCGATGAACTCTGAGACCAGAAGTCACGCATTCCCAACCAAGAGTTCACGTTGAAACACGAAAACTTCCCTTGTGGAGAAAAAATTACACATTATGATAGGGATGTGACGAAGCTGAAAATTTACCGATGCCGATGTACTCACCGATAATTTTTGGAACCGATACCGATGACGATATTTATCCGATTCCGATACATAAGATTTTTAAACAGAAATGGGATGTTATTTTAGCATGACAAAAATAAATTTGCTATGTACAGTGTCTCTCAAAAGTTTTAGGACAACGACATTTTAAACTAGGCAACCCAATTTACGCAAGGCGTTGGTGGGTTGCGTGTACAGTTAGGCTCGATTTCAGGGTTGCCACATGCACAATAGATATTTATAAAATACGCGAAAGAAATAAAAACAAGTATTATCGTATGAAATTATTAAAAATATCACTATTATATCGCGACAAAATTCTTTCTCAAAGAAAAAAAAATAGGTTTTCTAGTATTTCATTGCTGATGAGTCTACAGAAAGGAAAAGAGGTGATAGAAAACGAAAGGTGACAAAGAAGAGGTGAAAGAGAAAGCGAAAGGAGAAGAGGAAAAGTAGAGGAGAGAAGAAAGAAAGGATAGACGAGGAGAGGAAATGTCGTAAGGAGAATGGAAGAAGATTCTAGGAGAGATGAGGAAAATGGAGCAAAGAAGAGAAAAGAGAAGGAAAACGAGATGAGAGAAGAGCAGACGAGAAGAGGGGAGTGGAGAGTAGAGTAAAGAACAGAAAAGGGAAGAAGGAAAAGACGATTGCAGTGGAGTCGGAAATCTAAGACAGGAAAGGAGATACGAGGAGTGGAGATGAGTGGGATAGAGATAAGATGCGAGTAAAGTAGGGAAGGCGATATGAGATAAAAGCAGAGCAGAAGGAGGGAAGAAGAAGGAGAAGAGAAGAACAGAAGGGACTGAAGAGAAGAGGTAGTTGCAGAAAATATCGTCTCAGCGTAAAGAATTGATGCATTGGTCAAATTATCGACATGAAACATTCAATAACATTTTGAAATGTATTGGAGAATGTATTAGATCGGTGCGAAATGCCTTTTGGCTTAGTTCAGAGCAAGATAAAATCTTCCATGCAAGATCTTTGATTTTACCTTCGATTATCCCACTAAAAACATGAATGTAATTTTAATATTTATAAGAATTATCTCATTTTTGTCCACTTCTCGGTTCGTTGAAATGGAGATTTTGTAATTTAATATTTCCCCTCCCCCTTCGTTAATTCCAAACTGAATCATTCCGTTTCACACGGCGTGGACAATGAACACAATGGGATAGGTCTAAAACTTACGAAAATTTTCTGCCACCGGAAGGGTTTGAACCTACGACCATGAGATTGACAGTCCTGAACGGTAAACACTACCCTACAAGCTTTCGCTCCTGAAAGTAAGTAGAAGGAGCTGACCAATGTGAAATGTAGATGCAACTCTCCTCCTACATGTAATGTGCAAACAATACTTGTTTGTAACAAAGAAATCGAAGGTAGTACGACTCGGCGAAAACATTTAATGGAGAATTGCACGTGATGAAAACTTATCATTCTATATTTGCGGAGGTTTCCTTGCATTGAACTCGAGTGGGAAAAGGGGTAAAATTAGTATGTCCTGAATTTCCACAAATATAAATAGTTATTTCATTAATATTTGTCAATGTCTTTGAAGCAGTACACAATTATCGTTAGAGTATCATAATTCACGATCGTATACATGAAAATATCCCTTTGAACGTGTGTCAATTCATTTATTTGTTTATCTTTTTTTATAAATTCCATATGCAGAACAATGTAACCACTATACACTGCTATTACAAATAATGTTACCATGCTCTTATTTAATAGAAGGGGATTTAGAAAAAAGAAAAAAAAGAACACCTAGTATGGAGGATCGAACCTGGGACCTTTAGCTGTCCAACCGAGTACTGTAACCACTACACCACGCCCTTACCTTCGATTGAAGAAACAATTTTCAAGTGTTCTGTCCCTCCAATATTGTAAATGTCGTAGGGTACATGGCCGTATTTAGAGGGGGGGTTTCTAGGGTTCAAACCCCCCCCCGAAACTTCTGACATGTTGGATTAATGGAAGTTCAGAAACCAAAATCTGTAACTAATTTTCAATTTTTTTTCGAAGCATCACAAAAATACAAGGAGACAATGTTGAAACGATCGACCTAGAATTTTCATACATTTGGAATTCTGAAACTTGAATGAAACTGAATTTATTCTCAAAATCGCAGCCCACCTGCGACCTCTCCATTTTCACTTCTGCTGTCCTCATTCCAGTGTTGTTCCTGCGTCACTCAATCGTCACAATGAATATAGACTGAAAATTCCCTTATGATTGTCCCAAAATTCCCTACCCGATAAAGTCGAAAATCCTTCTTGATAGGAGTTCAAACCTATATCTCCAGTTTCGTAGCGTGTTATGTTAGCGATTGACTTTACAATCCATGCACCAGGCAAAGTTTTAAAAAAATGTAACTGGTTCCACACTTTTCAAAATTCCAAAAATTCAGTTTTAAGGTCAAACATCAAAAACTTTATGACTAAAATTTCCATCTAACTTTTACAGCTTTTTCTTGAAAGAATCTAAAATTTAATTACAAAGTATAATAATTGTGCATTTCAGTCCACACTATATGAAACGTAAAGGAAGAAAACAAAAGGGAGATCTTGTGCTGGATATTCACTCATCTGCTGGATTGAGTAAACCCCCTCAAGGGTATAACAATGTTAATAATAATAATAATAATTAGCATTATTATGGGATAAAATAATTTTATTATTATGATATTTTAATTATTATTGTATATTTATTGTTATTATTTCTATTATTCAAATTTCTGGCGACGCCCATGGGAACAATTATGAATGAACCCCCTCCGAAAATGTTTCCTGCCTACGCCCATGGTAGGGTATACATGTAGTTGAACTTTTACTTTAATTTTGAATTGCTTTCTTGTAGTATAGCAGATATCTTCGATATATAATTTTCTAAGTGATGAAGAAAAACGAGAATATTAGTAGTTGTGAAAATGCGAGTTATTTCTTCTAACTTATTATTGTGATTAGACATTATTAATGGAAAATATCTAGAGGCTTGAACATTGCAGGACGATATTCTTTTCCTGCGATACTGGAACAGACTAAATGCTTGTTTCCTGACGCAAGTCTCGTGTTCAGAAATGTATTTGCTGTTGCGTAAGGTAACATGAAACAAATACACCGTTTGCGAACTACCAAATCTGCGCAACGTTAGACGTAAACAGGCGGAAAATTTTATTCATAAAATCACTTCACATTTGACAGTATTAGTCAAGAGAGAATCGTGGGACACTGTGTTAAGGTGCTGGAGTAAATCCTTCTTATTTTTCTTTCTCGAAGAACAACAATTTTTAAAGTAGAGCAACAGTCGTTCCGCTCTTTCTTATTTCTTTTAAATTCTTCCACATTCATTTAATTGGGTTAAAAATAAATAAAAATATTGCTTGCATTTCTGACATTGACGTAGACAAGGCCCGTACGCAGGATTTCTTTGAGGGAGGGGCCAGACCCAAATTTATATATATTTTATTATATATGAGAGAGAGAGAGACACAGATATTACAAAATAGTTCAAATAGTGCGAGCGCCATTGAAAAGTCATGATAATTCTGTTTAGAAAAAATATATATATAAATTAAATGTTGCGTACTAGGAATTATTATTACAATAAAGAACATGTCTAATTGTGAGTTAAGGAAAAAAAATAATAAAGAGACAGCCTGCAGCCTGAAGACTTTTGCGCAAGAAACAGAATAATTAATGTAAAAATAAAATTGAAATGTTTACACATTTCTAAAATCGACGATGTTATTTACGTAGTTATTGATAGGTTCACATTTAAATATTTCAGGGTTCGAGGGGGCATGGCCCCCATGCCCCCCCCTCTGGGTACTGGCTTGATGTAGACAGTGGGAGAGAAATTTGGAGAATCTTTCTATTAAATTTATTATTTACATCCACCTTATGCTCAGATAGGTTATTGACAATCGTGAACTTTTCGTTTAATAGATAATATTTGGTTGTAAACGACGGGAGAACATTGGTCTAATTTCCATTCTTGCTCTTTTGAGAGAATATATACTTCTACAATAGCAATCGCGTTCGGAAACTGTGAAAAAAAGTGACTTGGTTTTCAAAGGCAGACAAGCTTGGTAGGGCAGCTTGTTCGCGTTCAAAGTGACTCACTCACGCTATTCAAGGCCGCTTCTTATCGCAAAACAGTGTGCGTCCATGCGCAGTGTCCGCACCCAGCAAGTTAAAAGTGACCAGAGTCGAATTTTAAAGAAAATCTGAAGAATGATATATTTCATCAGAGGCAGCTAGGTGGGCACTAGCTCAACATGCAATATTTTAAGTGATAATTTCTGACAAACAAGAAACCTTCTTGAATAAGTATTGGGATAATAATACGTGTATCCGCTCCTTCTTAACAATGTAAGCTCAAAGACAATCTGTATTCCATTTGTTTATATTGGCAACTTGGTCAACCGGAGGTAATTATAAGGAACTATTTCGTAGATGTTCATGTAACCGTTATAAAATTACAAATAAAATATATATTCACAAGCTTAGATATACTTACAACGAAGAAATAAATTCAGAGTTAAATTACAAATGCATGTGTATAGAGTAATTCTAGAAGTACAGAGCTATATCAGAGTATTGAACTTCTTTTTGCAGGATAACGTTTACAATATTGACGCGACAGAAGAATTACGAACTGTTGATCCAAGGGAAACAAAAGGCGTAGTGTATTGGTTAGAGTTCTTGAAAGCATTGATTGCGGTCTCAGGTTCGATCCTCCATACTAGGTGTTCCTTTTTTTCTTTTTTTTTCTAAATCCCCTTCTATTAAATAAGAGCATGGTAACATTATTTGTAATAGCAGTGTATAGTGGTTACATTGTTCTGCATATGGAATTTATAAAAAAAGATAAACAAATAAATGAATTGACACACGTTCAAAGGGATATTTTCATGTATACGATCGTGAATTATGATACTCTAACGATAATTGTGTACTGCTTCAAAGACATTGACAAATATTAATGAAATAACTATTTATATTTGTGGAAATTCAGGACATACTAATTTTACCCCTTTTCCCACTCGAGTTCAATGCAAGGAAACCTCCGCAAATATAGAATGATAAGTTTTCATCACGTGCAATTCTCCATTAAATGTTTTCGCCGAGTCGTACTACCTTCGATTTCTTTGTTACAAACAAGTATTGTTTGCACATTACATGTAGGAGGAGAGTTGCATCTACATTTCACATTGGTCAGCTCCTTCTACTTACTTTCAGGAGCGAAAGCTTGTAGGGTAGTGTTTACCGTTCAGGACTGTCAATCTCATGGTCGTAGGTTCAAACCCTTCCGGTGGCAGAAAATTTTCGTAAGTTTTAGACCTATCCCATTGTGTTCATTGTCCACGCCGTGTGAAACGGAATGATTCAGTTTGGAATTAACGAAGGGGGAGGGGAAATATTAAATTACAAAATCTCCATTTCAACGAACCGAGAAGTGGACAAAAATGAGATAATTCTTATAAATATTAAAATTACATTCATGTTTTTAGTGGGATAATCGAAGGTAAAATCAAAGATCTTGCATGGAAGATTTTATCTTGCTCTGAACTAAGCCAAAAGGCATTTCGCACCGATCTAATACATTCTCCAATACATTTCAAAATGTTATTGAATGTTTCATGTCGATAATTTGACCAATGCATCAATTCTTTACGCTGAGACGATATTTTCTGCAACTACCTCTTCTCTTCAGTCCCTTCTGTTCTTCTCTTCTCCTTCTTCTTCCCTCCTTCTGCTCTGCTTTTATCTCATATCGCCTTCCCTACTTTACTCGCATCTTATCTCTATCCCACTCATCTCCACTCCTCGTATCTCCTTTCCTGTCTTAGATTTCCGACTCCACTGCAATCGTCTTTTCCTTCTTCCCTTTTCTGTTCTTTACTCTACTCTCCACTCCCCTCTTCTCGTCTGCTCTTCTCTCATCTCGTTTTCCTTCTCTTTTCTCTTCTTTGCTCCATTTTCCTCATCTCTCCTAGAATCTTCTTCCATTCTCCTTACGACATTTCCTCTCCTCGTCTATCCTTTCTTTCTTCTCTCCTCTACTTTTCCTCTTCTCCTTTCGCTTTCTCTTTCACCTCTTCTTTGTCACCTTTCGTTTTCTATCACCTCTTTTCCTTTCTGTAGACTCATCAGCAATGAAATACTAGAAAACCTATTTTTTTTTCTTTGAGAAAGAATTTTGTCGCGATATAATAGTGATATTTTTAATAATTTCATACGATAATACTTGTTTTTATTTCTTTCGCGTATTTTATAAATATCTATTGTGCATGTGGCAACCCTGAAATCGAGCCTAACTGTACACGCAACCCACCAACGCCTTGCGTAAATTGGGTTGCCTAGTTTAAAATGTCGTTGTCCTAAAACTTTTGAGAGACACTGTACATTTATATTGCATATCATATGTATATACATATATATTCTCAAGAGATGCGAATGTACATTTGCACCTACAAAAGGTTATGTGAACCTATAGATTTAACATTAGTACACAAGCAGTTCTTTGAAATGCAAAATTAATTCCTGTTCTGCCAGATTCAACTTTAGAAATACGAGATTTGGAAGCACTTCGGGAAGTAACCTACTTCTTATCGCAAATCTGTTCATCAACACTGAACACTGATGCAGCAGGTATCCTCAAGTATTTTTTCAGCACTTGCTTCAGGTTTGAATACTCATTTTTGAATTTCCAATACAACAGCAGATCCTGGTTCAGCAATGTACTGTTTTATTTTCGATTTACAGTTAGGTTGATCCTCTGAATGAGAGTTTGCAATAATTTTATTACAAAAACTCTACAATAATGACGAATCATAACCAAATTTTAAATAAATATTACAAAACTAGAATATAAAACTTGTTAGAAGGTAAAAACTCTAGTATAATTTGTACCGGTTTAAATATCGGATTTTTGCCGATGCCGATATGTCTATTTCTGCCGATTTTCATACATCTGTAATCGGCTTCGGCACATCCCTACATTATGATAAAGAGAATCATTTAGTTCCTACTGGAACGTATTACGAATGATAGAAATATATTCTAGACTGCGTTTTTCAGATTATGTGTAATATTTCTTTTCTTCCTTAAACCAGACACAGCAAAGATATCGCTGCAACCATGTCGTAAAAGTTTATTAAAGAACCGTTGGAAATGGTAAGCTCTGTTTTCCCTTCTGAATTATGCTATTAAAGAAAAACATAATTTTAAATGTAAGAAAGATCCATAAAATGACATTTAAGAAATATGTCATAATAGAAAAATATAGAAATTTAATATTGATAAAAGTGTTGTCAAGATGAGCAGACAAAGAGTTGACAATGTTTGGGATATAAATATCTAATCATAAAATTCACAGCAATAAATTCAGCGTTATTCGACATCATGTTGTTTTTCCATCACTTGAGGTTAATGTCGAAGATGAAGATATTAAATAGATGAATGAACAAACAATGCAACATCAAAGCAACAAAATTAATTCAATGTAAATCAGTGAAACTGTTGTTTTCATCTGCAATTTAAATTTAAAATGTGTGATTTTAATTGGAGAAGAATTCTTAATTTACAAGACAACCATGTACTTTTTTTCTTAGATGTACGTGTGTTTTAAAAGTCCAAATTCTTTAAAATACAGAGAAAGAGCGCAGTGCCATGACTGGAAAGTTGTAGTTTATCTGTATAACGATGCATCATATGATAAAAACATCAGTTTATGTAAAAAATTTCTAACTTCGTTGTGGTATTCGAATAGCGTGTTAATTATGTTGGTATTCAGTGTGCCTCTGTCTGGGATAGCTAGGGGTGCAAAGGATGAGTAATCGCAATTGGAGTAATGTAATTGGAAAGGAAAACCACTGAGAGGCAAATTGATGCACATTTCTCAAAATATCACAGCTACATGTTTTCCATTGGTGATTTCAGCAAGGAATTCACGGCGTTAAAGCTGACTTCATCTGTGTTTATGTAAGCAACTATTCACATTTACCAGGCTTTCCAGAAAGAAAAATCATCTGCAAATTTGCCTCCACCTCACATGCAATTTGTCTATGCTCTACATTCAATCGTGCGTCCGCTTTCTTTCAAGTTCACGTGCGAAATGTAGTAACTTGCGGAAAGAGCAGAACCAGGTGTGTACAACATATTTGCTTTGGAACCGTTTCCGTATATATTGAAGTACCATACATACAATCATTTAATGAACGAGTTTTAAAGTCCAGAAAAATTTGGATGGTTAATAGCTCGTCTAATTCTCTGCGATATTAAAAATCATGATTCTCAATTCGAGTAACCGTTGAAATCAGAAATATTATTCGTTGAGGACAGGTCTCCACAATTCAGTACATTAACTCGACAAAAGCGGCGGATGATTGCCTCGCAATAACTTTCGAGAGCCTCCCACTCACAAAATCTCATCAACTTCTTGAAATAGCTGATGGGTTGAGCACTCGCTAGGTCAACTCCCTTGCCCCGTCCAACTCCATGATATACGATTTCCTTGACAAGAAAGCGTTGCACGAAACACGCCGATTACTGGATAACGAAAAAAATTGAGAACTGGGGTGAAATGCAAACTAACGTTGGGGAAATAACCCAAAACAGACGGATCAATAGTGAACGAAACAAGCTTGTGAGAGGATTGGGGGGAAGGGAGGGGGGGAGAAATCCTTCGAAATAAAAGCTCACAATAACATTAAAGCCCCTATCACACGGAACTGGATATCTAGTTGGAATGCCCTAGTTGGCGATGAACTGACTTTCTAGGTAGAAATCATGGCTGCCTGGCTGACTGCTTGACTGGTTTTGAGGAATAGGACATGTTCTAATTGCTACTAACTCTCTTCGACTAGATTCTGTGGAACAGACAATCAGAGCAAAGTTTGGCCATGTGAAAGATAATCTGTGAGTTCGCAAAGCAGCGTTTTTTGTCTGTGTTTTCCGAGTGCATACAGCACGAAAGGCATGTTTACAATTGAAAAAGCTAAAATATTCTTCCATACGTGTAGAGTAAACGTTGTAAAGTATGTATTTCATCAGCGCCATTTTGCTCTACCTAAAACCATTTAATACGAAGCGATATTCCTGTCGGTTGAATAGTTATCGTATTTTAAAAGTGTGAAGTGATACGTTGTTTACATCTCGCGCGGCCGCCATTATGGGAACAAAAGACTATCGACAAGTACGGTGTAACAAGTACCGTGTGAGGCGAAAACTAGCAAATGGGTAGCCAGTCCAGCGTCAACTAGAGCATTCCTACTGGTTTTCCGTGTGATTCAGGCTTAATACTTCTAAATAGTATGTTTGGAGGAAGAGGAAAATATAGTGTTTTAAAATAACATCACGAAATATATATTTTGATGTACGTAATGTGTAATGTTATGTAGAATTTTTACCTACATTTTAATGTATTTAAAGTTTAATGTATTTAAACATACATGGGTGACACAACACGAGCTCCACGGAGGATTATACTGGCCGTGAGTCCAGACGCCACAACCTCGCTAGTCTGCAAAATGCATATTCCAAGGTGTGCTACGTGGAAGGGAGGTTGATACTTGGGTGTCTTCGGAAGAAAGTTCCCTATAAAAGGTGAAGTTGTTAAACTTTTCTTGATTGCAAACACTTTATAATTACAAATGTGAACTAAATGTTTTTATTACTACTTCTACATTTAATGAAAACGGCACTTGTAATGTTCTTTAATATTATGTAACTATTCGAGATCATCATCTTGTTTCAAGACTTGCCATTTGTGGTGGCAGAAATATACGAGAATGGTCTTTGAGATCTCAACCATTGTTCTGCTTGTCTATTTCTTGTAATATTCACAGTTTAATGTTGAAGTGTTACATTGAGTAACGTGTCCATGTGAAGTCCTCGCCACTGTTCTGCTTCCGATATGCTGATAATAAATGTGTTTTATTGCATTAAACAGCCCTGCGATATCGCCGCCACTGCATAATATATGTGTGCCGTGCTTTGTTTGAGGGTAACTGTGTAATCTTTATTGCTTAACACGGGTCTATGTGGTCGATAATACCACTGTTGTGGGGTTTTTCCATTGTTAATACACGCTCAAATGAGCCTAATGAGCGTAATTTGTAGTGTGTTTGCCACGTGCTTTTGGTAATTTACGTACTAGGGATTTTTACGTGATGATATAATGATAAATCGCTGCTCTAGGATACCAACTCTTCAAGTCAAATGGCGCAGTGGCAGCGTCGTCACCTTGTAATCAAGGAGTTCTGGGTTCGGTACCGGGTGGAGGCACACAGTGGTTCGGATCCCACTTTAAACTGTAGGTCCAGTCCCGATTAGCCTTACTGTGCATATAGTGGACTTAAAACAACAAATCAATCTAGTCAAGTGGATTTGCACAGTAGAGAGAATTCGTAGCGCAGCATAGTTCAGATTTTGCCAGCGCCTGGATTACTATTCGGAGAGTATGTTTTCAGAGAACCCACGGGTCCAAGCATTCTGGGACAGTCTCAAGTCACTCCTGAGATCAGCATCATTGGCACCAGGCTACTTGAATGGGCCACTACCAGGAATCAACGGCCCTGGTAAACTTCCCCTCCAAAGAGATTTCGGCTTTTGCTAGGACCACATACTTTGAGCCTTTTACGGACCTCCAGCCTTAGATGGACTTTAAGCTACAGGCACAGAAGTTACAACAATCAAACTGGAAGAAAAACGCCAAAATAAATCAATAACTCCAATGGATGTCAGGGCAACGAAACTTCTTCACATCACTAACCACATAAATCGTCACTTAGCTTTGTCGGTTCTGGGATGTCGACTGTCCAAAGAAACCAAGCCAAGAAGCTAACATACACACCGAAAGGAAGAGGAGAAGAGCAGTCCTGCTGTAACCTCTTCCTATCTGGTCCAGGCGCTTCAACCTGGCAAGGTACAGTCAGACCGCCGCGTACCCAGCTAAAACCTAGCCCTCGCTTCGGCCAGGCACCGACTGACTGCCGTCAGTTCCCAGTTAACGCTCCAAGGAACACATGACGTTGACGGAGGTCTGAGATTGGTTATCTGACATTTGATACCCTAATTCTAAAATGTTCTAAGTTTTATTATTAAACGTATTATTATTAGATTTGGTACTATGTCGTTGTATTATTCTCATTATTAATAACTCAGTAATACTCAGCGGTGAACGATGAGACTCGGCGAAGTACACAGACTCCTCTCAGGTACAGGGATAGTGTTAGGCAAAGACAATGTTTCACAGCCCAGAGAAATAAAACCACCTCATTGCAGTAGACAAAACGAAATGATTTATTCTTTATTAATAACGATTATAATGCAAACAAGCTTAGTACAAAGGGGAGGATTTAGCTTTGACGATGACTTGACTCAACTAAAACGCATAAACTCAATGTGTGACTCAGCACCCCCTGGCCCCTGCCTTGCTACGGGACTGCTTATAAATACAGCCCGATTTTTTGCATATGTTTTGGGCTCGTAAACAGATGGCGCCTCGAGCGCATACTCTAAACTTTAAGGCAGAAGTTCCAAGTACATCATCTGCGTGGTCATGATCTGTGATCGAGGCCTGTAGTATTCGCTTCACTGTGTTTTTCTAGAGTAAATATGGGGTAAATTGGGGCTTTGGTAACTGTACCCATGTCATTAAGTGCGTTGCCATAATTGCTGCCACTCGATACCCAACTAAACAAAGAACTAATCCCTCATTGAAATTTACGAAACAATTAAGCGGAATTATCGATCACTGCTCATGCAGGGGAAAGCATCGGTGAACCGAACCTGCACATTTTGCGAAATGGCCAGCTTTTTATGTTTGTGTCCACTTTATGCTATCATCAAGCTAATGGGATTATGAACCCTGACATTAGCATCGAATTCAAGCCCGATAATATTATCTGTGACTGGCCACCCTAGTCAGCACAATTTACGAGATCAGGGATAGACGGGAAATGCGAGAAGCGTCGTTGACATTGCGAATTTGCATCAACAATTGACACATGCATGCCCAACGGTGTTCCACCTCCCTCGGTCACGTTTAGAATTAATTTCATGCTGTCTTCCATGAAGCACGACTTACCCGAAAACAAACATCGTTATCTATCCCACCCGAAATGTAAGCCCAGAAAATTCTGCAACAGCATTTTCGGAGAACAGAGGAAAATCGTTAAATAAGCAGCCAGAAGTGACAAATGAATCGCGTTATTTGTCCATGACAGTTTGATCGTTCGCGCAGAGATATGCAGACAAGTCATTTGTAATATTTTTATTTTTGCAGTGTACTTCACGGGTCATGCAGCGTAAATTTGTCAATTGGACAATTAAAGGAAATACAGTGGACTCTAATTCGAACTCAAAGAGGACACGAAAATGTTTAGTGTCTCTCAGTAGAAAAAGAAAGAAAAACTATTACAACACAAAATAATTAATATGACATTATTAATTATATGTAAATTATATTAATAATATGTAAAACATTCTTAGGGTTTTACAATTTTTCATTTTTTTAAAACATTTTTCATGTTGAAAACATTTAGAAAGATGATCATGAGCTAACATTGCCACGTTCACAGTCCCTAATTCATTGTGTGAAATTATATGCGACTTAGTTGTTCCACGATTTGCTCTCAAACCTAATTTTGACCGACCTTAAGAAACTTTCCGCAAACCTCCCCCTCCCTAACCTCACCCCCGCCTCTCCGTCCGAAAGGTCAAAATTCCAAGTGAAAAGATCTTCGACATTTTGGTTCATGAAAACAATCCTTTCACGGACCACGCCTAGTGGTTCAGTGACGCAGGACTCTGGGTGGAGTCGATGCCATATCCCCTCATGCAGGAGTCAATATCAGGCAACTTTTGGCCGCAAATGGATCGGGGGGGGGGAGTTTTTTTCTTTTTTAACGGCTATCTTGCGTTCAGCATTCACATCAAAGGATGGTTCTATTTACGAGCTCGATTTCAATCTTCAGTTTCCCCTTTTGTTGACGTAATGGGCGTGCCGAAAAGGTCATTCAAATGAAAGAGAATGAGTAACTGAAAAATAGGGAGATGTAGTGGTTGCACATTAACCCATATCGCAAAAGCCCTTTTAGTTTGTTTTTTAAAATTCAAAAACATATAGCGTGCAAAATGTTACGCAATGCTACCAAATCATCACAACAATTTTAGCGAGTTTTAAAGATTTCTATCTGAGCATCACGAGGGGTCTTTCTCCTGCATTCAGTGGTACCAATTTATATGGGACCCTGGGGCCTCACCTCACCCAATAATTTGATTTTTTGTGTTATTTAGCGTCGCTTTCTCCCCACTTTTGGCTATTCGCGACGATGAGTATGAGTGATTATATGATACAAGTGTTGAAACAAAGAAAAACCCATCTGCAGGATTCGAACCCGGGACCCCTGACGTCGTAGCACGTTGTTCTAATCACTCCGCCATGGAGGATGGGCACCACCCTACAATTTGTCGTGTTATAATTACTATTGCATTTGTTATTGGGATTCGTGGAGGAGTTCCGGGTTCGAATCCCGGCTGGATGTTCTTTGTGAGTTCATCAATTTCACCATATCTCCACTCATCATCATCTTCGCGGTTAGTCAAAAGTGGCAAAGAAGCGAAGTAAAAACAAACCAAATCGTGGAGTTCTTATTGAAACCAGCAAATAGCATTAAAAAAGAAAGAATAATGCATTGTTGGAGTGCATCAGTGGCGTGGCGTGACTTTTACAAAAGTGTTCAGTACGACAATTATGCCTGATAGACGTTATCATTTCGTTCTTGTTTTGCAAGCAGCACAGTGATTTAGCCACAAACACTCCCAGAAAGAACTACCACTCATGAGACAGTTACCACGAAAATCCAATGAATAGCGGTAGATCATTGTCAATTCTTCATCTGTCTCTGTTTCTTTACAATGAGGTGCGAAGGGGAAGAAGAAGAACCACACTTTTCTTGGGTCAGTTTGAAGTTTGTGTGGTGAGCACTGAGCAGACGACAGGCCTCCGCTCCTTTGTGGAAGGAAAGCCCAGCCGTACGTACACTCGAAATCGAATGAAACGCCCCCCCCCTTACGGTTATGCAACCCGGAATTTTATATCATCTAGTTTCGCCAGGAATAGCAGCTCGCGAGAAGCGTAGTGTTTCCAACTCTTGAATCTAGCCACAGATTCACGCGACCGGGTGGATATCTTGCTTTCCTCTTGATTTGATTTTAACGGACAAGAAGTTTATTTTGAGAATGTCTCTGGTAATAATAACAAGTGTTATTAACATTTATGCTTGAGTTTTTTATTATTCTTTTACCACTTCCGAACTAATATGTGAAGATTTTTTTTTTTCATTTTGCAATAACGCTTTCGTCATTTTTCCTTCAGAGTTATTACTTTGGGTTTAAATTTTTGGCGACATCTGATTTGGAAAAAGTTCCACGAAGTTTGTTTTAAGTGTAAATGCATCTGGACATACAGTGTAGAGTGGGATTCGAACAACAAATATGAGCTTCCGTCGCGAATCGAACCAGCGCTCCTTTCATTATGTTTTCTTTCCACGTTTATTAAAATTTGCTTCCTTCAGCCTACTTCCGATTGTCGTATATTTCAATTCGTATTCCCGTTTTTTTTTTTCATTTGCATTGTTCGAGCCGTGATAACTTTCTCTCTTAATCTGGTTATTCGAATACTTTTATACTTAATTTTTTTTTTCCTTTTCTCGATTTTCCCTTCGCACTCATTACAGATTTCGGTATCGCGCTTTTCCATATTTTCAGTAATTTAATTCTTTGACTATTTTTAATTTGCCGTTAGTCCTAATCAAGAAAATATGTTAGGAAATGTTTCCCGTGTAAATCTTATTGTATGGTGGTGTAAAATTGATGCCAGCTTTTTCTTGTGATAAGGGTTTTGAAAGTGCAAGGGTCTCATTTATTAACCCTGGTGGGAAGGGGGGCGGAGGGGTGCCAGAAACCTTCCAGTCGGAATATGCCTGAAACGAAAAGTATAGATCGACCACAACGAAAAAAATCCTTGGGACGAAAAGTACCCGCGCAGATCTCCCTTCTTCTCTTCAGCTCGGGTCATAAGGAAGCATGGTCCACTCTCCCCCGCCCCTCCTCGCGGGAGTACGGTGCACAGGAGTCGTGGGTCTGCGCAGGTTGTTTTGCTTGTGGTTCCACTCTTCCATCAGCAGGTGGGTGCTGAGAAGGCTATGTTATCTGCGAGTGAGGGGGAGGGGGTGACGAGCAACACTGCCACAGCGAGTCGCTGTAAATGATTTAATTGTCTGTGCTGGGTGAAACCGGTTCTTGGTGCTCCTACACTTTTCCGATACATTTCTGCCAGCCTTTCTGGCGAAGCGAGGTCATATGTTCCAGATTCGAACTCTGGTCAGGCATGAATGTATCACTGAGTTTGTCCCGTCACAATTTTATAAATTGATAATTCATCCGTATTATCGCGATTAACTCAAGAGGCAGAAGAGTGATGTAAAATAACCGAAATAGAAATTGATGCATTTGTGCCTGGTGCTAGTGTAACGACGAAGTTAACTCTTTATAAATGATGAAATAGGTAGCGCTTGCGCTCAAATACACTTATACCTTGGCACAAAAAAAAAATCTAACTTATCGCTGATCTCTTACTACATTTGGAATACAGCCAAGAGCGATGTAAAGCAATGCAATTACATTGTGAATGTTTCACATCCTATAGTCTTTCTTTTTCTCGTAGCGGGGGCGGGGGTTCATTCATTACAAATATCTAGGAATGGATTTAGCAGCAATCCGTGATATACTTAAATATCATAACATGCTGCGTAGCCAGGGTTCTTGGGTCCTAGCCTCTGATAATGAGTTTTTCTTTTTCGTTGTTTCTTCAATCTTCATCAATTTCCCTGAAGCATCATTCATCCTCTGTCGCCATTGGCTATATGTAAAAGTTGACATAAAATTAGTAAATTTTGAAAAGAAAACACAAGGATCTGCTTTTCTCATAGCTCGCCAAACATGCACATTTCTGTATTTTATGCTTTCGGCGCTATCATTATTCTTGGCAGGCAATGGAACTGAAGCAACTCTCACAACTAACGTAAACTACATATCACTCAGGCATGACAATTCTCGCGGGCAAAGTGGATTTCTTTGGCACATGGTAGCGCAATAACTATCTTCTGGCCTAGATTTAAATCCGTACTTTTTATTCCAGTTGAGTGATTGACTCACAATTTTGCCATTGAAGGTTTGGGTTGTATTTGGGTTATACGTATTGTGTTTTTGGTGCGCTAGGAAAAAGCAATCCCAAAGGTTCGCACTGAACAGAAAATTGTGTGCTTTTCCTCTCTCTCTCTCTCTCTCTCTCTCTCTCTCTCTTCCAACTCCGTCCCTCTCTCTCACCCCAAGTCCCCACTATTTAGGTAAACTGTTGTTAGAAACATATTTTCCGAAGAATATCCACATTGAAAATAATATTCCCCAATTGTTTTGATAGGGCATTTCTATTGCTCCGAACGAATTATCTCCGTAAGAGGACTAGGGCCTCCCCTATGGCGCAATCGTAGAGTCGTCACCTTTAATCAAGGGGTCCCGGGTTCGATACCCGGTGGAGGAACATAGTGGTTCGGAACCAACTATAAACTGTAGGTCCAGTCCCAATTAGCCTTTCTGTGCACAAGTGGAATTAAAAAACAACAATTCAATTCAATTCAATTGAATCATCTTATCAATATTTTTAAATCTGCATGCACCTGCTTATTTTAATAGATTATACATTTATATTCATTGCGGGCAGAAATGTGCGAGAAAACAATGCATTTTTTTAATGGAATGCATGAGTCAATAATAATGTATATTTTACGGTATATACTCTTTTAGATTGCATTGATTCAATAGTATCCTTATTTCCTAAAGCAAGCGTGAGTTTCTTTGCACACACCACACAGGCCCTGCTTGACGTAAATCTCAGGTGCAGTAACTTCACGGTTGCCTTTGCCACCACGGTTTGGCTTTAATTCGAGCCCCGGTAGGTGCTTCGTTCGAGATCCTGCAGCAGTTTTACTCGTATCTATGCCTTGAGCATGTCACTTGCAACGGAACCAATAAAATGAAACTTTCTGCACCGGAATGGGCGTGAAACTCTACATGCACCAATGATAAGCTGTTTTCAAGAGGCATGTGCCACGTGCAGCATGTCCCTTCGGTCCGAATGTTCCTTTACGATATCATTTCATCATGCCTTACACTTCGGAATTTCCAAGAGAGGAGATAGTCCGCATGTTCTTGTGCGGCGGATCTGCTTTCAAGAGTAGATTGGCCAGCGAAGTCTTCCAATCGAAAACATTTGGGCGTTGATGGTGAGAGAGTGGGAACCTAGACAACTGAGAACAACGGAAGCTCTACTGGCTCACGTGTTTGATGTTTCGGAGAGTTTAAGGAGAAGACCAAACATCTGCTCGTGGAATCCTTGCCTCGTCGACTATATGATATGCTTGAATCCAACGGCGGGTGAACACAGTATTGAAACTCCGCACTGTTTAACCGATGTTCTTTGCTACATCCCAGAACAAAACTAATAATTGCACACATCTCCATATGCAACTTATCTTTCCAATTCTTTCTTATTGATACCTTGGTGCTCTTGGTTACTTTTTCGCACACCTGAACCATTATATTATATTCTATAATATTAATATTCACATTATTGACAGATTTGATTCACATGAAATTCAAATGCGCGCAGCACACATGCACCCATTCCTAACACTTAACTGTTAGTTACATTACACCTATCACGTTGCCACAGTTCTAAATCAGGGGTGTCCAGGGGGAGGGGCATTATGGCGCAGACTGTGATGGAAATTTGACTGAGTAAACAGGACACAAGTTGAATTACGTCATCAATTAGCCATTGCTGTTATAAAAATAGTCATTTGTAGATTGTCAGGGGAATTGTTACGGGTAATAAGTAATATTGGTGGGGGGGGATATTCAACTCTTACATATTAGGCCTTAGATTGATAGGGAAATTATGGTGGGCGATTAATGAAGTTAGTGAGATTTTAAGGTAGCGGGATTGATAATTATTTGGGGGGGGCAGGGAATCCCAAGTCTTGTGTATTACTATTACGTCTTAGATTGCTTTTTTGTAGGGAGCAATATCAGCAGGAAGTCTAAAATTGGCATGGAAATTTTGTTGGGAAGATTGAGTATTAAATTTGACGTGGAGGGGAGGGGAATGAAGTTTTGATAAAATGGTATGTCTTAGATTGTGAAGGGATTTCTGACGATTAAGAAATTGACAAAGATCCGGGCGGGACTCGAACCAGAAACATTCGGTGTCTGGATCGTTAGTCCACCACTAACCCCACTTGGCCGCAGAGCCGGTTCTCTTTGGTGGCCAAGCGCGTTAAGTGGTCCACTTCCGATACCACGAAATTTCCGGGTTTGAGCCACGGCTTCAGTATTGGTATCATGGCATCAATTTAATCTAATCGTCACTCATCCTCATTAGCCGAAAGTGGCAGAAGAGCGACTTAAAATAACAAAAAGGTACAAAAACAACTTTAACACTCTAGTAATTTCTGATCTATAGATGCGTATTAGCTTTGATTGTTGACTCTTGAATGATAAGCTTACGATTATTATTGTTAATATAAATTGCCATCCATCAACAGAAGGACGGACCAATCGATCATTTAATTCATGACGTTTTTTTGGTATTTGTTGTCCCTTCGGATCAGCTTCGAAACCTAAGGAAATTATTAGATGTTTGTCTGAAGTTAGTGACAATGGTTCTTTAAATTCCTGTAGCTCTTTCAGCCGACGCGGGAACCACCTTTATGGCAGTGATCCTCTGTTGCCGCGTTTACCTACGAAGGAACTCGTGGTCAATCAACCAATTAGGCCTACCGCTTGGGCAAGAAACGATAACTTCACAAAGCCCTCTTCTCCGAAGCAGCCAGCAGGGAAACAGGATTTTGTCACAATAACCCTTTTGCTCTGTGAATGAACACCGGTTCTAACAACGTTTCTACTTAATTGGACATTATCCATTGTTTTTCCTTTTGATTGAACATATATTCTATCTATATATTTCGAGACATTTCAAGAGATCACCTCTTCTCTCATCTTCAGGCGAACAATTTTTGCTATGTCTGTAGTGTGATTGGAACTATGACAGTCCATGATTTTGCTCCAAATCCGGTCCGCTAAGCAACCAGTCTTAGATGCCCATTCGAAATCGACAGCTATAAAGCAAAATATGTTTGAAGTGAAGATCTTATTGAATGAAACATAGCTCGACTCACCCTCACATTTGCATTTTTTTAGATAATTTGCATGCACTTTGTATAGAAGACTGAAAATTCACACTATTTCGCATGGCAAATAGACCTTATTCCAGCTTCGCTGAAAGTTCGATGTATGTAATAATTGTCAGTCATGACGTTCAACGCCCTCTGCGCGTGTGTTGTGATGGGTTACCGTGTTTTAATTCCATTTCATGCTCATAAAGGCTACCCGAAGTGGGACCTACAGTTGAAAGTGAGATCCAAACCACTAGGCAGTTGTGTCTCCACCAGGAATCGAACCTGGGACTCCGTGATTATAGGGGGTTAACGAGTTCATGGCTTTACAGTTTCGTGAATTGAAGGAAGCCAAGGTGAGAAAAATGTGAAGAAATGTCTTCTACACGGAACTAACTATGTGTGTGTATGTATGTATCTAAAACTTTCTAGCACATCCATTTTCCTACCTTCATTTTATCATCATTACGTTGAATTTTGCACCAGTGATTTTTCACTACGTTCTAGGTCACGTCACTTTGAGTCGTAAAGTATTGTCTGTAATTCAGTTTTAGTATAGTTTTTAGCCTCTCACCCAAGAATTTTTAAGGTGGGAGAAGGGAGGTGGGACTCAACTTCTGGAAAAAATAGTGCGAGTTCAATTGAGAATACGAAAATGGAGCGGAATGATTATATTGCTAAAATATCTTCAGGAAAGTAAAGCGTAAAATTGAATTCTGCCTCTGAGTGAGTTCATGATATTGTTTATGTTTGAAGGTAATATATTAAACATGACTATCAGCATAACCGAACGCATATAATGAGATGATTTATTAGTGTTACAAGGCTAAAGGTGTGGAGTGCGGCATGTTGCCTCTTTCATTACGGAATTACACATGTAAAAATTGATCAGCTCTTATTGCGAGTAACCATTATAGGCTTAGACCAAATTCTGGCGTTTATATTTCAATTCACTTCCTCAACAAATCCTTTCTCGATTGACTAGATTTTAAGCGGAGCGTCATTCAGTTGTCTGTGAGTGTTCTTCTTTGCAGAAGCAAGAGCAGCTCGCTCGCACCCACAGTGCCCCGCCCACTCGACGAGACGCGTTGTTTGTGCAGTGCAGAACAGTGACAGTGTTGCCTCTCTATTCGATCTTTGTATTCTCCTTTGCCTGCCACTACACACACATTTCAGACAATTCTTCCCATACAACAAATGGAAAAGCAATCAGGCAACTGTTAAATGACTCTTTTCTAGATTTTGTATTAACACTTTCCACGGTCAAGATATGTTAACTTGGTTCTGTTTCGTATTCCCACAATTTGGCTTCGTGCAGCAGGGGTTTATATTGCAAACTTAAAAAAAAAACGTAGGCAGGTATTTTAACATTTTAATTTTCATCAGTTGCATGATTGTATGAAAGAATATGGTGGAAAAATACACTACTTAAGACAATATCACTAATAATAATTGGCCGCCTCTGTGCCCGAGCGTGGTAAGCCGTCGGCTTTTGATTTCGCTGCCGAAATTCCCGGGTTGGAGTCCCGGCCTGGGTATGATTGTTTATGAGTGTTCCTTCATGCATTTTATCATACACTAATCCTCATCGTTGCGATTAGCCAAAAGTAAAGTAAAAAAATAAAGATAATACTAGTAATAATAATAATATGAATCTAGCCCCCATGGTTTCTTTATGACTGTCCTCTTATCAATTTCATCGAGTCATCATTCATCCTCATTGTTGCGATTAGCCAATAAATGGTAGAGAAGCTGCGAAAAATAAGATGTAAAATAATAACAGAATTTTCTCCGCAGAAGGAAAAATAAATGCTCCAGAACACATGCAATACAGGAAAAGAGTGTCCTGTAATGTGAGTCTGTAAACCAAATGTAACTCACGAATGAAGAAGTTTACGTTAAGGTTTCGTCTTCTACGAAGCAATACAGGCTTGGATGGCGCAATGGTATCGTCGTCGCCTTGTAATCAAGGAGTCCCGGTGGAGGCACAAAGGGGTTCGGATCCCACTTTAAACTGTAGGTCCAGTCCCGATTAGTCATACTGTGTATTGTGGACTTAAAACACCAAATCAACAACCAACCTACCAATACAGGGTTGGAAACACTACAGTTATAGGTTTGGAAACACTGCTCTTCTCGGGAACTACTCTACCAGGCGAAACTAGATGATATAAAATTACGGGTTGCATAACCGTAAGGGAGGGCGTTTCTTTCGAATTTGTGTGTACAGACGGGATCAAATGAAATGTACTTCCGTTCTCCTACCAGCTCAGAAGCGAGTTGGAAACTCTTCATTGCTCCTGTATAGATAAGAAAGTGGGGGAGGGCAGTAGCAGACAAGGCCATCACGCAAACTTGTTTCCGGTAGCTTTCTGTTGGAGTCTTGGCAGTTTGTGGAAGGATTTTGTGTTCCTACCACCCCCCTCTCCGCCTCTCTCTCTCTCCCTCTCTCTCTCCTTGTGTTTGTGTGTGTGTGCGCGTGCACGACACCTGTTTCATTTTAAGTTTGACTTATTTGTATTGCATTGACTAATTGCTGGCCCGACTGGAGTGAACCAGGTTAGCAATGGAGACATAATGAAGGATCAAAAATACAAAAACTCCTGGCATAAGTAGTTAGTAGTAGTAAAGGTAAAGTAAAGTTCGTCGTGCGTATAGAACCGTGCCATGAAGGAACATTTAGGGGATGTGGCAGTAGGGAGCCGTATATTCTCGAATCCGGCCATTTTGGAGGTCATATGATCAGCACCATGCTCCAGCCGTCTTTACTCCCCAGGGATGTAGTAGAAACGATTTTGATTTGATTCTTTATTTTATTTCGCTTTTTGTGCCACTTTTGGCTAATTTGCGAAGATGGGAATGAGGGATGATATGACGAAATTGATGAATGGACACTCAGAGACATCCATGCCCAGGCCAGGATTCGATTTGATTTGATTTGATTTGATTTAGTTTATTTTACTTCGCGTTTTGTGCCTCTTGGCTAATTTGCGAAGATGGGGATGATTGATGAAATGATGAAATTGATGAATGGACATTCACAAACAACCAAGCCCGACCAGGATTCGAACCCGGGACCCCCAGGATTCCAACCCGGGACCCTAGCGTCGTAGCGCGATATGCTAACCACTCCGCCACAGGGGCCGGCTAGTAGAAACGAGAAAATACAAAAAAACATTCTGCGTATGTGACAGTATTTTTTTTTATATTGTCTTGGAAGTATCTGTTTACATCCTAACCTGCAATTTTGTTTAAGGATAAAACTAGTTGAAGGCCGCTAGTGTTCCTGAGAAGTAATGAGCATATCACATAGATTAATGCGAAATAGTTTAGCTCGGGTTTTTCGAAAAAAAGAAGGAAGGATATACAAATCAATTCTACGAATGCTTACGTCATTGTGACCATGGAGTGCATTTTGCACACTAACGAGGATCTGGCGTCTAGACATAAGGCCCGTATGTATAATGGTCTGTGGGGTTTGGACTGTGTCCTATCCATCTACGTTTGTAGTTGTCCTTTCACAAATTTCATCATAGCACACCTTTCATCCTTATCTTTGTGATTACCCAAAAAATGAAAGAAAAGTGACATAAAATAAATCAATCAATCTGTTATTGTGTCCCTGCGTTTTTCAATTTTTCTTCATGACCGAAAATTAATGTTTCACTGATGTAATGCATCATTATAATCATGTGAATTATTTTCCGTCATCATTGTGTGCTTAATCATTCCTTAAATCATATACACTAACGCTGTTGTCCTTAGTGTAATTGATCTTATTGTGTGGAAGTTTTGATGTAGGCAAAAGAATGGTTAAGAATAAATCTCAATTGATTGTTCGAAATTTAAAATATAATAACTCCGACGTGACGAATATTAACTGTTCTTAGATCGATGTCACGGAACGATTTCTCCTAATTAAAAGGATTCCGGCCTCCGTGGTAGAGTGGTTAGCACAGCTTGCTTAATCACCGGCCTTGGCATTGTGTTCATTCGGTGTTCACTGTGAATGTCCCTTCATTCATTTCATTATTTCATCGACCATCCTCATCGTCGCGTTTAGCCAAAAGTGACACAAGAAGCGAATTAAAATAAAGCAAATCAATCAATCAATAGAACATAGGGTCTCCAGTTTCATAGAGCAGTATGCAAAGCACTCGGTCATGGAGGCCCTCAAAATTGAAATAATAATTGCAACAGAAAACCTGATATTAGAGTATTTAAGAGTTTAGGCATATTAACAATTCACGTCAACCAACAACACTTTCACCTGTACTGTGTGATATATGGTTCTGCCCTAACACTTCATTGATTAATTTGCTTTTATTTTACTTAGCTTTTTGTGCTACTTTTGGCTTATTTGCGAAGATGGGGATGAGTGATGATATGATGAAATTGATAAATGGACACTCACAAACATCCATTCCCAGGTCGGGATTCGAACCCGAACACCTGGTCCTGAGATTTCGGCCTGTGTATGGAACCGCTGGCCATCCACAGTCGTGAGGAAATTGGGGAGCAAAAAATGAGTAGCGTCACTCGGTCACGGAAACCTACAACGACTGAAGACTTGTCTTGCTGACCACACGTCACCCCATAATTCCCACCTCGGCAGGTGGATGTGAGGCCGGCAGTTGGTAGGTAGGACCTGGCCCTCACGGAGAGAGAGAGGCAGATGCAGGCGGGGAGGGGGTGGTAGGAACACAAAATCCTTCCACAAACTGCCAAGACTCCAACAGAAAGCTTGCCGGAAACACGTTTGCGTGATGGCCTTGTCCGCTACTGCCCTCCCCAACTTTCTTATCTATACAGGAGCAATGAAGGGTTTCCAACTCGCTTCTGAGTTGGTAGGAAAAGGGAAGTACGTTTCATTTGATTCCGTCTGTACTACTGTTGCCAACTTAGTATTTTGGAGCAAGGTTTGTCCAAATCACGAATCACACCAAGGAATTATATTTTCGTCTATTACCTAACTGGTCTCAGTTGTAGTTCAATCCAGACTTAGCTTTGCAGTCTACCTCTAGTTGCTTCACAGAAGTGGTATTCCTATTTTAGGCGGGATTTAGCTCTTTTCTGCCAATCCGATGTGACAACACTGGCTGATCCGGTAGGTATGAACGGCAACAGGGCCCCATAACAGACATATGAATAACCCCATAGCACACTATGCCCCAAAGTCCTTCCCCGCTCTTTCCTTGCATTGTCGCACTCTTCTCCCTTGTTGCCTCTTCAGGGTAGCAGAACGGCCTCCCTCTTCGCTTCTGTCTGCTGCAGAAAAAATGTCCTATAGCCTGACAAGTTAAGTCCCGATATGCGCAGATCGCTGCGGAGCACTTCCTATGTCATCCTCCCCACCACTCTTCTACTCACTGGTCTGGCATTGAGAGTACCAGTGGTGCCAACTCAGCAAAATTAAGCTAAAACAAATATGACAAACAATTTTCACTGTTTAGCGTGACGGTGCATGCAGGCTCCTATTATATCAGTGGTTCATTTTATTTAATCCGGCCTTTGAAAATGCGTGCGGTGCGCCGATTGTAAACTGTAGTATTACGCACGTGCGTTAAAGTTTATAACGAAGAGAAACTACAGGCGAATGACTTCATTTTCTGAATGCGACATCGAGCAGTGGCCAGTTTTTTTTATATTTTTTTTTTAAAAAAAACGAGTGGAGTGGTTTGTTTACCGTAGAACAATCACTACGAGAACGCAATCTGATAACACGATTGCCTGTGTTCTTTTCTAAAGCATTGAAATGTTCATGCTCTTTACTCTTGGCTGCAAGATTCTTACTTTGAAAGAGATGGACTTATGGACGAGCGTGTACATGAACTGATAATTAGACTTGGTGAAGCCGATTCAGACACGGACACAGATTCATCGGTAGACACAGACTCGGATGAGTGGGAGAGTGAAACTGAAGAAGGAGAACTGGAAAGCATTTAGAAGGTGAGCTCAGTTCTATCGTTTATATATTTTTCATTTTTCTATCGTTTTAATTCATACATTTCTTATGCTGGTAAGAAATATCCCTAATATAACTTAATTCATTTAAGGTTTAAAGGGAAAATATCAAAATGTATTTAGAATTTAGCGTAATCAATGGGTAGCGTAGGTGACGGGATACTAATTCATGCCTTTCATATTCAAATTTCGTTGAAAATTCTCAGACAATACCGCTCCCTCCAGGTTGCAACACTGCGAACGAACGTCGCCGCAGACAATGGAGTGGGGAAATGTGATGTGAGGTGCGCAAACAATGGATTGCAGCGTCTTGTTTTTAAACTTGTCAAGTTATAGGCAATATCTACTCGACGGCAACGGTGTTCATTAACGTATTTAACAATGTTGTCATTTTATTGAAACAACTTTTTAATTATTTACATTTTGCTGTTACCTTCGGTAACACCGGCTACATGAAGGCCACGACTCTGACATTAATATCATGGTACATGGGAGGGAGGATTTTGTAAGATTTTTTGCGAACTTATAACTCAAGTATTTGAGCCCATCGAATGTTCTTTGAAATTTTGCCCCCCCCGCCTGCATTTGTGCATGAAAATGTCAAATTGCATCTCCTCTCTTTGGAGGACATTGTACTAGGGACGTTCAATATATAAGTTTCCCTGCGCTATAAAATATTGTATATAGCGATGCCATTAAAAAGAAGCACATTGTTGACAAGCGCCATCCTTCGTCTACAAGGAACAACAATCGATTCGTTATCAGACGTAAAGGCGCATGCGCTCAAGGGCGAAAAGTAAATGCTTGTTCGGAAAACACGGGCTCGCGTCATAAGGAGTTCAGAAGCATGGATGCTAAGGGTGTTCTGCTGATGGACTTTTTGGAGCGAGGAAGAACAATTAATGCTGACCGTTATTGTCAAACATTGGATAAACTGAAAAACGCAATTCAACATAAGCGACCAGGTCTCCTGTCAGCTGGTGTCATTCTTCTTGACGATAACGCTCGCCCCCACTCAGCAGTGCAAACACAACACAAAATTTAAGAATTGGGGTGGGAACGGTTGCCCCACACTCCATACAGCCCCGATTTAGCGCAGAGTGATTTCCATCTTTTTCCGGTGTTAAAGTCTGAATTGCAAGGTTACCGTTTCGAAACAGAAGAAGAAGTGAAGCGTAATGTGAGAATAGTGCTCAATAGCCAGAGCCCTGATTTTCTTGCAAAGGGTATGGACAAATTGGTGCAACGGTGGGACAAATGCCTGAATCTCTATGGGGATTATGTGGAGAAGTGAGGAAGGATCCTGCTACACATGTATGTATAGTTTTCTAATGTATCTTAAAAATAAAAAAAATACAGCATACGGAAACTTATATATTGAACGACCCACGTATGTTCAGTTCTCATCGCAGAATTGGGTATTAACTTATTTCTGTAAATAAATAATTACATACATGTACAGTGGAATGCCCAAGTATTACCAAGCAAATTGTCCATCACCATCTTTCTTCTCTGCTTTGAAGCACTGAGAGCTTCAACAATTGAAAAAAACGTCAGAAAAGCTGCTTACAACCCTTGCACCAGCATACGTAAAATTTGCCAAGCAATACTTTTGCATCCCACTGTACACACACACACACACACACACACACACACACACACACACACACATACACACACACACACACACACACACACACACATATATATATATATATATATGCAATTTAATATATATATATATATATATATATATATATATATATATATATATATATATATATATGAATACAGGGTGCTCCTAAGCAGGGCTGCATTAAGGTGGGTGCTATTGACGCTTCAGCATTAGGCCCATTCCTGGTCCAGATGAAAACAGGCCAGAATTTTCCGAAAGCTGAACATTTTTCTTTTGCTATATTAACCTGAAAATAAATCTTAGAATGAAATTTGGAGCCCCAATTTCGGACGCCTAGACACAGCGTTACTTATTATGCAGTTACTATTATTCTTTGCGCTGTGACGTAACTATAACGTCGTTGTGTTTATTGTTCACCGAAGATTTCAAACATCAGGCCCAATTTCGTCTTAATCCGGCCCTGCTCCTAAGTATGAAAACACCAATCTTAAAACTAATGCAATCTGTAATAATAATATTCAATTTGTCCTGAAATTTTGGTATTTATAATTGAATTTCCCGTTTCGTATAAGCATGTATGCAGTGGCGGTTATTAAGGGGAATTGTGGTACTTCTTTTGGACCCGAACTATGGCCTCTTAATGCTAAGCCTTGCATACCAAGAGAGAGTAAACTGTCCTTCCCTCCCAGTTTTGGCACCCAATCGCAGCTACTGCGATTATTTGATAACTTGTTTTGTATTTTTCTTCATCTCAACATGAGCCAACGAATATACTACCACTACCACCACCGCCAATTATTATTATTATTATTGATTATATGATTTATTTAGATGGAAGGGAAAACTTTGGAGAAATGTAATATTTTGCATCTAGCAAAGGAAAATTGTACCCTTAGGTTGTGGCAACACTGGAACTGCTGGTAAATCGTCATCGTCGGCTTGCCGATGCCAGATTTGGGTGCTATCTCCACTGACAAAAAATCTGATTTTTTTAACGTAAAGGTTTTGAAGATATCGGTTTAACAAAAGAATCGGTTGCCTGATATGGGCTAACAATAGGTGAATGTCAACTAGTGCACGCAAAACCTATTCACCATAGTTCCGGACCTGATAACGAAACAAACATGCACTTACAACAATTTCAAATTATGACGTCTTTCAACCCGTGAGTGAAAATCACAAGTTTTGAATCATGTGAGTGTTCTCACTGTTAAAGATGTGTTGCTCAACAAGGGAGCAAAGAAAGAAGGAAATTATCGCATTGGAAAGAGTCGCGAAACATTATCCCAGTCTAGTTTGACAGGTGTCAGGTTGGTGCAAGGAAATATGACGTACAAGTTCACGTTCAGAAGATACAACAAATGCCTGTCTGCTGCTCTAAAGATTAATTCACGCATCACGTGACCAGACACCATACACTACACCACTCCAGAACGTAATGCAAACGATCCAGACACCAAATACAGTACTTGACTCCAGAGGCGCAAGTACCAGGATAAAATTACCAATAATAATAATAATAACAATAACAACAATAATTACTAGTGGTAGTAGTATCAAAGAATGTTATTATACTCATAAATTACGCAAAAAGGAGGTAGAAGTCGGTGCTAAAGCACTTGTTTGGAAGAAACGATTTGAAATATGTTTTCAACACCGTCAATTTCACAATAATGGAAAACAAGCACACAAACTATATTTTTGAATGGCAGAAAATTAATGATAAATGCATTCCGAAGATAATTCTTTTTATGATATAACATGTATAACTTTCATGTACAACATACATTTTACACATATGCAACATGAAGAAGCGCATAAAATAAAATATACGTATATGCAACATGCTACACTAAATTCTGCACGTATTCAAAGTTTATTCAGTACATATATACAACACATATTATTATTTAAATACATTACATTATAGAAAACAATTAGAACAATGAATTTCCGAGCGAAGCGACCAAGAAAATTTTACGATATGTATTTTTATTTGCATAACATTTGAAATCGAGGGGGCTAATTGCTCCTCTGTGCCCCCCTTAGCCGTAATGTTTGCTCCCCCTAGAATTGACTTCCGTCGAAGGTTGGAAGGGGGACAATGCCCCCCCCCCGTGATGATTGCGCCACTGCTTGACTCCAAATCGATGAAGTAAACGAGTCGGTCTTACAAAGTATAACCAACTAGTCGCGTGAGTGCAGAGAGAGTCAAAACGTGCAGCGAACTGGATGGGGCTACTAAGTATGAAAAGGTTAAAGCCCCTATCAGACGGAACTGGATTTCTATATGGAAGGCTCTAGTTGACGCTGGACTGGCTACCCATTTGCTAGTTTTCGCCTCACACGGTACTTGTTACACCGTACTTGTCGATAGTCTTTTGTTCCCATAATGGCGGCCGCGCGAGATGTAAACAACGTATCACTTCACACTTTTAAAATACGATAACTATTCAACCGAGAGGAATATCGCATCGCATTAAATGGTTTTAGGTAGAGAAGAACGGCGCTGATAAAATACATACTTTACAACGTTTTCTATAGACGTATGGAAGAATATTTTAGCTTTTTCAATTGTAAACATGCCTTTCGTGTTGTATGCACTCGGAAGCCACAGACAAAAAAAAGGCTACTTTACAAACTCACAGAATATCTTCACATGGCCAAACTTTGCTCTGATTGGCTGTTCCACAGAATCTAGTCGATGAAGTTAGTAGCAATTAGAACATGTCCTATTCCTCAAAACCAATCAAGCAGTCAGCCAGGCCGCCATGATTACTACCCAGAAAGTCAGTTCATCGCCAACTAGGGCATTCCAACTAGAAATCCAGTTCCGTGTGATAGGGGCTTAACTGTATTCAGTGTCGTGCCCAAGGGGGGTTTATGCGGGTTATAACCCGAGCCCCCACGGTTTTGGAGGCACCGCACTAGATAAAAATATTTGTTTATGTACAGTTTATTACAAGTTTATAGAACTTGGTAGAACCCTGTTGCTTCCAATTATCAACTAATTGGATTTTTCCCGACATTGCTAGATTGCTTTGATATACTTTAAAATATCCAAAATTACTGAAATCATGCTATAAACAAAGTTCCACCTACATAAAAATCGTATTCAAATACTTCGATCATAGACAGTTAATATGCACTATTCGTCTAATTATAGAATGAAATAATGATGTGAAAATGTTATTTTATTTTACATGAAACAATGTGAATTCACTACAGCGTCAAAATTCAGAGAAAAGTTAAAAAAAGAGAAACATAATAGAGAATGTTATTGGATATAATTTGATAGGTAAAATAATAGTTTGATATTGGACATACCCAATCGTCAGTGACACATCGAAAATGAAAACAATAATGTAGAAACTTCTATTAGCCTCACACAATTCCTGGTTTTCAATATGCCCTGCTTAATATATACTAATAATAATTCGAAACATATAATGGACCTCCCCGATGGCGCAGTGATAGCGTCGTCGCCTTGTAATCAAGGGGTACCGGGTTCGATACCCGGTGGAGGCACAAGTGGTTCGGATCCCACCTTAAACTGTAGGTCCAGTCCCGATTAGCCTTACTGTGCATAAAGTGGACTTAAAAGACCAAATCAAATCGAAACATATAAATTTATGGTGATAATGTTTATATTGTATACCTACCTTTACTTCAGACTTAGGTACATTAATCGCTGATTTTTCAAACCTCTGAAAAATTTGGTTATAGCCTCCCCCCCCAATAGAGTATATTGTAAGCCCTAGGCTCCGCACTCACCTAGGGCCGACCCTCTTGCAGTTAACTTTGATTCCAAAAGTAACGCTTTTCTTGCTCACGCATCAATCACGTCTGTTCTTCTGTAGGGCATGCTCTCGCAGTGTACATTTACATGTACATAAGTTTAAAGAAGAACAACTAAGAACAAAGCACGTTTCGTCCTAGTAGATAAATCCTCTAGTTCTGAATTTGAATTCAAGGGATATTAAGTCAAAGTAACGATGTAGCGTTATAATAACTCGCGTAACTATGGAAACGCATCACAGGCGCAGTTCTTTCTTGATTTTTGTTATTTAGCCTCACTTTTCTGCCACTTTTGTGTAATCGCAACGATGAGGTAATTTTGTGTAATCGTCTGGTGCTTGCGTAACTCCAACTCTTGTTTCAAACATTGCAGGACGTATTCAGACCATGTATTATTATTATTATTATTATTATTATTATTATTATTGAAATACTATTAATTTTCCTTGTCAGGTAATGTCCTCTAACCGAAAATGCGATGTTATTAAAATTCACCCAATAATATAGTATCAACACCATGATTTTGTTCTCAAATAAAGAAGAACGTACGATGCAAAAAAAGACCCACTCGAAGTACTGAGTGTTCGACTGAACGGATAACTTCGCCAGAAAAAGAACGTTGCTGCAGATCTAGAAGAAAAAGGTCCGCATGCGGTTTCCACAAAACACAAAAGAAAGAGGAAGATAAATTATGTACATTTGCGCACACTCCAACATTTCCCCTCGGGATTTGAACAAAATCTTACATTGGCTTATTTATTTACGTTATGTACTGTCATCTATGTTCTCTACCATTGCATTAGAGCAACCGGGGAAAGAATGGAACAAAGAAATAAAAGACAAATTAACGAAACGTAGTGCTTAGATTTCAGAGCAGAGCTAGCAGTTGTGTATCTACAGTCATCTGACCTTGTTATCAATAACTACAGCCGTGTAACAACAGTGGTGTAGGAACTAGGGTGACCATCCGTACTGATTTTCGCAGTACAGTCCTTTTTTTTGATGGGCTGTCCTGCAGAATGCGAAGCCATGTATAAAATTAAGATATGTCCTTTCTTTCACATATGTCCTGCGAAATGTCCTGATTTCTACTCAGGTCTCCGAAGTCCAAATATTTTAAGGCAAAAGCGATAGTGATGTTCACTGTGAAAAATGTTCAGGTGAGTTTTCAATTGCAAGCAGTGGAAGGTCTGAAATAACACGATATCTGCAAACGGCAAAACACAAATCTGCCGACGCTGCTGCTGCATCTAGTGCTACTCTTTCTACATTTTTTCGAAACAAGAATTTTGGGCCTAAAGAACAAAAATTGTAAGCAGCAGTTTTAAGGAACATGTGCGTTCATTTTATTCAACTTGTATTGAATATATTAAGCAGTGGCCCTCTCCCTTTTCTGAAATGACTGTGTTGGATTGGGTAAAACTTGATTCGATGATCGAATGGGACAGGGTGCAAAATAGCGTACAATGTTTCAACAAAAGGTCAAGAAGGCAACTTAATGATTCTTATCTCTTTGATGAAATTTCAAATGTAAGAGCGTATGCTACTCTTGCAAAACTGAAAGCATGGAACACTGCTCAAATGAGAGTAGGTTTAAGATGGGTTGAGATATTAAAATATTTTCAGGAAAAATGTATTTCCTTTTATCAAGTAATTGATATTGTAGAGTTCAGTTTGTGCCTTCCAGCCACAAATGCACCCACTGAGAGAGTTTTCTCATTAATGAATAACATGGGGACTGCTGAGAAATCTCAATTGAAAACTGAAACTCTGAAACACCTAATAATAACTAAATATAATTTCAGTTGTACCTGTAGTGAAAAACATGATATGGATATGGGAAATACAAAGTTATTACATGCTATTCACTCGAAGCAAAAGTACAGAACCATTAAGGATGATACTTAAATATTGGTACATTTGATTATGAAATATTTGTTAATTTGAAGTTACTGGAATTATTTTAAAGACTTAAAGTGTATTGACATGTTCTCAACAAAATTTTGCTCACAACTGTAGTTTGTTTAATATGTCAAATTTTAAATACATTTAGTTTTCATTTTTGTTTTATGCCACTCATATACTTTGGGGATTCATCAAATAAAAGAATAATTATTTTTAAAACTTTTGTCCTTTATGTCTTTCCTTTTTTTGAAGAAAGTTTGTCATGGTATGTGTGTGTACTGTTTTTTGCTGGTAAGGATCTGGTCACCCTAGTAGGAACATATCGCAAGGCTCCCATTTGAAATCTCAATGTGAATCGATACAAAATCTTTAGGGATACATCAGAAATTTATCATATTTAAATAATAGTAATAATGCTAACGAAAATGATATTTAATAATTTTTTTCACCCTGAAAATGTAGTTCTCTGTCTTCCGAAAGCTCAAATGTGAAACTGAAGGAAGGAAGAAGCGAACTGCTAATATTATCCATGTCTTCCTTGGGTTGAAAACAACGCAAGCATTTAAATGCCTCACACTTGCTTCGTGGCAGTTGGAGGTCCTTTGTTGTTAAAATATTACAATCGGGAGTGCAAGGTCAAGAGAAAGAAGAAAAAACAAGACAAGTTGCTTTCTATTCAAGAAAATAATAAATTGGTAAAAATGTCCAAGCAAGTTAGCGTGAATTTTTCCGTAAAATTTTCACATGATAAATACGACAATAATTTTTACTTTTTTCGGGCCCCTTTAAGCTTAGGGCTCGTATACCTGTACGTTACGCCCCTGATTTGACGTAGATAACGTTTAACTTGAATTTAAAGCCAGATAAAAGCAGAACGTTGAAATTTAATTGGCCACAAAAATTAGCTTTTCCATCTTTTTTATTATATTTTCGTATCAACCCTATGGGACGTGAGGCCCTTTCATTCGCGAGGCCCCGAGCGGTCGCCCACCCCTTGCTACACCACTGTATATCAATGCTTAACCAGGACCTTTATTGCGCAGTATGAACTGAGAAGTGAAATCTTTTAACGATCGTGGAATTACGGCAAATTTTTAGTGTTTATGTGCATGCACATGCAGATAGTAGATAATATGGGGTAAGACTGTGCAGTTTCTGTTCGTTATTTCTTATTGAAGCTATAAATCTATGGTAACATACGAAAAAGTAACATACAGTGAGTGCACTATCCTTTGCAAAATTACAGTACATTTCCGAAAGCTCAGTAAACAATATTGCAGCAGAAAACAAGCAAAAAGCGTGATGCAAACATGTAGTTTTATCCGCTGCGCGGGATAAGACTGCATCACGTTCTCGTAAGAATGCACACTTTCTAAACAGAGTCATATTCGTGTGAAGGTTCCATGAAAAGGAACACAAATCACTATAGAAGGTTCCTTTTTCATACGAGGTGTAGTTTTCGTGCCATCATTCGTCAGATGCACACTGAATTCAGTCATCGACTGGGAGATTGCTGTACTTCTCATCACAAGCAGAGCAACTCTTTCTTCCGACGTTTCCAGCTTGCTACGTCTTCTTCAGCAAGGATGTTCCGTTTCTGTTTCCCCTGAGCTTTTTTCTTCCTCTTCTCAGCCAACGAAGCTTCCACGTTGGCTTTAAATGGAGATCCAGTTAACACCTGAGACTTCTTCTCTTTTCGTTGCCGGTGCTCAATATGCTCCGCACGTGGAAGTGATGATATCTGTTTAATGGGAATGTGCCCGTATGATCCAGCATCGTCAACCTCACTTGTTGAAGGGCTGTAGTTTCAGCTGACACGTTTGTCACAGTAGAGTGAAGAAATTCGTCGTCAGTGAAGACGTCTTGATTGAAAGGACATATTCCAGTCACTTCAAAGCAGGGTGGACAAAAGTCATTATATTTTATGTAAAGCAGCATTTTTGATTGAAATCGGATTTTTTATTTAAATCTGTTAAAAAAAACACGCTTACAATTGCTTGTATGTTTTTTTGGCACGAGACATATAGATGTGTTTTTATAGAAAGGGTTTTCCTAGTAAATGGCCCTGTAAAATATTTCAATAGTTTGATTAAAGTAAATAAAAAAATATGTAAATATAAATTTTTCTGTTTCTCATACTGTACGTATGAACCTACTGTGGAAATGTTTGCTAAGTGTGTTAATGAAACTATAATAATTTCAGTAACTTTTCTTACAATTAAAATAAAACATTCTGGATGTATGTACACTATAATTGTAACTTAAAATATTTTATAGTCTTCCTAGCTGAATTTTGGCAATTTCTTTAATTATAGTTTAAAAAATATCAGCTGCAATGTTTATTTACAGTTCAATGATAATGACACTATTTAAGGTCAACATGATTAGTATTTTCTATATTTTTCTACACAAAATATTGAGCTTATCTACTTTCAGTCGCTGGCAATAAATACTACTGATGATGAACAGTGTTACGTTTCTTGTAAGAATTTATTTGGAGTTCCTCACAGCACAAAAACTTGAACAGCTGCGAATCACATTCATTGCATGTAGCGACACCTGTACGCCGGTTCGAAGGTTGTGTGCTCGTCCAAAGGCAACACCGCATAATACAAGACTGTTAGCACAAAACGACACGAGAACAAACGAAACATTCCCACGCATCTGCCACACTGCGCCACGCGATGTGGTAGATGAAGCGTCTATGATCAATGCTGCAGATCTGTCTAGTTTCTTATGACGACAGAAAGTCTGAAGGCTCGTTAAGGGCAAAGTTCCAAAATTCTAAATATGCCACTCGGACGGAGTTTCGCTTTGCTGACGGCGCATTTCTATTGCTTTCGTTTTTCCTCCATTTTTATGCACCCGAATGTGTGTGCTGGAGATATATTTGAATGAGGTTTGAAAGGTGTCCAGATTTTCCTAACTGAAAAGCAGCGCCCATATGCATTGCACATATATACATATACAACGACAGTATGATTAATAAACTTTATATTCTCACTGTTTAACCTTGTATCGATGATTTATCTACACTTAGTTCAATGCTACAGATTGGGAGTATGTCCAGAAATTTTATATAAGGTTGTTGGTGTTTTCTTTTTCTACGTAGAATACTTTGGAAACTGGCAGTCTAACGGGGCACTGGCGCCTGGAGTTGAGTGTTGTCTGTGTCTTGTCCATACTCCATAGGTGGCCACGAGTTCCCTATAAACCTACGGTTTCAGCTTTCATCAAAGACAAAGTAACTTTAGATTTTATATTGCCCTTGACAAGATCATCTCTATAAGAACTTTTGTTTCCTTATTTAGCTGACTCAAATTAAGTCCTTTTGATTCATTTTTCAGTAAAAATCTGAGCTTTTCTGCATTTTCCCCTTATCGAACCCGCGATCTGTTGTTGTTAAGGAGATTATGATCTCAGGGAACAAATAGCCTAAGTGCTGACACACACACAATAATTTTAATATTCAAATCAAAATTGTTTACCATTTCAAAACAGGATATCTGAGGCAATATATAGTCTCCAGTCAGTGGTGTGCCCAAGAGGGGTTGGTAGGGGTTATAAACCCCCATTTGGACTAGTATTTCTAAAAAGGAACGTCAAAATAGGAAAAAGTGGCCAAATGAGGACTGACTACTAAAAAAAAGTATACGCACCCCTTTCGGAAATCCTAGGCACGCCACTGTCTCCAGCAACTCCCTTTGAGGAACTTAATAGAAAAATAGGATATAGATATATGTCACTCCTACAATAGCTAGAATGATGCAAGTTCATTGGAAGAAACCCTATTTAGATCACTATAACTAACGGTGAAACTAAATGTATAAAAATGGCCCGAGAACCACGTTAGTTACAAATATGAAATTTGATGTATGTATAGATATGTTACGCAAACATTTAAAGAATTACAATAGTTGAAACATCAAACTTGATAAAGAGAAGGGTATAAAATAGCAATATCTCAGGAGCTGTAGCTTTCTGCCACTTTCGGCTAATCGCGAAGATGAGGGTGAGAGATGATATGACGAAAATAATGAAGAGACACACTAACAAAGGATACCTATGCCCAGGCAGGTAATCGAACCCGCGATCTTGTGACGAGCACAATAGTTACAATATTGTGCTATCATGAGTTTATAATGTGAATTTATAAACGTACGTGTTCAAAATAAAACAAATGACTATCGAATATAGTAAACAGTTTGTAAAAAGTTATGAATACAGAAATATTTATATAATATTAATATTGAAATCTAGTTTTGAGTTGAAATTACACTTAGGTAGGAATTCAACTGGTTCGTGGGATAGAGAATCTACTAGTGTTTGTTGTGATTTAAGTTAGGATTATATTCGTATAAACTGAGAGTAATATATAATATAATAATTGTGTGAACGAAGTGAATTGATAGATTAAGTGAAGATAAAGTGATTAATATGATATGAGTGTTTAATATGGCTCGACGCCATTAAACAAAATGAATACCCAAGTAATTGACACAGACACTTCGGAATGTATGGAAGTTTGGGTTCCTGCTAGCGTAGCTAGTCAAGACAAAAGTGATGTCTCTCAGAAAAACCTGTCACAGGATACAATAAATACACATCAAGTTAAAATATCTAAAGATCATGAAACAATTACATACAAAAATACCCAATTGGGGCCTTATGATGTATTTGTAAGAAGTGCAAATGAAATTAATGGAACAAATAGAAGAAATATTGGTCAGCTACATATACTAGAATTAGGGAAAAAACTTCATGAAACCAAAATCGAAGGTCTAAAGACAATTGAGACCATGGGGAAAAATCTGGCGAAATTGGAATTCAAATCTGTGAAAAATGCAAACAACTTTCTCTCTCATCCAGTTCTAAGGAACAATAACTGGTTTGCTTATGTGCCAGCACATAAAGTGAGGAGAATGGGTGTAATTAAGGGAATAGATACCTCATTTACAGATGATGAGTTATTAGAAAACATAAAACCTAATGTTTTCAATGTACTCAAAGTGAGACGAATAATGAAATACAAAATTGACGAAAATGGAAGTCAAATTGCTTAGCCAACGATATCAATAATATTGACATTTGATGCCCAAACCTTACCAGCATATGTAACTTTACATTATTCAAAGATTGATGTAGAGCATTACATTCCCATGGTAAAGCAATGCACAAACTGCTACTATTATGGGCATTTCAAATCTAACTGTAAGAGTAAATTGAAGTGTAAACGTTGTGGGCAAAATCATGAATTCTCAAGCTGTAATAATAATGTCATATGCATTCACTGTTCACAAGAACACTGGGCAACAGACAAGGACTGTTCAGAAAAACAGCGACAAAAGGATATAGTCAAGACTATGGCGCTTATCATGAAGCTGTGAAAAAAATACCCAAAAGCTACTTTAAATACTGCATCAGTAGTACCGAGTGAGAACAGAATATACAACATGTCCTACGCATCAACATACAAGGAAACAACACAGACCCAATATAATATTAATGCAAATACTTATAAACAAGAAATCCAATACGAAACGCTTCATCACCAACTGCCTAACAAAAGAGCTTTTAATTACGCTCAACAAGTGGATCGTTATCAGGAAACAACAAAGTTATCTCAGGGAAAACGTCCAAAATCATCAGAAGCATCTCAAAATCGAGAACAAAAAGAAAGACAGAAACCAGCGACAATTGACAAAACAAAACCACATTGGAAAGAAAAAGCAGCAGAGTGGTTCAATGAACTCGGCTTTAAATCAAAAAGTCAAATTACTTCCACTCGCAGAAAATGCAAGCGAGTTCAGATTGTGGATCATCAATGAATGATCCTTTTTTAACAAATTTTTCTAAGTATCTAGCAGGAACATGCAACTTCGCCAATACCTCGTCATCACATAACATGAAACAGAATTGGTCTGTTGTAGCATCAAGTATAATAAATTATCTAATTCATCACTCAGAATGCCAGGCAGGATAAAGAGAATTATACAATGGAATATTAGAAGTATAATTCCAAATATACACAGTCTAGAAAACATTATTCACTTTTACCCAGCAGACATTATATTAATTCAAGAAACGTGGTTGAAACCCGAATCAAAAATTAAAGCCTATGGATACCACTGGATAAGACACGACAGAGATGACAGATATGGTGGAGTGGCCATAGGGATTAAAAATAATTATAGGAATGAAGTAATACATTTACGGAATATGCCTGATAATATTCAAATAGTCGGAGTAACAATAGATAGTACTACATTTGTTACAATATATAATCCACCTTCGTCTAAATTACTGTATTCGTTCTGGTGTAATCTCTTCCAACAACTTCCGGCAAATACTTCTATTATAATCGGAGGGGATATTAACGCACATCATCCATTGTGGGGTTGTTATGGTTCAGATATGTCAGGGAAATCTCTGTGCAGATATATTCAAGAGTCAAATGTAACAATACTAAACGATGGCACTCCCACATATATCTCGAGACCAAATGAAAATCCTAGTGCCCCTGACATAACACTCGTGACAGAGAATATAGTTGCAGATAATAACTGTAGAGTACTGCAAAATCCATATAATAGTAATCATCTTCCAATTTTGATATCATTTGATTCAAATATAGATACAACACTTATATCTAGTAATCTTCCGGAAAGACCAACACGTCCATACTATTCTAAAAATATTAACTGGAACGAATTTTCAAGACAAATCAATCTCTCTACTGAAAATTACCAACAACAAAATTTAGGGAAAGATTACGAAAACTATACATCACTAATTAAAGAGAATTTGAACAGATCTACAATTCCCCGTCAACGTAACTCGAAAAGAAAGATTGCTCCGTGGTGGACGACAAACTGCCAGAAATTGATAAACGCTAGACAAAATGCATTCATCAAATATAAAAAAAAACCAACAATGAACCATTTCTTGAAGTACAAAGAAACAGCAGCCAAAACTCAAAGGTACTTAAGGCAAATTAAGGCAGAGTTTTGGGAAAAGTTTTGTTCCTCATTAACAAATGAATCATCCTTAACCACAACGTGGAAAGTTATTAACAGAATGTCTAATGCCAATAATATTAGTAGATATCATGGAGGCGACATAAGCAGTCAATGGATAACAGAATTTCATCAAACCCTAACACCAGACTCCAGCGACTGTGATTTTAATGCCATATTCAATTCAATGAATGAATTCACACCATCAACATTGGAATGTCCATATACCAGTGCAGAATTAAGAAAAGTTATAAGTGAAAGGAAACCTTCGTCGTCACCAGGAATGGATGGCATATCATATGAATGTATACAAAACTTACCGCAACTGGGGATAGATAAATTATTAGAACTTTATAACGTGATATGGATTAGTGGACAAGTTCCCCTTCAATGGAAGGAAATTGTTATAATTCCAATCCTTAAACCAGGAAAAACACCAGGATGTTCTAAAACTTATCGGCCAATAGCACTAGCGTCATGCTTATCAAAAATTTATGAACATCTTATACTTAATAGAATTACTTGGTGGATTGAATATAACAATATATTACCAAAATATAAAATGGGATTCAGAAGAGGAATGGGGACAATAGATGTTTTGACTACACTTATTTTAGACATATGGTTGTCAATTGTTCGTCGCGAATTTTGTATAGTTGTCTTTCTGGATTTTTCTAGTGCATATGATGCAGTCCTTATAGATTTGTTTGTTAAAAAACTAAAAAATCTCAATCTTGCTAAGCAATTTATTAAAAGTATAGTTGGATTATTACTACAGAGAAAAATTTATGTTCGTTACGGTCATCAACTTTCAAATGCTCGCACAACTAGTCAAGGACTACCGCAAGGTGCGGTGTTAAGTCCAACATTATTTAATTTGTATACTTATGATCTTGGTAAACAAATATTGAAGTATGCTAGATTATTGCAATATGCAGATGATATTGTTATATACAAAAGCAGCAAGAATCTATCTGATGGTATAGAGAAAACACAACTGGCTTTAAACGAATTATGCACATGGTGTGGTAACAATGGCATAAACATTAACGTAGAAAAATCATCTGTAGTTGTATTCCATAGAAAAAGATTACAAACTCCAGTTGTGTTAGACATTAATGGATCACACATAAAACAAACTAGGACACACAAATTTCTTGGTATTATGTTGGATGATAACCACCATTTCATCTACGGGCGCAATATCTTGCGAGAAAATTCTTAATGAAAAAGATGTCTTCCATATCCAGTCCGATAATACCAAAATTATCACTTTTACAAGCCTTCACGTCATCAAACCGTACAGCTAAATATAAATTAAATCTTCCAATCTTATTCACAGCATACAAGTCGATCAAGGATTTCATACCGAAAGTTATTAGATTTTCAACGTCTCCGTGCTTTACGACAGACTATTTTAAATTAGCAACAATACTTCTTGTTCACTTTCCTCCATATCCAGATAAAGATACACGAACGTCAATGCCAAGTATGGTGAATAACATATTCATGGAATATGTACACTCTGTAGTGCATGAAGATTTTTACATAGTATATACAGATGCATCAAAGTTCGCAACTGGTAACACTGGAGCTGCAATATATTGCAATAATCTAATGGAATACAAAATCTACCCATTACCAGCAGAATTTTCAATATTCACGGCGGAAGCGTTAGCTATTCGTCAATCATTGTTGCATATACAGGAGAAAAACCTCAAGAGGGTAGTGATAGCCACTGATTCAGCGTCAGTCTTACACTCCCTGGGATCGATAACAGCTGATTACTATGTAGACTGGTACATTGTTAACATAAAAATTTTATATCACAAACTAACCAACTCAGGATACAGTATTTCTTTTGTCTGGACTCCTGGGCATACATCCATAGAAGGGAACCACATAGCAGACACATTAGCCAAGTACGCAGCTGAAGAATCAAGTCACCGATCGCTTCGGATCAAATTTTCTGCAAAAGCGCTCGAGTCGCATGCTAAAACAGAATTGTTGAAAAGTTGGCAGAAACAATGGACAATTACAGGGAAGACTAATGGGAAAAAATATTATTAAATTCAACCACTTATACCTAAAGAACCTTGGTATCAAGACATTAACCTCTCAAGAAACTCTTTAACAAGTCTTCTTAGATGTCGGCTAAATTACACCCTAGCCCCTAAAGACCTGTACACTAGGAAGATCGTTCAATCCCCAATCTGTCAGTGTGGTGCAACTGAAGGAACACCTGATCACATTATATTTGAATGTCGCCTTAATGTAACTACGCGTGATTATTTCTTAAGAGATCTAAAAGAAGCAGGATATAATGGCGCATACGCCTTGTCAACACTTTTGAGGAACCCAACGAAGAAAATAATATATGTACTTAAAAACTATATTGTGAGAGAAAATATTATATTATAAAATTATGAAATGGTAAAATTATGAATTTGTAAAATTATAAAACTGTAAAATTATGAAATTGTAAAATTATAAAATGTAAAACAAATGTAACAATGTAACTGATGCATAGCAGCAAAGCTACAACCAAATATACAGTTATATATTTAAAAAAATCTAGTTTTGTGTTGAGAAAATGTGTAGGTTTCAATCTCTGACGTCATAGAGCGGTGTACAGTGGGATCCATGAGTATTACCGTGCAAATTGTCCATGACTATTTTCATTAATTTTTCTCTTACATCCTGTGTGTTTTTAAGCGATGGATTTTTATATATGCTGGTGCAGAAGTTTTCAACAGTTTGTTTTGAGATTTCTTTTAATCCTTGAAGCACTTATTGGGTCAAATATAGTGCACGAACATAATGATGGACAATTTGCACAGCAATACTTATAAATCCCACTGTATTAACCACTCCGCGACGAAGGTCTACGAATTTATGTTTAAGAGTGGAGTTATGAAGTAAACACATAAGCGAGAAATATGAAATTTGGTAGGAAGAGATTGAAAGAATTATCAATATCTCACGAACTACATTACAGCTGGAGCAGACACCCTATTCTCAGACGGTTCCCGGACCATCTTTCTGACAATCATGTTTCAACAACTGTCTGGGGTTTGTGGAAGAAAACGGGATTAAATCTTACTTCCGTGCCTCTTGGCCATTCCACATCGTGGAAGATAGAAGAAATGTTTTTATCTCGGGCACCGCCTTTTACCAAGAGACGAACAGCATCATTTCACGAAATAATCTCATTTGCTGGAGGCCAACGGAATGGCTTTGGAGGAGTGACGTGGCGAGACGAGAAAAGGAAATTATTTTCACCGATAAATGGTCGGATTGCGTTGGGAGGGCAAGGACAAGTAATGGGGTGCTAATTTTCTACGTCGTATTTGTCCCTGGGAGCAGAATTTCCATTATTCATTCTTCAAGCAACATTTTAATGGAATCTTTAGTTGTTTTCTTGGTTCCAATAGCTAAAATAGATTCTTATTGCAGGCACATTAAACTTGTAGGGAGGAAAGAAAAATATATTTTTCCAGAGAGGGGCAACAAGACATTTCCCCAAAACAGAATTCGAAATTCTTCCGTTCCTGCGACCACCCGTACCAGTTCTATTTGTATAACTACCAGAAATGCTAGGATTTCATTAACCAATAAATTACCAAGAAATGTCGTAAAACAGTGCATTTATGACCAAAAAACTTTAAAAATGGCCTAAAAATAATTTCCTTTTGCATTAAATATTCTATAAATAAAGGATTTTTAACTAGCAACTCATAATATAATATCTAGAATGTAAAAGAAAAGTTATTCTCAAATCTAAATCATTATTTTATTACTATCCCATATACAATCAGTTATAACTAGACCTATCAATGTTTAACTTTGAGTTGCGGTTTGTTACAAAGATTTTCTCAAAGTTTAGTGAAGCATAACAAACAGTAGATTATCATTTTCAAGGATGTTCAGCATGGATCTTCACTGTCCATTGTTTCTGTGGATTTTAGTTTTTGGAAACCACCATGAAAAACTGGAGGAATATAAGGCATTATTGCCATGAGATCTTTTAACTTCAGGGCTGATATTAAATCTAGCACCGGTTACTGCAACACAACCTCTGCCACTCCTATTGCAGACACCATCAGTAAGTGGCATAGCTCCTTCTCTCACTCAAAATGCTCATCAGGACATATTGAAGAACTCAGAAAATCTGCTGCAGAACAAGCGGGAGCTATGCCACATGGTTGTAGTTCACATGATAGATGACAGATGGTAGGAGAAGACTGAAAATGGCAAAAAATAAAATTTTCAAGATTTGTGGCATAGCTCCCTCTCTCACTAGACCCCTCATTTGTTCATGCAGTGACGATACCTATTAATATCTAAAAGATAGCCTACAGAGATACTGCGTTAGGCAACATTCCTTTGTTAATATTGGCACATTACTGTGAAAATCCAATACTTAAAATTCACTCTAAGACTGCGTCATAATTTTCTTTGAAAAGATTGTACAATTCGTCCCTACCGAGACGAAGGGGCGTATCTCAAAAAAAGGGTAAATTGAGATAAGTCCACCGGGGCTTTCCTCTTGGTGATATCTACAAACTGCCGTAGTGGCGTATCGCAAAACTCAACGGATGCGAAGATACGGTCTCCATGAGTGACGACGCATCTAAAAAAGTAAGCATTTGTCGCAGGACAGAAGTTACTCGAACTACAACTTTACTATTTACGACCTCAAAACTAGGATGTGTCGCTGTTTTACGTGGCATGAAGGACAGGGAAAAAGAAGATCATGTGAAATCACCACTTGCTTGAGAATGTACCTCGAAAATTTCAATGCCGCACATAATATCAAAGAAGTAACTTTATTTGTGGATGGATGCCCTGGACATAATAAGAATTCCATTGTAGTAACCATGCTCTTGCACACAGTATTCAGCTGGGAAAACATTGAGAAGATCAATGTTCGTTTTTTAACCTTACCACGGGCAGAACGAGGGAGATTCTGCACATAGTGCCATTAGCACAGCCATGGATATTGCTGGTGATCTCTACGTGCCTTCCCAACTTATCTTAGTCTTCCGCCTCGCGAGGAGAAAGAAACCATATATCGTGCACACACTCCAGACTTCTGACTTCCTGGATTACAAGACCATGGCACGTGATCCATCAGAAAAGATGATCAGGGAGATTCTCTTGACTGGACTGAAATGCGAGAGGTGATGGTGCGAAACACTGATAAGGACCAAGTCTTCTTCAAAACCAGTCATCTGGTCGGGTCACTCAGATCCTTGAGTCCGAAACAACCACTGTAAGTTAAACTCAATTGGCAATTACCATGCAAATTGTACTCACAACCTCCTAAGATTTCAAAGGACAAATATGATGATTTGATGTCTCTTTGTCACAATATCTTACCTGTAGTCAGAGTAGCGGATGATGTCAGTTTTTTTTTTAAATTCTTGCCGCATTGAAAACAAGACAATCTTGCTTCCAATTGTTTCTTAGATGTGACTATTTGTATCTAAGGGTCAAAATATGATGTTCTGACAGTTTGTGATTATGTCAATAGTATTTGCGACAGGAGTCCATATACTTCTGCATGTATGTTTACCTTGATATCAATATCGTTATGGCAATACCAAACATGTTCCAGTATTGTATTATGTACTTGAGGTTTATTGTTACTGTAAGTGTCCAGTATTATTTTGTTAATGGGTATGCGATCTATAGTACAATACTTTCCACAATGGAATATTACGCACTAGCTAAGTGCATATTGTAAGTAAGTCTCATGTATACATTCATGCCTTTGCAATGCTTTCTTGCATTTAATGTTCTTTGGTGTGTTTCCAGTTTTCTTAAATTATTTTTCTGATACTACCAAATGTTTGAATGAATTGTTTGATGATAACTATAATGTGTTCCGACATGACAGGTTAGAAAATAAGAGAGGAGGAGGCGTATTAATTGCTATTAAGCATAATATAAGATCTGATAATATTATTCTAGACAATATGTGTAAAAGTAAACTTAAATAATAGAATATATTATGTAATTGCTGTATACTTCACCCTTTCTTCAACTCTGAATGATTATATATCGTTCTATGATCTGTTTGAAGACTACGAAGAATTGCAAAACAATAACATTATTGTAATTGGTGATTTTAATCTGCCGAAAATTGTAGATTCCAACTATAACCTGCAAACAGGTGGAACTTGTTACAGAAGTTTGGACAATTTCTTGAATCTTTATAACTTACATTCTATTAACAATATTAAAAATCATAATAGTAGAACCCTAGATTTAATTCTAACAAATGTACATAACAATATAATCGTAAATAGGGATGAGATGCCTCTTGTCAAGGAAGATCTTCACCATCTGGCTTTAATATTAAATGTGCATTTTAAAATATCAACAAATGTGTTGAAACGAAATCCAGTCGAAATATTAGATTTTAAGAGGGCAAACTTTTTAACATTATACGAAATGTTACGAGACATAAACTGGGCTCCCATTACTAGCATGGGTGAAATGGAAGAGACTATAAACTATTTTTATGAAAATGTGAACTCTGTATTTCATAACACTGTACCAAAGAAGAAGATCCACAGAAAATACAAATACCCTCAGTGGTTTACTGGAGAAATTATTAAAACTTTAAAACTTAAGGAATATCATAGAAAACGCATGAAATACGCTGATGATAGTAAAACAAAATATAGAGAAACTCGCAAAAAGGCAAAGGCAATTATAAATAAAGCATATCGTATGCACATTAAAGAAACCGAGGATAGCATTAACAATAATATAAAATCTTTTTGGAATTATGTACATAATAAGAAGGGTAGAAACGCGTATTCAAATCAAACTATGATACATGACAGCAGAACTTTACAAACAAATCAAAATATGGCTGACAGCTTTGCTTCATACTTTCAATCTGTTTATGCTGAATATCCTAGCACATACGAAATTACCGATGAAGTTGAATTAAAGGTATCTAGTTCACTCACTAATTATGGGATCACTGACAAGGAATATTGGTATGCAGTAAAAAAATTAAAACCGAAAATTCCTCCATATGTAATTAAGGCTTGCGCCGAAGTGCTTCAGAAACCATTATGTTTTATTTATAATTTAATAATGAAGACAATATTTCCCCAAGATTTGGAAATTAACTAAAGTCTGCCCAATCTTAAAATCAGGTGAATGTACAAGAATTGAAAATTATAGACCAATTGCTGTAATATATGCACCTGCTAAAGTGTTGGAACAAATTTTATATGCAAGAATATTCAAACATGTCAAAAACTACATAAGCGATTGCCAACATGGGTTTTTTTTTCAGGTAGATCTACTACAACCAATTTAACAAATTTTGTGCAAGATGTATGTAATGCATTCTATTGTAGATCTGCTGTACACACAATCTATATTGACTGTGCAAAAGCTTTTGATAAAATCAACCATGATATTCTTCTGCATAAATTATCAGGCTTTGGTTTGACAAATAATATGTTGAATTTACTGAAATCATATCTTCAAGGTAGGAGACAATATGTAATTTCAAAGAATCAAAATCATGTGAATATACTGTAAACTCCGGTGTCCCACAAGGATCTAATCTAGGACCTCTCTTATTTATTTTGTATGTAAACGATCTACCAACTTGTGTTAAGAACTCACAGATTCTTTTGTATGCTGATGATATTAAATTGTACAAAGTAATTAATGGTCTAGACGATACAATAGATCTCAAAGAAGATATAGAGAAACTATATGATTGGAGCTGCTTAAATGATCTCACATTTAATACAAATAAATGCTACTTTATGCAACTACCGAATAAAAGAAATAATTTGAGGTGTACATATTCAATTTGTGGTAAATTACTTCCAGAGGTGAACCTAATCATAGATCTTGGTGTTTTCATTGATTCTGCTTTGACCTTCAAAGAACACATATCATATATGGTAAATAAGGAATACAGATAATTAGGTTTTGTTGTAAGGAATTCTAGAGATTTTAATAGTATACATTGTATTACAACTCTATATAATAGCATAGTAAGAAGTAGACTTGAATACGCATCCATTATTTGGTCTCCAATGTATAGATCGTACGAAAATAGCATAGAAAGAATTCAGAAAAGGTTCCTAAGGTATCTCTTTTACAAAAAATATGATATGTCCCCGCGACAAAATAACGTGAATTACATTAATCTGCTTGACATATTTGGATTTAAGAGTCTTAGTAATAGGAGGAAAATATTAGAACAGTTGTACTTGTATAAAACAATTAATGGTGTCTTAGACAATAGCTCCTTTCTCGGTCAAATACAATTCAATATAAGAAAAAATAATCTGCGTAATAGAAATAATCTTTCTAAAATTTCAAAAACTCAGAAATATAGAAACTCACCAATAAATAGAATGTGTCACGGTTACAATATCCTTGTTGCAAACAATCAATGTGTAGATTTTTCACTTCCATTTGACAGATATAAAAGAATAATAGATTCAGTGCTATAGAAACTCTGATAGAATATAGATTGTTTAAAATAAATGTTACTATTTACAGTGTGAATCACATATAAACCTCTTGCCTAAATGTACTATGTAGATAAGTATATATATCTCTCATGCGTTACGTATGTTGTATGTTAAATGTATTGTACGTGAATGAATGAATATGTGTTTGTATATTTCCATGTAATTTCTATTGTATTAATCAAACACAATGTACGCCTTCTATAATTGGAGGTTCAATCCTCTGTAGAAGTGCAAAGCATAAATAAATAAATAAAAAATAAATATTTTTTTTTGTCTATTTTCATTTACCTACCATTAAACAGTTTACCATGTTGCTACTTCCATTACATCTTTTTTTAAAACTGATTTGTAAGCTAAACTAACTAACTCTCTAGCCTTCTTAAACCCGAAGGTTCATGGCTGCAGCAACACATGCCTTCCATCTTTCCCTATCTTGAGCAAGTTCTATATACTCTTTTCCATCCCTACCGATTTCCCTTAGGTCCATCTCAACGTTGTCCCTCCATCTTCGTCTTGGCCTTCCTACAGGTCTCTTACCACCAGGTTTCCCAACAAGAATCCTGTAAACTCCTCTTTCCTCTCCCATCATTCGTGCCACATGGCCTGCCCACCTAAGTCCTCTTGATTTAATTATTCTAATAATATCTGGACATGAATACAAATTATGTAGTTCTAAATTACGTAACCTTCTCCACTCACCTGTCTCCTCATCCCTTTTAGGTCCAAAGATTTTCCTAAGGATCTTATTTTCAAATACTCTCAATTTATGTTCCTCTTTCAATGTAAGGGACCAAGTTTCACATCCATATAATACTACAGGCAAAATTACTGTTTTGTATATTTTAACTTTTAGTTTCCTAGATATTAAACGAGAAGACAAAAGTTTATGAAGAGAGAAGTAACATGCATTTCCTGAATTAAGCCTACATTTTATTTCCTCTTTAATATAATTTTCATTTGTTAATATTACTCCTAAGTATTAGAATTTGGAAACTAATTCAAACGAGTTGTTATCAATAATTAGATTTTGATTATTACCTACCTAACACTTGGTTTCGGCCTGTAAGCATATATTTAGTTTTCTCTTTGTTAACTTCCAAACCTATCTCTTTATCAGTTTTGAAAAATATTTTAGCATTATTCTTAATTGTATTCACATCATCCCCCAATAAGTCTACATCATCTGCATATGCTAACAACTGAGTCACACCATTTAATTTTAGTCCTTCTTTAGTTTCTTTTACCTTCCTAACAGCATATTCTAAGGCAAAATTAAAGAGCAATGGAGATAATGCATCTCCTTGTTTTAACCCATCATGAATTGTAAATTTGTCAGACACATTATTACCCACACGAATTTTACTTTCTGTTTCACTGGTGCATATTTTTATCATACTAACAAGCTTCTTAGGTATTCCAAACTCTACTAATATATTATATAATTTATCTCTTTTGACCGAATCATATGCTTTTTTGAAATCAATGAATAGCTGATGGACATTTTGATTATATTCCCACTTTTTTTCAAGTGTCTGTCTGATGTGAAAAATTTGATCTGTAGTTGATCTGTTACGTTTAAATCCACATTGATAATCACCTGTTTTGTAAGCATTAAGTGTAAATAGAAAGCTCTATAATCTGAACAGCCTGTTTCACTTAATTACCAAACTTCCGCGAAACATTATCATACAAAAGGAAGATTTTCCGTACTCTTCATAATCAAGATGCTGTGACTACTTTGGGCGTAACTAGCTTATTCCCCACTTCATGGCATATTTTGTGTGATCTCCAGTTACGAGACAAAAAGGCGTATCTGTGGCGTAACTCAAAATATCTCCACTGGAACATGTTTTTCTCACAAGACAAATGGGCGTCTCTGTTTCAAACGGCCAAAAAAGCCATTGATTTGCGAAAATGCAAACACACTCACCACAAAGCACGGCCCTTTAGCTATCTGTATGCTTCGACACATTTCAATACCCCTGAAAACAAAAGTAGCCTACAATCAATGATGATGTATGATCACAAACTTTACAATGCTCTCCTGAAAAATCAAGAAAACCGAGATACGCCTCTTTGTCTCGGTAGGGACGAATTACACATCTTGTCACGCACTGCTATGACGTCTCTGCTACGCATTTCTGTGTTAAAATCAAGATAACTGTATTTTAATCTGTGCATTGCTACCATGGACATAACAGACTGGAATAATTTTAAGAAACCTGTAAAAATGTTATGAGCCACTTGAAGTACTTAAGGGTGTACTAAAGTCATACTGGCGTGCAGGCTCAAATTTTCAGATACAACCCCATCTCCACATTTTCTAATGTAAAATACTGCACTCTTTACTACACTTTCAATATTTATAGTAGCCTAATATTAATTGATTAAAAAAAAACATCGAAATAATATTGTATTTCTATCTAGGATTAGGTAATACATTTCTGAGAGAGGAGAAGTCCGATCTCTTAAGCGACATAATACCTCAAGACGTTTGCGACGTGTCAGTCTTGCTCATAATTTAATGATTGTTCGAGAGTTTCGCATTAAAAGCTGATTCCAGACTTCAGAATCTGATGTAAGTAGAACTTTGTGACAAATGACGTGTACTATCACTTGCGCCGCCCTCTGCTGCTTGACAAGACAAACGCACATTAGCCTCTTTCCAGGGTGCTAAGGAACTAACTGTTAAATTAAACACCTTTTATTGTTGGAGCAAATTAAGGCTTCCCTTAAAAAATCGCGCATCATTTATGAGGAACAGGAATTCATAGAATCTCGCTTCCCTGTAAGAAAATCGAATTAACAAATCCGTGTAAATAAGTTTCCTGTCTTCCGGGAAGGAGAACTAGGACAGAGATTTCGTAGCATAATTTCGTAAACGAGCTGATTTTGTCTTGTCAGATAAATGATGTTCCGTGAAGCAGGGAAACGAACAAGAGCGTATTCAAGGCGAACGAATTTTGTCTTGGTCTGTCCTATGAAGAACAGCTTGCCCTTGCACTGTGATTTTCACACACATGTACCCATTGTTTGACATTTCCTGTTCTATATTTAGATTCCAAGCATAAACCTAAAGAAAGGCTATGCATTTATAAAAGTTAAGATGAGTACGAAAAGTGATCCAGTTCGAAAGAAGAATTTTTGTGACCAACAACATAACATTTCTCAAGATGAATTAAGTAAGGTTCTACCGATGTCTTTCAGAAGTACGCGCATTGGCTACGCGCTGTGCAGCAATTTTGCATTCATAATATCAATGTTTCACTCTGCATGATTAAGGATTAATAGTGTCGATTTGCATGAATGGATAGCTATTTTTAAAATTCAAACAGTAACCTAGTATAACATGATTGTGGAAGTGTTTTTAACTACTTACAATTAAAATGTCAGGGTGTCACTGACAGCGTAGTAGCTAACACTGTCGGGCCACTTTTGTTACCAAAGAACTGTCCATTGGAAGACAGTACAGTTCGAACAACATTTTAAACCAAAGGTGCAGTCCCGATTAGCTGATCTGAGTAAAAGTAGAGATACACCAAGCATTATCCGTTGTTAATATGTCAAATGGTAACGTACAACATTATTCATTAGGGCAAGTGCAATGCACGATAGAAATATACATGTTAGCAAGAACTTTCTTGATACTATTGCTGAATACGTAGTTAAGAAATTTTATGGAATAACTGAAATATTTGTTTCCTTACGCTTCCTATTTGATGAGTTACTCTAGATTTTGTTTATTGGATGCTTATGGAATAGTTTTGTAACAAAATTTACATAGCAGCAGATTACAATCTTGTCAAGCCCTTTCGTTTTCGTCTGTAAGGATATATTTAGGCTGAAATCATCTCCAGTAGGTCACCATACGTTTGGACAATGAGCGACTATTGAAACTCATGGAATGTTCTCCTCAATGAGAAAAACGTAAAAATTATTCTGAAAGAGTTCAACAGCAGAAAACTTCGTCCGGGGGCTGAAGGGTGTGAGAATATTTCCAGGTGGGTTTTACTTCTGTTGTCCATTTATCTTTCTTTCTTCTATCTCTCTCTCCATTATTCATATTTTCACCTCGTTCTTCAGTTAGACTGTCGTTTCCCCTCTATTTTTCTCTCTTTTATCTTTCATTCCATCCTTCCGTTTCCCCTTTCTTTCTCTGTCTTTTGATTCTTCTCTCTTTCTCGTTCTTATCATTTATGTTTCTCTTTCCCTCTCTACCTCTTCCTACCTCCTTCTGTACCTCCCCTCTCTCTTTTTTACCCTATTCTTCTCCATCTTTCTTTCAATTTTGTCTCGTCCGTTTTTCCTCTTGTATTTCTCTTTCTTCATCTGTTACAGCGTCTCTTTATACCATTTTATCTCTCCATATGAGTGTGAACCCATGAATTTACTCTGGAAATTTGTCGTATTTAGATGGGTAGGAGAGGGGGGGGGGGTGACTAAAGCCCGCATCACACGAACTGGATTTCCAGTATGTATGCCCTAGTTGGCGCTGGACTGGCTACCAATTTCCTAGTTTTCGCCTCACACGATACTGATCAGCGTACTTGTCGATAGACTTTTGTTCCCATACGAGGGAAGTTGTAATGGCGGGCGTGTGAGATGTAAGCAATGTATCACTTCACATTTTTAAAAGCCGATAACTATTCAACCGAGAGGAATAACGTTTCGTATAAAACGTTATTAGGTACAAAACAACTTTACAACGTTTACTGTACACGTATGGAAGAATATTTTTGTTGTTTCAAATGTAAACACCGTGCACTCAGCGTAGATGGTGCAACTCAACGTGCCTTTCATGCTGTATACGTTATACATTGCTGGAGTAACACTCGGAAACCACAGACAAAAGCGCTCCTTTGCACACTCACAGATTATCTTCACTTGGCAAAACTTTGCTCTGATTGGGTGTTCCACAGAATCCAGTCAGTCAAGCAGTCAGCCAGGCGGCCATGATTGCTACCTAGAAAGTTAGTTCAGCGCCAACTAGGGCATTCCTACTAGAAATCCAGTTCCGTGTGATAGGGGTTTAGGCTATTTCACAGTGGGCTCGTCCTCCTTGGATGACGTCATTATTTTGGCACCGATTTCTTCCCCCATTTACAATCTCCATGTGCGTTACGAACTAACTTTACCAGCTTGATACACTTCTCCTCCATACATTCCGAAAACGCTATCTTCGACACTTCAAGAGCCAAAACACTCTGACAGAATACGTAGAGCATGCCAAAGTCAAGAACCGCCTATTCGACGTCCCTTTTAACCAGGAGTTAAAAATACGTTTTCAGCTGCATTAAAGAGGCTCGTGCTAAATCCACTGACTCCCACGCACACCCGAGTACACGTAAGATGCAGATTTAGATAGCACAATGCCACGCAGGTATGGTTTAGGCTTCTGTACTTGTTAGGCGGATTATATACAGCAGTTCTTTCTCGCCGGTTTGTGCTAGCAGAAATAATTCCGAAATCATAAACAATTTCAAGTCCTGTGTTATTTTTATTTTCTTTCTTTCTGAAAATGTCCCCTATAGTTGACATTGTGTAAGAAGATATGATTGATTGAGTTAGTGTTTTAAGTCCACTTTATGCACAGTAAGGCTAATTGGCACTGGACCTACAGTTTAAAGTGGGATCCGAATTACTATGTGCCTCCACTTAGTATCGAACCCGGGACCCCTTGATTACAAGGCGACGACGCTATCACTGCGCCATCGGGGAGGCCTAAAAATATATGAGTATTTAGAAAGTTACTTATACATGTTAGAAAATCATTCTCGTATCTTAATCACCTTAAAATATAACTGTAGAATAGTTCGACTGTTACTTTATCCTAGTTATAATTCGTAGAACATGTTGTATGCATGAAATATGCAAACGGTTTTTCACCGAAGGTCATATAAATTTAACATCAATTTTAATTATCATAAACCCTACATATTTAAATATGAAAATACAGATATGAAAATTGAAAGTAAGCCTTCATTTGAGACTTGCACATTTGTCATGTCTTTATTTGTTGAAATGCCATGTGAAAGGAAAGGGACACAGCTGGGATAGACACAGTACATTTTGTCTACCCGTCGATAAGCAGTGCCAGTGTTGCAAACTGAAGTGTTTGTAAGCAGTGCCAGTGTTGCAAACTGAAGTGTTTTTAAGCAGTTCCAGTGTTGCAAACTGAAGTGTTTGTTGTTGTTTTAAGCCCACTTTATGCACAGTAAGGTTAATCGGGACTGGGCCTACAGTTTAAAGTTGAATCCGAATCCGAGACCACTTAATTACAAGGTCTGAAGTGCTTGTGAGAGCCCAGACGAAGGAATGTGCCATTCGGCTTAAATCATGTGTTTGAGTTTGAGTCTTTTGTTTTAGCTCCATTTTATGCACAGAAAGGCTAATAGGGACTGGACCTACAGTTTAAAATGGGATCCGAATCACTATGTGCCTCCACTTAGTATCGAACCCGGGACCCCTTCATTACTAGGCAACGACTATACCACGGCGTCTTCGGGGAGGCCCGTCTTAAATCATGGAAACAATCTACATGTAAAAGAAATGGAAAATCACAAAGCCAGTATCTATCCGGATATTTCTCAATACCAAGCAGACCAATCTTCCCACACATAAATCATTTAAAGTCCCAGCAACTTCCTCAATCGTTCGGAATATTGACGTGGAATGTTCACGTTACATAATGCCATATGCTCTATCGTTTCTTGCTTACGTAAGGAGGGCTACAGCCGGATTGCGCACACTTTTCCGGTTTTATCAGTGGCAGGCCCGTAGCCAGGCAGGCCCCCCTGGAACTGCCGTCAGCCCCCCCTGGGAATGAGGTCGCCCCCTTAACATTAGTAAAACTAAAAAATTCAGGGAGCATGAACAGCGGCTATTACATTCGTTCATCTTATTTATAAGAAGTCGTCTAAGTAGCGGCAAGTATTTAGAATATTCTTTAGGCTTTAGAAAGTTCTTCCATAGGAGAGCATCTTTATTTGTACCTTCGTTGCTCCTGTTGCGACCTCCTATTTATACAGAAATCTGTGACTTTGACGTCATTATGCAAATTACCTCTGCATCTGTGTCAAAGGTCAATATGTCCCAAGTTTTGGGAACGAAGGGGAGTTTTATTGTTTCGGCCGGGGAGTGGAATGTACGGTAGGCACTATGATTGAAAATTCTCCATCTTTCCTTGTGTCTCGTAAATATCTGTATCATCAAACGTAGTATGGAGTGTGTAGTAAGGGATGATTTCAGTAGCAGCCAATTAACACTTAAGCGATATTTTAAAATATATAGAAAATGTAGTATTTGTGTGATATTTCTAAACTTTATGTAACTTAATGACCTCCCCCCCTTCCCACACACACATAATTTACCTTCATTTAACACTGTTAAAGTTTTGAAAATAGACTTGGTTTACCAAGCCCCCCTGATAAGCCATGAGCCCCCCTGGAGATCAATTCTGGCTACGGGCCTGATCAGTGGTATCTGATAAGCCGTTGACAATCTGTCACAATGTACAGGATTGCTCACAAAAAAATGAGGCGATGTTGTCAGATGTAAAATGTTCTCAAGCCGTTCTCACTTCTGTTGTGTTTGTTTGTTTGTGTGTGTGTGTGTGTGTGTGTGGACTGGCACGTGTTTTTGCTGGAAGGGTAGCATTAGATAGTAGATAGGCATAGAGGATAACCATTAGGCATTAACCAAACCTAACCTAACTTTTGAGTTTGAGTAAATTGGTATGGGAAATTGTATCTTGAAAACATCAATAGTGACTTACTGTATTATGTAAATTGGTATGAAAATTGTATCTTGACTTGCTACATTTACTGGTCAAATTATATTTTTTATTTAATCCTTAAGAGATTTACTATTTTATTTCTAATTTATCTCTCTCTTCTTGTCCAAAGAAAAAAACAGTTTTGCGCACAGACTTTAAAGCTATCAAAGTGGCAACGTTCGATCAAAATCTGTGCGCAAGACAGGTCAGTGAGATTTGTGCGCAATTCTGGTTCTAAAGTGTGCGCAATTCGGTTGCGGCGGTAAGGAGTACAGGTTCCATGAGTTTAACGAAAACGCAAGTGCATTTGCATTTCATGTTTTGAATATACATATACCGTTAGGGTCTGCATTATTAGGCACACTACCTATACTGATGTGCACGAAATTAGACGGTTGGCAGAATTTTGCAATGTTGCCACACCGTACAAGTAGTGGTATTTATGATAGGGACAGCGCGAGAAAGGAAGAGCTTCTCTCCAGCAGCTTTGCTACACTTAAAACTTGCTTAACATGAGCATATGAGTTTTTTGCTCAAGTGTGGAGCTCTTCCTAATCCAAGATTTTTGTAAAAATGCCCTCGGGAATTTTTCAGAAAGGAAGAGCTCTTCAGATTGATTTGTGCATACTTACAAAAGTTGCATCAGCCAGATTTTTGTCCATAAACTTGTCAAAAAGTGATATATTTTTGGCCACACCAGAAATTAAGCTTATAGTATGTTTTTTCTGTCAAAATCCCAGGAATCTTGAATTGATATCTATTGGGTTCTGAGACCGAGTGGAGTGTGGTGCATGGTTTTTATTGCCTTGTAATCAGGAGGTTTTTGGGTTTGAGTCCTCATAAAATCTGATGGCAAAATGTTAATATTGTTGTCTTGTAAACAAGGGGCTCCGGGTTCGAGTCCTGATAGATGTGGCACTCCATACGTGAGATTTTGAGAATAATTACTGCTAGTTGATAGCTCCCAGATCTTAAACCTGGTAAAAATGTTATACAACAGAGCAAAATTATTCTCTATTAAGAATCACCAGAGTTTCGGTATTGCTGTTATCTGGGTAAAATATCAGCTCAACAATACGGGCAAAACTGCCTGATCAATACAATAGAATGGAGGTCAAGTAAACATTCCATGTTCTTTCCAATCTTTTGATCAGTCCCATGTTTCTGCCAACAATTAATCATGCTAGCCTGGGAAATTATATTTCTTGTATGCTAGCAGATATAATCTACACTGCGTCTTTTCAGAGTTATTTATCATCAAAGAGTAATTGCCTTCTTTCTGTATGCCTGAGTGATTATATCTGTTGATATTACCTACATTGTGCCTTTTCCGAGGGAAATTACATGTCATTTGTCATGGGACTCAAAGAGAAATTCTTATCTACACTGTGCCCCCTTTCAGGGGCCATTCATCATATTGAGGAAATTTCTTCATGGATATTGTCATGCAAAGGTTTGGTCTTGTTGCAATAATATAGGCTCAAGTCTTTAACTTACAGAATAATTATTGCAATATTTCTGTATTTCAGCTTTTGGCAGATGTGTTGTGTTTTGGGTAGGTATCTGCCACGAGCAGAGGTGCTATAAAATGGGTAGGTAATATATTTCCTGACGGTAAAGTGTTGTTTTATATCCAAAGGGCCTCTGTGTTTGAATCGGGCCTCTAGAACTGCTCTGTGACCCTCTCATTTCTTACATCATAAACATATGATTTTTCACCTATGAGAATAACGCTACATATGGTGTCATCCGGTAAAGCCTCGTGAAATTCACAGATAATTTTAATGTTTGTTCTGTCATTAACCACAACTTGTTTCCTTTTTGAAGTGTTGATTACAAACATGGGTCTCTGTGTCTTGAATTCATCTGGTGCGTAATACATATCAGTACTGCCAGTAGTGACACGCTTGAAGGAAGAAAATGCCTCATATAATTTGAGGAAATCATCCTTGGACATGTCTAAATTATAATTTTCTCTAGGAAAGACCTCATTTCTGCCATTTTTAAGATATATGTTCTTGATGTTGCAGTTATCAAATTTACTTGAATTTTTTTCCTGATTGTTGTGTCTTCCAGTCTGAAACAGAACCACCACAAAATCTGGCATGTCATATTGAATACTGGAGAATGAATTTGTAGCATCAAACTCATAATATGTGCCAGAGGCAGGCTTCTGTACAGATTGATATGTGTAAAATTGCAGAGGAACCTGTGGATTTTTTAGGATATCAGCTTTGTATTTAAGAGCGTAACTGGCCTCATATTCAACAACAGGGATTCTTAGCTCCATAGTCTGAATAATGCATTTGCCTGCATCAGGTAGGGTATTAGGCAGAGCTTCCCCTGTAGAGTTTAATGTGCTGTACCTCATCAAAGCATTATTATCATTTGCAGCTCTTCTAAATGTAATTCTTAACCCGCCTTTCCACATAATTTCTTTGTAATCCGAGAAGAATCCTGGCAACAGGCGCATAGGGAACAGCACTGTGTGGTTTTTGGATAATATTTTATCACCAGCCTCAAATCCCCCTATTTGGTAGTATGAAGCCTCGGTTTTGGATAATTTTAGAGTGGCCAAAGCTGTGGAGGTAATGCCGGGATAATCTATTCTGTTTATAACAACGCCATGCTTTCTGATCTCAATTTCAGAGAACAGATGCGGCACAAAATTGTCTACCAATCTTATATTTGAATTTGCCGGATAATCTGTTCCATCGAGCTTTACAACATCAAATTTGATGTATAGATCTGCTCTGTGGGGGTGTATAAATCCATCCCCTACATCAAGATCAACCTCGATTTCCGTGTTGGGTTGATTTAAATTTGCAAATGTCCTCCTGTTTGGGGGGAATGATTGTAGCTCATAACTCTCAATATTTTCCATTGTATGTATTTTTATTTAAATATTAATCTCTATGATTGCAGTTGTTGTGGCTCCAGCAAAATCAACTAATTCTTCTTTTTCATTAGTGACCATCAATTCAATATAATCTATTCTATTATGGCACACAGGAAAATATAATGTTGGGGATGGATTGTAGATGATGGGCTCCATGAATTCGGAATTAGGTTTGAATGTTGCAATGATGCCAGTTTGTTTGTGAGTGCCTATGCCATTTGATTTGGTGATCATACCCTCGGCCACATTACAGTGAATATTCAGAGTCTCTATGGCTAAGAATTTAGGTATATTCATAGCAGTGTGTTTGATGGCCGGTTCAAGTTTTGTGTTGTTCTCAAAGCCTAACAACTCTCCTATAGTACCCAGATCCACTGTTTCTGTAGCAGATACAATCTCTACTCTGTGAGTGACAGAATTTTGACTTAACACCACACCTCTGGGTAATTGAGCATTTAGAGTGGATAGATTATATTGCCCTGGAGTGATGACAATTTTTTGATCCCCTACTGCAATTGTATTGTTGTGGTGTGTAATATTAGGGATCAAGTACATGCCGTAAAATGCTCTGAGAGCTATTGTTTTGGGATACACTATGTCATCATGCAATTTGAGTTTCAATATTGAATTTTGGCTGGTGAGATGGAATACCCCCATGATGTTTTAAATACCACAAGGCCTTTTGAAAATTTTCAATTGATGGTTTATTTATTTGAGACATATATCTGAGAACAGATAAACACAAATGTCCGCAATTAACATCTTTGAAATTTTGAACACGAGCATTATTGTAATAAAGATTAGCTGATTTTAGATATTTTACTAAATTTTCAGGTGGAACACCTCCAAATGAATCAAACACAAATGCCTCATTGTTTAAATATTTAAGATAACAAATCCAGTGAGTGCCCTGATTTTTGTACTCATCCAAATTAACAATGCCACACTCTTTGTTGAGTGGTTGTTCTGGTAAAGAATCAGACATGTACACACCCCTAAAATGTTTGATGCCCAGTGGCTTGATCAAAGCTTCAATATCTTGGTTTGTAAGCGGCTCTTGTTTTTTTTAAACTTATTCATGGCTCTCTTAACATCTTTGCCTTTTTTCTCCATGGCCAGGTTATGGCGCCTCTGCTCATCTAATTCTGCCCTATTTTTCTTGGCATCTATTACTGTTTTTGCTATGGCAGCTGATCCCCCGGCCAAGCTCCCCACAGCCCCGAGAGCAGCTAAGATGGCCGGGATAGTAAATATGAAACCCCCTGTATGCAATTTTTTTCTTGATTGCTGTAATTTTTTTAATTGGGGGGTGCTAAGCAACAATTTCATACCATGCCCCTTTGCAATACAAGAATTTTTTTTCTTGCGCTGCTTTTTGGTCAAGAGACTGTCAATAGTTTTAAGAGATTTGAGACCTGCATAAGGTATTTGATACATAACACCCTTGGCCTTCATCCTAGGTTTATTATATACATATTCACAGCCCCCCCCCAGTTTTTGTTTGGTGCTCATAGCTATGGTGGTTCCTAATGCTGCTATTTTTTCACTCAAAGAAGCATCTTTGCTTACAAATCTACCAAATGCAGCCTCTTCTAATTTTTTGTCTGCAACATGTCTCTTGTCAAGATCAGAATGTGTGTTGTATGCTATGTCATGGTCTCTACAAGCAGCATCTAGGGGATTTACACCAGGATCCCCTCTGTTTAATCTATGATCCAATTTTGTGCCTGGACCACAATACTGATAGCCTGGAATGTGTAGTTCAAATGGCAACTTGTTTATAATGTCATTAACAAGGCCCCGACCCTCTGAAATATTCCAAAATTTGGGGGGTAGAGTATTAATAATTTTTATGAGATATCCAATCCCCTTAGTGTCATTCACTATAAAATTAGACAATTTTGTGCTTATCATGTCCATAATTCCAACCTTTTCATTGTAAAAATTGTTGTTGCCAGCATTTTCCTCCCCAGCTATCACCAGCAACCTATCTACAAGTTTCCTGACATCATCAACCCACACAAATTCTTTAGGTAGGGTGTTGTATTGTTTGATTCCACTGCCAGTCTTCATTTGTGACCATATGGGCTTGATTAAGTTGTTGTATTTTGCCCCACTGCTAGACTTGACTCTTTTTTGTGTGGGATCATTGTTCTGGTATAGAGCATCTGATTTTATTAATATTTCTTTGTAATCCTCATAATCTTGATCTGTATAGCTGCCAGGCCTTTTCCTAGTCATCAATTCCCACAACCCAGGTGTGCCGGTGTACTTAACAAAAGCACCTTTTTCTCCGAGACGAGATTCTGAATAAACAATTATATCATCTCCCATAAATGTTACTCTGAAATTGCCAATTCTATGAATGATGCTCCCATCAAGCTCTGTGTCAGCATATAAGCCAAAGACCTCATCTTTGTTGTCTTTAGGTGTGGTTAAATATTTTTGAGCAAGAAGACCCAATTCAATAGGATCCTGTGTAGCTTCAATTCTTCGAGGAGCAACAGGACTAGGTGTATGAATACTGGAAAGTGGGGTGAATGGATAATCTAATATGTTCCTTGCAGCTACAGGCACAAGCTCTGTGATCAAATCTTGATTTTGCTCTGTAACAGTTTTGATATTTTTACCTAAATTATTAATAGCATCAATTACAGGCTGTTCTGTTTGTTTGTGTTTTTCATAAATTCCTCGGTTCTGTGATTTCCATCCCTTAAATCTTTTTACAAGATAATCTCTTAACTTAAGATCATCAATGATTGGTCGTTTCATGGTTGTTTATATACGTCTCTACGTCTAGAAAATTGTTGATTTTATTTCTGTATTTGCCACTATTGGGTGTTCTTGTCATATCAATTGTGACAAACCCATAACTGTCCTGGTTCCAGCACCTACTGCAAAACTTGGAGAAGTCATTGTAGCTCAAGTCCCCACCTACATATTCATCATGTATGTGTTTGAGGTTGGTATGATCTTGATGAAACACACATATAAAATTGCTGTTGTCTCGGATCAGCTGCTTCGGTATTTTAGAAAAAGTCTGTGCGAGGTAGAAACAATCAATGTTTTTGTGTCGGCCCTGTGTAAAGAAATTTCTAACCTTGTTTTGATTATCCAGTATAACATCATCAAACACAACAACAGAATTATCGAGACATTCATGGAGTGGCTTAACATCTGGTACAAAAGTGGCAATATCCAATCCATCATATAGCTTCATCAGCTGCTGATATTTTAATTGTTCCAAGCTCTTAGAAAAGACATACAAGTGCCTGTTTTTCCAGTCTAACCAGTTGGGTGCCAATAAAAAATTATCAACCATTAGTGTAGTTTTACCACAAGCTGATGGCCCGACAATAAGACACCTAATATTATCAGGCAGCAAGTTGCCATTTCTCTTATTCTGTTGTTCAGGTTCTGGCAGCCTTTTTATAACATCCCAGGTGCTCATATTATTATTTTGTTTGCATCGATCCAGCTGTTTTCCGGATGACCCAGCCATTTGACAAGTAACTTGTTGCCTTTTCTGCGGATGATTTTTTCTATGAGATATGTGTCAGGCTGTTTAGTTTTGCTGAGCTCTTGTTCATAAAACCTGCCTTTGAGAATTTCTCCTCGGTGATCTTTTATTATATATGTGTTAAGGGTCCCGGGTTTAATTTGAACCACTGTAAATAATTCTGTGCTCCAGTTTCTTGTAAAGCCTCTTTTAAATAAGTGCTTATATTTGCTGATTCTTACTTGATCACCCACCCTGTATTTGGCCCTTCTTGTTGTTGGCTGGTATCTAGGATAATAAACAGTCCTGATCAATTTTTGCTCATCAGATGAAGTTACTTCAGAGGGTTTCATGTTGATTGTGGAATGGACAGAATTGTTATATTTATGTAGAAGTTCTGGAAGAATATTAAGCCATTTATAATTACCTTGAAGTGTAAATTGTTTATACATAAGATTTTTTAGAGTTCTGTTGAATCTCTCTACAATTGAGGCTTTGAGATCACTGTAACTCGAGTAATGTTTTATTGCCTGGCTTTTAATAAATTGTTGGAACACTGAATTATAAAATTCTTTGCCATTATCTGTTTGCAAATAGCGCGGTGATCTTCCACTCTGATTGATGATTGTCCTGAAGGCTTCTGTAACACATGTTCCAGTCTTGGATTTGAGTGGCACAGCCCAGGCAAATTTTGAAAATGTGTCTATCACAGTGAGTAGATACTTGTAGCCTTTGTTGATTTTGTCTAAGTTTTTCAGCTGTCCACTTGACAACTCAATCAAGTCGCTCTGCCATAAATCATCTATGCCCTTTGTGACTACTGGGAGTCTCTTAAAATTATGTCTGGCCTGTCTGTGTAATTCATCAACAACTAGACATAATATGTAAACAAGAATATTGCAACTATAGGGTGTTCAGCAGCTGATACTGCAGGATTTTCTAAATATAATTTGTCCCCTATTTGTATTTTAAATTCCAAAGTGCCATCATCTTCAGTATAGGCTGTTTCTAATGTATTGGGGTCTGTAAAATCCTCTAATTCTACACTGGTGATTTTTGGTTTGTTGTCAGCATTTGTTATTGATAAGGTGGGGTAGTGGTGTGCCTGTGGCTGATGCCAATATTTGATCTTGATTGGTCTCAGTGTGCCCCCAACAAAAAATTGGTAATAAAATTGTACAGGGGACAGCATATATATTTTACCACCTGGTGTAAATGGAGAATCATATTCTTTGTTGGGGATGCTGTACAATTCAAGAATTACTGTATGTTTTGGATTCTCGATTATGCCTGTTATTTCTTTTTCTGCTGTAAGCAATCTGCTTGTTACAGATTCAAGGTGCTCATTGATGGTCCTAACAACATCATCGTGGCCTGGCTTGATTTTTATGTCCACAACAAGTTTCTTGTATTGTTGCACAATTTCTTGAAGCTGGGTGGCAAAAACAGACAGAGCATTTGCTTGATTGGATTCCATGGTTCCTAGCTGTTGCTTGATATTAGCTACAATTTGTTGCAAATTTTCAACAACTGCCAATTTTGAATTTTGAGCAGTAAGATCATGGACCTGTCTTCTGATATCCTCAAACAGGGCATGCAGTTCATTAATATGTTGATTGGTTGGTAGAGTGGCCACTGTCTGAGTGAGTTGTTTGATCTCTGTCTGGATATTCTTGATATCTTCTGATTTCAATATCCTATTCACTGCCCTCTTTATATTTTTAAGTTCCTGTGATGTAGGAAGATTTGATACTGTATTTTGCAAAGATTCAAGTGCCAATTTGACATTGTTTAATTCAGAAGCATCAGCCACATTTTGCATAGCATTTTGAAGCAGGGCTATATCTGCCTGAGTGGGTGTGGATTGTTGTAAAATTTCAAGTTTTGTTTGGATATCATCGATCAAGTGATGAAAATGAGATAGTTCAGATTCAGTGTTGAGGTTTTCAAGCTTTGTGATTTGTTGCTGGACACTGACAAGGGTATCTACAATACCGGGCAGGCGAGATTCTAGTACATTTGCCAAATCACTTTGCACTGCTGCTATTGTACCTTCAAGATGGGTTATGGTACTTTGAATTTTTCCAAAATCTTCATATGTTTCAAGTTGCAGCTTAATATTTGCAACACTCCGAGTTATTGCACTCAAAGCATCAGAAGATGGCAAATTGTTCATAAAATTTTCAAGTGTCTCAATTTTTTCTTTAACCTCGGCTATGGCATTGTGCAGAGGATCCAGATTAGGTATTTGGAGTGACTGAATCTGTTCCTTTAGAGTGGAAATCACTAGATCAAAATCTTCTTGTGATTTTATGCTTTTGACAATTGTTTGGAGCTGTGCCTGGACATTATTTATCTGCTCTTCCAATTGTTGTTTCAATTGCTCGGAGTTGGTGGCCTGGGTCTTAAATTTGGCTTGAAGAGCTGCAACAGCTTCTTCTAAACTTTGAAAATTATCTAATGTTGCCAGATCAGTATATTTTTGAAGCAGCACTTTGAGTTCGGAATCAATTTTAAGAAGAGGGTCCATGCATTGTGATTGCAAATTTGTAATTTCTAATTGAAGACTGGCATTGAGTGTGGTTTGCAAAGCTTGTAAATCACTTCTTAATTTCTTGACTCTGACATCAAGCATCAGAATCTCATCACTGTGATCTTCATGTCTTGTATGGCCAAATATATCATTAGGCATTTTGTTTTAATGGTTATTTATTATAGAGTATCTGATTCTTAATTCTATAAAAAAGGGTATAAGCTTGTCATAAGATCCAGGGACCTCAATATATAAGCAGTCACCAGCAGAAACAGTATATACAGTGCCAGAAATCATGTTTGAGTGCTTAATTCTATAAATATTTCTCCCTACTGAAATCTTGACATCACCCTCAGGGGTTGTAATAAATTGCAATTGCCCACCTACAGGTAATTGGTAATGATTTAAATTATTGTTAAATATGTACAATGTTTTGCCTGTTTCATCATCAACATCTGTAAGTATGCTGTTCAGATGAATAATTAACAAGCCACTCAGTTTAGACAGCATATCAGAAGAGGGTGCTGGTGTTGGCAGGTCCATAATAGCCTGTTTTTTGAACCCAAATAAGTTCATAGGCATGTTTATTTATTTCAAATCATGCTCTGTAATTGGGCATTGTTTGCCACTTTTCAAATCACAATGACCCCAAGGTAAAGTATGTATGTCACATGATAAAATACATCTCTTATCATCATGTGGGTCCAGGGCCACTTTTGTTACAATATTTGAAGTCAACAAGTGATCCTCACTCTGAATTCTATTTTCTGATGTTCTGATTGAATTCTGGGATTTGATGCAATTTTTATAATCTTCAAATTCAAGATCTTTTTCCACAGTTACTTTGCCAACGCCCTTGGCCTTTTTGGCAGCAGCACCACTACATGTTTTAAAAGTATACACCTTGGCACTTAACCCAGCAAATTCCACAATAACATCACCAAGTGTCTGATCTTTTAACTTGCCAGGCACCTTTTTTGTTGTGGTGGTGTTGAATCTTTGTATGTTCACTGGTATCAAAATATTGAAACAATTCAGGCTGTGACATATCTTGATAAACATCTTCTGTTTGAATATCAAGAATAAAACTATCCGTGTCCATGTACAATAATTTTACACGATCACCATAAAAAGGTTTCAACACATCATAATATAATATTAACATATGTAATTTGGACAATTCCAATATCACAGCCCCTACATAAATAGGTTTATCAAATTTGATCTTTGTTTTCATCATGTTGAAAAGCGCCATGTGCTCATCATAAATTCTTCTATAATTGAAGTTGGGCTTTGCAACCAATTTTTTGCTCAGGCTGGGGTCAGTAATTATTTTAACATCGGTATGTTTCCTGACATTTTCAATAGTTTTGCCATACACTGAATTCACCATCAATTTAAACAAGCCCTTATCAAATTGGCTCTTTGCAGATGTTCGAAGCTCCGTGTTTGTATCAATGTATGGTTTCAACCATTCTGAGTGCCTGAACCTCAAACCTTTGCCAACTTTGGTCACTTGAACACCATGTTTCATCAGGAACTGGAGGTTTTTGTAATATATAACATATCCCTGTTTCGGCTCCAGAGTCATCATGAGCTTCTTCTGTTTAGAGCCAGGTGAGCACTGAACCTCGGAAATTGGGGGCAGATCAGAAAATTTGTTGTGTACATTATCAGGAAATATCAGATCAACCTCTAAGAAGAGGCCATGGTCACTGTCATCATAATTCTTAAGATCCTCAATATTGAAATCTTCAACCCATTCAAGCTCTGCATATGGCAGTTTTTGCATCATGGCATGACCATAGAGGCTGTTTGCATCTACATACACTATATAATTTGATGGCCGTGCTGGATCATAATCAGGCATATATTTGTTATTTGCTCTGGCATATCTCTGGGAACATTGCACCATCCCTCCTCTTATACCTTTCTCCATAAACAGATACATATCTTGATCGTGGATCAGATCCAATTGCTTTTTGGTGTTGAAAAACATTGCGGCCCATGCTAGGCCCGGGGCACTGAAAAAATATATTGGATCTAGTTTATAATTTTGCATAGAAGATTTTCTGAATGCCTGCAATATATCAGCTAAGAGGGTGACATCAAGTTTTAAATATGCCATGTGATAATCACCAAATGTCTGGCATTTTAAATTGTTCCACATCAACTGAGCATGGTGATAATCATCATCAGTGATTCCAGATCCTCTGATTTTGCTGTAAAACTCTTGTTGTGGTGGCAGAGAACACTCATCAAATTTAGAAAAATCTGTAACATAGTCATATGGATATACACCCTTCCGCCTAATTAATTTCAGGTCCTGATTTGGAAACGAAGCACGTGTGATTTTGAGTTTATCATCAGGTAATTGAGTGACCAGTGTAGCCAGGCTAGCAGGTAAAAATCTGCAAGAATCAAGAAATCTTAATTGAATAGGAACACCATTAACTTTAATTATCTTGCTAATAGATATATATTTTTCATCATTTTCAGCTAAAATATTTAAATTCTGCTTGTCAAACCCCTCGTACCTGATCAAATGATGGAAATCATAATTGGATGCTCCATGGCAAAATATGGGGATAAATCTTGGTCTCTTGATCTTAATATTACAGCTATTACACAGGGCCATTAAGAATTTACCATCTGTATGAGAATGGTGATGAACCTTGATATTTGTATCTGAAAATTCAGAATCACATACCGGGCATTTTTCTGCATTGTTGAAATCTTCAATCTGTTCCTCTGTTAAAGGCAGCATAGGCTTTGATTTTAATAAGATGTTAGATGCTATGTCACGGCACACATTTTCTATTCTATGTGCAAATTCTTTGATGGCATCTGGTCCCATGTATGAATATTCTTTAGTAACAACACCATCCTGTACAACCACATAACAAAAGCTGGAAGGTTCATGTAGCTGGTATGGTGTACTTGAAGATTCCTCGGGATCTGGATTGCAGAATGCAATAGGTTTGACGTTCGATTCGAAATCACAGACAATATATGCTGGGTGTTCCAACAAGGCTTCATACTTTTTGAATTTGCAATTTTCACTTGGATTGGGCATCACCATATGAACAGGTTTATGGTTGCCACAGTATTTCAGATGCTCAATTAACTTGTTTTTAGCAATTTCTGTGTTACATTCAGGAACCCCTTTCACCATTTTTTGACCATCAAATACAGTTAAGCATCTTCTGCACAACTTAAATATTCTATTAGATTTGTCTAGTTGTTTTCTGACTAAAGCTTCAAGATTATGTATCAGAGTATAATGATTTGTACTATCCCCTTCAATCAAGAGCAGATCAATCGGAACAGCAGAATCATCATCAATTGTACTGATTCTGAGAGGTGCTACCGGGCAATTGCCAGTGGAACAAATAAATACATTAATAGATAATTGTTTGCCATTGATGTGCCTGGCCTTTTTTTCAAATTTATCAATATTCTGAACAGACATTGGATATTCCAAACCCTCCATTGCATCGTCAAAATCATGTTCATGTTGCTTGTAATAAGTTATTCTCTGAGGATCCCTTGAAACTGGATACAAAGCAGCTAATATACACCACAAAAAGCATTTCTGGTCGGTATTTTTTATATTGACCACGGCTCTTTTATTTTTGATATTAGCAGGTAATGGCACATATGTAGATCCTTGTAATGGGCTGAATTCAGAAATATTAACATATAACTTGTGCGGAGAGCCGCATAGGCTCCATCCGGACTCTTTTGCCGCAAATTCAGAGTGTTTGATTTTCAGTTGATCTATCAACCTGCTTATTATTTTGTCCGAATTTGCATTTGAATATACCGGTACAGTTTCTGTTATGTGGGGCTGTGTAAATTTTGTGCCATTTGGTTTCTTATATTGTACAAACAATTTGAGGGAGAGCTTATAAGAGCCATTTTGTGCATTAAGAATTGCCTGCAGATCAGGATTTATACTGTTCAAGAAATTCTCAATGCCGCATCTTGGCTCTGATACAAACCGGTGATCCCTTAATTGGCCGTTAAAACTGCTACGGATGGGTTCATAGCGTGGCTGTTTTGCTGCTCTGGCATTAAGAGGTACTTCGTGCCTTCTTTTCAGACCAGATGTTGATGGTTGCGGGGGCAATGCTGATGACTGTACAGAGCAAGTATCTTTATGTGTATATGTGAAATATTCCATGTTATATTTTCTATGGCATTTGGGGCAAATTTTTGTGGGAGTTCTGTATTTGTCTGGGTTACAAATTTTTTGGTGTCTGGCCCAATTAGAGCTGGATATATTTTTATTGCACTGATTACAATATTTTTGATTCGGCATTTTTGCTGTTGTTTATTATATACAATTTCCTGGGTTTCAATTCAAAACTTTATACTGAATAAAAAATATCAGTTGGGTTCAGCTGTATGCTTTGTTTGTGTGTGTATGTATGTATGTGTGTATACACTTAATATTTTTGGCTTTGGTATTTATATAAAATTTCCTGGGATTCAAATCTAATCTCTATGCTTATCTTATGACAGGTTGTAAAGCCAATAGCTTACAAGTGGAAAAAGAGAATAAATATTCATTCACACTGACCCTCCGCAAATACCTGCACGAACATGCATATCTTGAATAGCAATAATCTTGTTATGTATTAATTTTTGTATAACAGGCTGGGACAAATATAAGCTTGACTCTAAATATGAGTGGATTACAACAAATATCAGATTTTATATTGTTCAATATGAATTTAAACCAGTAAGTATGAGAAGCACTGTATCAACACGTCTGTTCTCCTCAGTCAGTCTCACAATACTGGCTGATGCAATATTCGGGAATTTCTGTAAATACTGGCGCTGAGGAGAAACATGCAAAGCAAAAATCAATACTACCGTCTCGGGAATTCCACACACTGACACCGAGGGGAAACATGCAAACACGGAGCAATTCTAGAGGGCATATTGCATTGTTTTAATATTAGATAAGCAAATTGAATCTGGTTTCCAATTAAACTTAAACCAGAAGTAAATATGTATGTATGGGTATGGGTTTTTGGCTTAATTTCTGGTGTGGCCAAAAATTGACAAGTTTATAGACAAAAATCTGGCTGATGCAATTTTTTTAAATGTTAGCAAATCTGCTTGAGGGGGGGGGGTTGATACTTTCCGATTACAAAACTCTTGGGTTAGGCAGGTACTACACTTGAACAAAAAACTCATATGAACATGTTGAACAAGTTTTAAGTATAGCAAATCTGCATGAGAAGAGCTCTTCCTTTCTGAAAAATTCCCGAGGGCATTTTTACAAAAATCTTGGATTAGGAAGAGCTCCACACTTGAGCAAAAAACTCATATGCTCATGTTAAGCAAGTTTTAAGTGTAGCAAAGCTGCTGGAGAGAAGCTCTTCCTTTCTCGCGCTGTCCCTATCATAAATACCACTACTCGTACAAGATTTATTCGGAGTTTTTACAATGTATGTTCTCTTGCAGTCTGACTACTGCGCACGCACTACGAAAACGGTATATGTTGCAAAGGTAAGGGATGACAGCAGTTTTTTTTCATTTGGAGGAAGCTTCACACTGGGACTGGGCAACACTAGCGCGATGGTAAAGGGAAATGATGAGAACAAGTTAAAAGCCAACAATGAAAAGAGTAAAATTTCCCCTTACCTCTTAAAGCCTTTTCTTGAACGAGACGTGCGAAAGTTTATAGCATACTACACTAACTCTGAATTTAAGAACATTTATTGTATGAAATGAAATAAAAAATGGAAAGCAACAGTTCTGCTGGACATTAAGTCGTCTGATGTATCGACGAATAATAAATAATAATAAATTTCGAGTAAAATTTAACTTTATTAGCTTATAATATTTATTATTGTGTAATAACATTGATAACCGTTTTAATTACTACTATTCAACTTTTATCAATGTCCTGACCCCCCCTGCAAATTTTCTGGCTAAGCCCATGCCCCCTTTCTTTATCCTCTTCTTTCCCCTCTTTCTTTATATACTCTGTTTCTCTATTTTTCTTTTTTCTTTCTTCCACTGCTTCTCTATCTCTTCCTTTCTTTCCTTATCGGTCAATCGCCTCTAACTTTTTTCTTTGTACAGTGGGATCCATGAGTATTACCTTGCAAATTGTCCATCACCATGTTCGTGCACTTTATTTGACCCAATAACAGCTTCAAGAATTAAAAGGAAACTCAAAACAAGATGTTGACAACTTCTTCACCAGCATACATAAAAAATCATCGCTTAAAAACACATAGGATGTAAGAGAAAAATTAATTAAAATAGTCATGGACAATTTGCACGGTAATACTCATGGATCCCACTGTACATTTCTCATCTCTCTCTCTCTCTCTCCACACACACACACACTATAAATGTGGAAACTGCTCATGAAGGATTGGATGCACCCCATATCTTATACTGTGGCGACGACAATGGACACAACAATTAAAATTAGTGCAAGAGCAAAATGTCCTGTACGAGAATGCAACTGCGAATATTACTTGCCCACGGATCGCTGTAACTCGAAACAATTGACATTTTTTAGACTCCCGACGGTCCACGATAATGTATCTGCCATTTCTTTGCAGATAAACCTTCAATTCTGTCCGACAGAGCCGAACGTTATACGAATAATCCCGTTGCCTGTCAATTCCAAATCATTTTTGGTGGCAGCTGGGATGCAATTATCTGTTCTCTATAACCCAGCGAATTGCGATATTCCCAACAGTTGGTAGCACTGAAGGTGCCCGCCAAAGCTGAGAGTATATTTAGTATTACTTCACAATGGTAGCCCCTTTCGTGAATGTTCCTGCCGTAGAAATTCTTGGAAAGCCATTTAGCCATTCCTAACATAGTCCACACTGTTTTGACTACAACTTGGCACCGTTTGGTGGCCTTGCTAAGATTTCAGACATACACCAATTTCCAGTTTGTGAAAGTCGTTGTTTTAAGACTTAGACGAGTTAAATTATGACCAACATTATTCTATAATGTGTAAATAAATTAACACATATGCGCACTGGCTAGGTAGCATTGTAATTCTTTTAAATTAATCATGGCAGTAGCTAGGGGAGGGGGGGGGGGCTAAGTGAACATTGCCTCCCGAAACTTCCCCACGAAAAATTTTCGTGCTGTAGCGGACATTTTACTTTAAAATTTTAAAAAAGAAACCTCCAAATTATTTTCATTTTCAAAATTTTGTACTTTCCACAATCGGGTTCATCTTCCTAGACTTATGGAGATATAAACTAAGTTAAATATAAATGTAATAATAAAAATTATTATATATTTCTTCAAAACGACTACTATATGTAAGGGAAAATTTAATGCGGGACAGAAATTGTATACGTAATGTACGTAATGTGTGTGTGTTTGGTTAATATATTATGTAATGACTGTTATTAAGATATTGAAAAATATGTATAATTTAAACCATATTAAGGTTTATAACCAACTAACTAACTATGCAATTCAAATTTGCCTCCCCAAAACACAGCATAAGGTGTTGTCGGTCTTGTATCGCATTTCGAGGCGATACTCGATATCACAGCTACAAACTAGGAAGAAACGAATACGTTAAAACAGGCTAAAAGATAAGCAATATTAACTTGACGGTGCAAGGTAAGGACGAGGAGAATGTATATTCATTCGAAAATATGATTAAATCGCTGCACAGCTTCGAAAACATTTTGTGAGTAGAATTAATCGACAGCGTGTCTAAGAATAAAGGAAGGGATGTGATGTCTTGCTCTGCTGCTTGTCAACAGTTACATATTCTTCCTCTTATATGAAGCGTTAAAAGGTGCATTAGTAGGAAATGGTTGAGAAGAGGAACCGAGGGAGAATAAAGGTGAAAAGGATATATGAGAAGGGAAAATGAAGAAAGAAGTAAGAAAGGAAATGGGTAAAGAAGAACAAAGAACTGGGTGAAAATGGAAGATGAAATATAGGTAGGACTAAACAGAAAATAAAAAGACAGAAACAAAGAAAAAAGAAGAAACGAAAAGAATGAAGATGAAAAACAGAAAAGTGGTGAAAAGAAATAATCAATAAGAAACCGAATTAGAATGACACTGTCAATAAAGAAGTGACAAAAAGGCAAGATACAATGAAACAGAAATAGACGGAGAAAGAAATACATAAAAGTAGAAACGACGAATACGAAGGGAAGAAAAAATATTAAATTTGAACAGAATGCAATTCGGTACCGCTTTATACAAGAAAAACAATAATGTACGAGTATATCTACAAACGTATTTCAACAAGTCCTGTTTGTGTAGAAATTTGAAAGCAAATCTACTATTATTTTTTAATGTTAAACTAAACTCCTACCAGGGGTCCCCGTAGAGGCTTTTGAGAAAAGAGGTACTTCCGAGACGAAATAAATTATTCTACGAAAATGACGGTTAGGTTTGACTTTACATTTGTAAGTCGGCCTGTTTGTGATCTTGTGTTTGATTTTAAAGGCAATTTATGCACAGTAACTGTTCTGGGAAAACTTATTTATCTTGCGCCGACCTCCGAGACGGAGTTGTTATCACTACGCTACTTAGCCAGGGGTCCCGGGTTCGAATCCTGACCGGGGCGTGGGTGTTCTTTGTGAGTGTCCATCAATTTAGTCACATCATCACCCATCCGAATCGTTGCGGTTAGCCAAAAGTGAAAGAAAAGCAACGTAAAATAACCCAATTCAGTGAACAATTGTTTATCGTGTGTGGGGGCTCTAAACATAGCTCCAACAGGTTAAAATGTAGTTCCTGATCCACAAAGGGCCACCAGGGTCGACGGAACTGCACTATCTGTCAAGGTTGCTTTTCAGATTAAAGAAGCCAGGCTGTGACGTCGAAACTGACGTCTACCCATATCCCAGTATTTTCCGTGAGTGGCTGCCTAGTCAATTCACGTGAAACAGCCACCGTGTAGCGAAAGGTTCCGTGCGCTTGGCACTCGCAGTGTTCGGGCAGGTAGAGGTGGACGTAAGTTCTAGGTGTTCCGTTGCTAGAACGTTGGTGCTGTGCAACGCTACGAAACAGGCACAAATCAATCGTAAACATACAGGGCACGAAAACTATCTACTCTTCTCAACCTTTATTCTTTCGCAGTGTTGCCTAGACAACAGCTACATGGGCAAATGCCAAATCTGACAATTCAAGTCAGCTTATCGCTACGTTCATCATCCCGGCCAGGTGCAAGGGCGATCCACACCCTTTAAGTCGATAAATTGTCTCTAGAAGAGAAAATCAGTGTCGAGAAATAGTGTTAAAGTGAATCTGTGCTTCTGTGGTTGTTTCCAGGTGGAAATCGGGGGAGAGACAAGTCATGTATGTACGAATTCGTGTGGATGGACTTGCGACAGGGAGCCGGATCAATAACGCAAGTTGAATCGATACAGTAGAAACAGTTGAATGTGAAATGTGCGCAGTCTTGGTTGCCGCACCGCCCCGGAAAGATGGCTCGCAAGCACACATTCGTTGTTTACGGAAATACTCGTAAAAATCACATTATTGGCTCTTATAAAGCCTCCTCAAAGCACTCTCGTATCACGTAAGTACCTTGTTGCTTCCTTTCTAAACCTTTACGTAGCTGTGTCGTTGAGACAGTTGCGACATGCAAGATTTATGTTTAATTTATGTTCGGTTATTCACTTTATATTATCGCTGTTTATTGTTGTAGAGATGTGCTGCAGCAAATCGATTTAACATGTCGTTATGATAATGTCAAAGTAGTTATGGTTGTAATAGGTTAGGTTGTAATGACATTTAATACGGAATCAGATTAACTGTTCTCCATTTGTACATTTCTACTCGTGAATGTATAGAAAAGTAGTTGCAAAGCTTAACACAAATTCCACATAAGAGGAAGGTAAATTCGGAAAGGAGATGTTTGTTTCCAGCACAGCTTGTAAGAAATGTTCAAGACGCGTGACGAAAACCAGAAATGCACATGTAAACACTGATAAAGCCGGCTATAAAACCGTGATTTCTTCGCTGGCAAACATTTCTGCGATAGTTTGATAAATTCTTGCAAATTTGCCTATCAACCTGACCTGTTACAGCTTTCACTATATTATACTCACCTCTTGTATCCCTATTTAGGTACCAGGTCAATTATGCGTACATTTTGATTGTGTGGCTAATACCAACAAGTAACATTTTTCAGAAACATATCTAACTGGGATATTCCATTACGAAAACTGAGTTGCAGCCGTCCATTGAAACCCCTATATAGGCCTAATCTATTCGTTATTTTAATTAATATTTCGTTGCATAGATCAACTAGGCTTTCTAATCATTATATATTCAATGTAACAACGTTGTTTCAACGTGCATTAAAGAAAATGTAATATTATGCAACAATTTTGCATCTAAGAAACGAACGTGGGGTTTGTTCTTTTTGTTTTAAGCTCACTTCATGCACACATAGGCTAATCCGAACTGGACGTACAGTTTAAAGTGGGATCCGAACAACTACGTGTTTCCACCGGCTAGCAAAAGGTGGAATAACATAATTTACTATTACATTAAGATTCCTCTTTAAAAATAAGATTCAATATGAAATTAATGTTAAAAAAAAGTTTGACATACCTATTAATTCAATATTTATTAGTTTGCAAGACACATTTTATTGAATGCTTTATATTTAAAATTATACTTTTTCCTATCACTGTATTTTATTAAATTTCTTATTAGTATTCTTCAATTGAATTGTTTATCGCTTTAATTCGGAAAGGGAAACTGTTTCTAATGAAAAATTACTATTTCTTTCGTTAGTTTCCTCTCTCCCACCTGCCATTAGTTAAAATGTAGTTAACATAACTCTGATATTACGAATTTTTTTTATATAAGTTTCTCGGAATTTCTGTCGGTCGGAATATGCTCCAATCAAGATTGTGTCGAGCCCACCTTCACACATGACTGACCGGCGCCACTTGTATCGGGAAGAAATTAATTACGGGGAATACCAAATCGATGTTGGGTCTCCTGCTGCCTTGCTGATTTAAGACTAAATATTAGGGAGTGGAAGGAAGTTGATGACCTAAAAAAATAGGTATATGACCTATAGAATGTCCTAAAAAATGCAAGAAATGACCATTAAATTTGTTAGTTTCAGGTTAAAAATTGAAATGAAAAGGAAATTAAACAAAGTGCAATCTTGCTTTAAAAAAAGGCACCAAATGATACCACATGCACATTCAATTAAAATATGCAACTAGGATTTCCAATGGAAACAACCGAATAATTTTAAAACAATTTAATGAAGAAGTCGTTTCCCCCGACACAACAAAGACTGTCACCAGTTCAGCATTTCTTTTGCTCGTAAATTTCAATCCTGCGAGATATATATAGGCCTATGATCATCTTGGTGAAAAGACTCAAGAATATTACCAAAATGAAAGAAGTGACAAAATATGACGAAACAATACACCGAATATTGCGAAAAATGACGGGAAAATCGGGAAAAATGACCTAAAACCTGAAAATTGACAAAAAATGCAAAAAAAGTTCTTTAAAATTACCTTTTTGGGTTCTAGACGAAGTGTAATATTGTGTATATTTAATGGGCATCGTGTCCGATATGTCAGAAAAAATATTAAATTTCATCAACTTCCGCTCCCTACTGATTATTAATTTTGGAAGTGAAGGCATCCTTGATTTGAACACGATGTGTTTTTATAATATACTTCATCACAATAATTTGCATTAGTTGCCGTTGAAGTTGCACCGCAGATAAAGATATATCTTTATCTGTGGTTGCACCGACAACATATCAATTTGTAGGTCAATTACAAGATTTATTAGATTTTCTCAGTGCGAGTAAAACTGAACTAAACAAAAACCACAGAGTTGTACAGAGTGCAGAATTACAAGATTAGAGATTAAAGCACGTAAATTTAAATAAGTATCATGCAAAAGGATCATAATTAATAATTCTGCGATTCAGATTTTTAGGATTCACAATTATTTTTTTTCTGCCACGCGGGAAACCCGGGTACGATTCCCGGTATGGATGATCTAAGGTCTGAATTTTTCAGGACGTGTCCTAGGATAAAGTGGCTCTGGGGCTCATCCAACCTCAAATCAACAGGTATCGGGGGGCAACCCTGGGGGTAAAGGCGGCCGGACGGTGGTGCTGATCACATCACCTTCAAAATGGCAGAAATCGAGAATGATGGGGCCCTACCCCCCCCACATCCCCGAAAATGTGCCTTCATGGCGCGGTGCTATATATACGGGGAACTTTACCTATATTATGCTAACGTATTATCGATCTGAGTTTCGGTCACATGTCTTTTGTGAAGCTTTATATGTTCTTGACGTTAACACTCAAATCAGATTTTCCCACATGATTTGCGTGATTTTGAAATAGTAATTAGACTAACAATACGGTACTGAATGCTCGTTGTTTCTTAAGGATTTACAACCTATAAACACACAAGTTAAGTGAGCTGATGAACTTTCAGGATACATTCTCATAAAAAGTTCCAAGGAAACATTAAACATGGAAATCACTTTCATCTTATGGCTGCACTGTTACAAACAAGGCAATTTATATTTTTTTGTCTGTTGATAATTAAGGACACTGATTGATCCCGAATTGTCTTCAAGCAAATCAGGTTCATTATCAGCGAACCCTTTTTTACAAACAGAAATAAGATCAGGGCATTGCGCTGACGCATGCTGGTTGTGGATTATCAATCTAACATTTTCTATTATCTACAGTATGACGTCTTATCGCGAGAATAATGATTCACGTCAATGAAACACAGTAAAAGTATTTGCTACGGTGCGTAATTGATTGAACCAGGTTTGATACAAGTCATGAGACTTAACATTAGGATTTGCATTTCAGTAGAATGTCCAGATAACATATGCTTCAAAAGAGCTTATGCACATAAGCCATTATCAGCACCAACGTAAAGGTTTTAGTTTCATTAGCGTTTTCATTTGATTTGTTTAGTTTCTCGGATCTTTGTGCTATTATCAAAACTGATAATTAGAAGTTTCAAGAGGTACATTGATATAACACAGTAGTGAACATGTATGTTATCTGCATATTGTAATGAAAATCTCACATTGTGCACAGTTAGGAGGTAAATATGAAGGTGTTGCTTTAAAAATTACATATTCCGGATTTCTGGCTCCAAGGAGGCTATTTTAAACAAAGATCTGGTTCTGTATTAAGTATATTTCTTACTTGAAGAGAGCTAACAAACGTATTCGTATATTTCAATTGTCAACAGCTGTATTGTTGGAAAGAGTATTAAGTATTTTATTGCCCTTCTAGAAATGTCACGAAACAAATTTTGTTTCATACAAAGGGCCTGCTTAAAAATGAATCTGGAAACAACTCAAAATTTTATATAGTATTCTTAATTTTTGCGGCAATTCAAGACTTGTATTCGCAAATTTTATTTTAAAAGTTCTTTGGAAAGTGAACATGAATAATGTTGCAGATTTTCAACTCTTTGGCTTTCTGGTGTTGACAGTGCCAGCTCGTTGTCGGTCTTAGTTCTCACCAAACAGGGAAGATTAGATACAGGCTTTCTCAGCCAACATATTAACTTTTTTTGTGTAATATTATACCAAATGTGGCTTCCCACACACACAAAAAAAAAATCCCCTACCCCAGTCTCCCCACTCATTATACAGATGGTATAATAAAAGGCATACACGATGTTACTAATCTAATTTCATAGATATTTCCCCTTACGTCTATACAACTTGCACAGATGAATAAAATAATAAGGAATAGGGGCGGACCCCTTTGACCACTGTCGCCGACCCAAAGTTGGGGAACACTGATCCAAGATTCATTCTCTATTCGAATTTGACATAGAAACCGGAATAGGACAAACGTTTAGGTGGATGATCTAATTAATTGAAGATGAGTCTCATATGTACTCATTCTGATCTCTGTAATTTCCGCAACTTAAAAGTGTGCCAACAATTATCCAAGTGGTAGGTCAATAGGTCATTATTTGAACCATTTCTAAGTTCTCAGTAATACCTGCCATTTCGAGCAAGTCGATCGAATCGCAGATCACGCAGATGGTGCACCTTGGGATATTTTTCTCTTCAGTTTTTCGTGACCGTCGCGCCACGCAGCGACACAAGCATAAATTACTGTCGCCATACGAAAGCCGATTGAGTAACATTTTTACCTCTAATGAGATACCTTTCCTAACACGTGTTCCACTTTACAGACATTTCACCGTCATCTGCTGCATTCAATAAAATCTAAATGCACTCAGGGGCGTACCCAGAGAGGGGGGTGGTTCATGAGGTCACGACCCTCTCCCCTTGTTTGACCCGGATTTTCTGAAAAATTGATTGATTGATTGATTTAGTTTATTTTACTTCGCGTTTTGTGCCTCTTGGCTAATTTGCGAAGATGGGGATGAGTGATGAAATGATGAAATTGATGAATGGACATTCACAAACACACAAGCCCGACCGGGATTCGAACCCGGGACCCTTGGCGTGGATTTTCTGAAAAAGAAGTCAGTCGTGGCTAATTATGGCAAAATATAGGACTGGTTGATAAAATATAAGTAATAGACGAAATTTCTAGGCATATTACTGAAAGCACTGTCGTATACAAATGAGCCTGAAACTTCGGAACAGGTGAAATAAATGCACAAAATTTCAACGACAATGCATAAACTGTATATGATAGGTCGATACGTGATATTTTAAGTTTTCACTCCTCGAGTGGCATAGACAGGCTCGGATTTAGGTGCCTTGGGGGCTACAGCTCCGGCCTCCAGATGGAAAATGGTCCACTGTTGAAAAATTGAAGAGAGTTACAAAATTGGGAAAATATTTTAAATTTATCAGAATATGACTGACTAGCTGACAACTTAGCCTGAATCTTCTACCTGAAATTTGAATAAAGGGGAGGAGGGCTGGCGATATTTACCCTAGTCTTCCACATATATAAATATAGGCCTGGGCATATGGCCACCTCAGGCATTTTAAATTGTAAAGGACTTTAAGTGGTACCTCTTTTGATAAGTTCTTTTTTTTTAAAATTTCAAACAACTTCATTGAGAGTCTTTTGAAAATCAGGATCATAATTTTCGATGGGCTAAAAAATGAAAATGATTTTCTTGATCAAAAAAGCTGTAATTTTGAAAGAACCTAACAAACACTTGATGCACTTACAAAAACAGTAATTTTTACAACCAGGAACTTAGCAGTAGATGTACTTTACTTACGTATGATGTTCACTTAGCAGTAGAACATTATACGTAGCTCCTAAACAATTTGTATTTTCAACGGAAGATTGCTCATAATAAAAGTCAAGTGACTGATATTGATTGACTAATGAGTTCGTGTGGTACATATGCAGTGTATCTGTTGGTTTTCAAGAGTTATATTGAGTAAATACATCAGATTGATCTTTCAAGATATGAGCAAACAGAAAGGTATAGGTGACATTTTGAATGAATGGACTGGAAGGTTATTTTGCTTCAAATAGATGTACTATTTGTTTGTATAGTAGCGGTGAGGCTTCGAATTTGATTTTAGGATCGCATTTCTGGCACTTTTGGCTCGCGATGAAGAGGATGAGTGATGAAGTTGATGAAAGGACATTCACAAAGGAACACCCATGCTCAGGCTAGGATTCGAACCCTAGACCCCTGGTGCCGGAGGTCGGCGGTGAGGTTTCTAATCTAGTTTATGGTAATTCAGTATAGATTTCACCTTGACCATTTAGACTTTGCACACGTGTTACCACACAATAACACACAATTGTCAATTCGCAGATAAATGCAGCAACTACGAACTCGACCTAAATCAAAATATGACACAAAATATTAATCTTATTTTTGTTCTAAATTTATACAGGGTGTCTATAAAAGAACTCCGGGGTTTTGAAGCTAAATATTTTATTAAAAACTCAAACTCAGGGAAAGTAAATACATGTTTTTGAAGATAATGTTATCAAGTTTTGTTTACAATTTAGTAAATTATCCAAACTATAATCAACTTCTTGCCACGTACTAGCCAGCATGTCTGGGGCGATGGTTGCCACAGAAGCGATAATTCTTTGCCTTAGATGGTTGACATCTTGAATTTTCTCCGCATAAACCATGTTCTTCACATGTCCCCATAGCAAAAAGTCTAAGGGAGTAAGTGAAGGGTTCAATAACATGGTCATGCATAAGACGGCACCAAACATTCAACTTGGGCGAGTCACGTTGATGCTCAATGAACTCATGAGCCGCAAATGTGACAATTGTGTCAGTTAACAGTACCACTGACATGAAAAGTGGCCTCATCGGTAAAAATAACATTGTTTAGAAAATCATTATTTTCCTCAATCTTGTTCAGCATAGAAACAGCAAACTGTGATCTCTTAGTCTTGTCTGTAAGCTTAATTTCATGCAAAAGTTGTACCTTGTAAGCTGTTAGACAAAGCCTCTCGATCTTGGTATCCCCAACTGAAGACTGCGTCGTGTCAATATTTTTGGGGCTTAATTGTACGCATGACGTGCCAGTTTCTACAAGCCATATCACACACTGCGCCTTCTGTTGTGCCGTCGCCATTGCACTGACTGGGTTCGGCAGCTGACTTTTTCATGTCTTCTACGATACTTTGAGATCAGAATTTGCAGCGATTCATATCACATGTTGCAAGAATACAAGTTACAATATCTGACTTCTATTTGTAGATCTTTATAATAATTTTACAAGTTGTCTGCCCCCGGGTATTGCTGATGTTGAATGAGTTAAATTTTTTGGGTGCATCGCCACATATTGCTATTTTGTACCCTTCAAAATATACGAGGGAAAAATCTATCTAAATCCCTTACCTTCAAGTTAAACAAGGGGTTGTAAAAAGCTCCTTGAGAAAGATTGAAACTGGAAGGTCGTAAAGGACCTGCATAGGGCGTACACAGCACATTAAAAAGTTAAGGAAACAGTGAAAACTTCCATAAACAATGTAAGAGGCCTGCTCTTCTCAAAAAGCTAAAACATATCTTAAAACACTGTCATCAACACCAAACACGAATGATAGACAGTTGGGAAGATTAAAAGTTTGTCTGAGGAAAGGAAAATCGGCACATTCGATAAGACTATGCCGAACACTTAAGATACATTACATACACGACAATATAAATTTAAAATGTATTGTAAATTATGCAAATATAGAGGTAGATTCTGGTTCCTTTCTAAAAGGTGACATCCCTAAGACTTTACAAATAGATGCTAATGTTCCTTATTCTGAGCCTGCGATGTTTGGTCTAAGTATATAGTAGTTGGTGCACGACACATTGGAGCGTCGTAAAGCATCGATTGTTTGTTCAGTGGTGTAGCGAAACTGTCTGGAGTGTTGTATCAAAGTTGTACAGTGGGATCCTTGAGCATTACCATGCAAATTGTCCATGACTATTTCATTAATTTTTCTCTTACATCCTATGTGTTTCTAAGCAATGGATTTTTATGTATGCTGGTGCAGAAGTTGTCAAGAGCTTGTTTTGAGTTGTTTTTTTTTAATTTTTGAAGCTCTTATTGGGTCAAATAAAGTGCACGAACATGGTGATGGACAATTTGCACGTTAATACTTATGGATCCCACTGTACAAACCACATAAAACAATGTGTTTTCAAAGTAATGCAATTTTTTTTACCAGATTTTCGGGTGAAATATACAGAAGAAAATTGTTAATGTTTCTTCATAACAATACTGTACGTAATAAAATACTTATCTCTTGTGACCAGTCAGTCTGGCATTTGCCAGATCGCCAGTCTGGCGCTGCTTGCAAACATACACTGCCAACAGGAAGCTTATCTCATTATCAGACATCAGGAATTCCAGCCTTTTGTACGAATGCTGATCTTCCTGCTATTCAATGTTAATGGCTACATATCCTGTAACCGAAGAAGCGATGAGTAAGAGGAAATGTATTAGTTTCAGGAACAACTAATGCGTCTCCATTTTCTCACTGTTAGAAGTACTGCATTGAACTAGAAAATGAAATATTTTTACACGCAAATATTTACAGTTGGTAGAAGTAGGTTTTAGTAACATAAAACTTTTTTTTAATCAACATTATCTCCAAAAGCACACACTTCACATTTGAGAATATTATTCACAACATAAAAAAGTATATTTTCAAAATAGTGATTTTTGTGTAGAGGTCTCGAGGAATATTAAAATTTCCAAAACGCGTCAAGCTATTTACCAGAGATAAACTATGCAACGTATAGCGCTACAAGGTTTTGTAAGAAACCGCACAAGCTCATAGTTACTGTTGTTTGCCGCTAGGAGGCGGTAGTAGCAAAATTAGCAAATATGACACTAAGTAAACTAGGGATGGCCAGATCCGGATCTTGGTGGATCCGAATTCCGGATCCCAAAAATTTTTGGATCCGGATCATTTTGGCCATCCCACATGAGCGCTTCTTTGGAAAGTAAGAATGTGTTTATAACATATTGTTACCTGCTAGTATACATATATATATAATATACATACATACATTTTATATATATATATATATAAAATGGAAAAATACAAAGGAAGACATACGTGTTTTTGTATTTCAGCTAAAAACTGTCTTAGGGGACAACCCCCCCAACCCACAAATGTCAAGATGAGGAGAAATTGAAGTGGGGATCTGACCCCGAAACAACGTAAATATGGTATAGGAAGAAACAGGGGGCATAGGGCACTCTATACATCTGCCAAATTTCATGGAAATCGGAGGGGGACACAGGGGTCAGATCCCCACGTCAATTTGTCCTCATCTTCACATTTGAGGCAGGTTTTGTCCCCTAAAACAGTTTTTTTAGCCGAAACAAAAAAACACGTATTTCTTCCATTGGGCCCCTCTATACACCTGCCAAGTTTCATGGAAATCGGAGGGGGGTACAGGGGTCAAATGCCTACTTCAATTTGTCCTAATTTTGACATTTGAGGGGGTTTGATCCCTAAAACCGTTTTTTTTAGCCGAAACAAAAAAACACACATTGTTTCCATTTACAATACATTCGAATGAATACATATTCGTTTCAATTGCATTTACAAAATCACCTCTGACATTTTATGTTAAACAAGTAAGATTATTTTTGTTCACGAGTGTGTTAGCCGATGCGAAGCAAAGTATTTTAGGAACAATACTTGAAAAAAAATCTTGTAAGACTAACTAATGAAAAATTTCTTTGTAATCGAAGATCATAATACCTTTTAAGGTGTGGTAATATTATAATGGGATTGAGATACGAAACTCTCGGATCCGTTTGGCCATTCCTAAAGTAAACGTGAGAGGGCATTTTGCATGTTGGAACACGCAAGAACTTTGTCCGCTCGGAGTGAGTGGAATTTCAGGTGGAGCCACCTGTATCAAAACATAAGAAATTCCGAGTCCGTGAACTAAAATCAATCATCTTCGCGATTAGTCAGAAGTGGCAGACAATCGAATTAAAGTAAACCAAATCAACCAATCAATCGATGGATAAGTCTCGCTTTTCAAATTGCAGTCTCTGTAAAGTCACGTACACTTCTGGGTTGTATCCAGCGGCGGCGCCAGGGGGGCGCGAGGGGGTGCTTCCGCACCCTAGCACCCCCTACGTTCAACTGAAAACACTAACCCTTACAATGTCATATTATGTCATGTCGTCATATTGAGCGCCGAATGTTAGGTACCGAAGTAAGACAGTTATTATTGTATGCAACATGCAAGCATTAATACTACTCTGAAAGAGATGCCGATATACATATTTTTCTGCACTGGCGGCAACCTCTATAAAGATCAGCGCCAGTTTCTTTTCTTTCGTCAGCATTGTTGTTATGGATTTTTGTTTCTTCAAGTGGTCTGTTTGTGGTTTTCGATAATTGCCTAGAACTTAATGTGAGTTATGTTTTTTTCTTTATTGCATCGTTGATAAACGGTTTATTTTCCACCTACCTGTTCCTCCTCACACTGAAGCAAGAATTTCAGCTGCTTTCAAGGTATCAGCAAGTCGTGCTCGGGAAATTATTTAATGCGAGTTGTAACATGAAGGGTAGTTTCCTTGTTAATACGTTCTATGTATTTGTTCCACGTAACATTTCTAGTAAACACATACACACACCATTTCAAGCTTCTTTAAAAACTGTTAGGAAGAGGCCCAATGTTCACGAAGACATTTTGCAGTTCGTTTTGGGGATAGTAAGACAGAGGGTTTTTTAAGAAGACGAAGTTGCTGTGCACTTCGCGTTTTGTCTGAAGTGACAGACGGAAGGTACAATGTACTATGTATTTTGTACCTCCATTGGTTACATTGAAAAGGTTCAAAAATTGTATTTTTAAAGGCAAGGATGATTATATTTTGTATTTCACTACATAGTTCAGTTCAATAAGACTGCAACGTGTATCTGAATGTTTACACTGTACGTCCACTTTCTTGGAGTAGAAGATTTAATACATATCATCATGGACGTCCAGGGGAGGGCAAAGGGGGGGAGGGGCACAGCCTCCATGGAAAATGAATGTCAATCTAAAGTTATATATTTCACACATATATTTTAATTTCAGTCAGTAATTTATGTTAATCAGTGGCGGCGGTTAGGGTAGCAGTTGCCCCCCCCCCATCTTGCTATTTTTGCTCCCGCGCTATGCTAAACCTTATCTATCGAGGGAAAGTAAACTCTTCTTGCCCCACCCTCCTCCCTCGTTTTGGCACTTTGCTTCCCCAGTTTTAAAATGTTGCATGCGTGTCTAATGTTTTTCTTATTTTCAACATCGCACCCCCTAAATTTCTTTCCGCACCTCCTCAGCACCCCTAGGTGATTAATCCTGGCGCCGCCGATGGTTGTAACGATTGCATAAAGTAAATGGGATTGTTACAACCTTGTACAGCCCATAATCTATATATATATATAAATGGATGTGTGTGTGTGTGTGTGCATATACAGGGTGAGTCATAAGTCTCCATACAAATGTTGAAAACTGTGACTAATGTTTATTTTTCCTTTTCAGGCAGGTGAACCAATGAAAAAGAGATGCCACTAACGAAGGAAGAACGGATTAACATCATTCTGTTGGCTGGGAGTGGCACCACCCATCATGTAGCACGTACATTCAATGCAACCCACAGAACGTAGATAACCCATGACACCGTGGCACCTGCGTTACCCTCCTTTCATCTGTTGCTGTTTTTGGTCTTCCAGGCCTGCTTTCGTCGGCGACGGAACCTGTCCTTCTGAATATCTTGATAAGTTTGGCCACGGTGTCATGGGCTATCTGCGTTGTGTGGATTGCATTGAATGTACGTGCTACATGATGGGTGGTACCACTCGCAGCCAACAGAATGATGTCAATCCGTTCTTCCTTCGTTAGTGGCATCTCTTTTTCATTGGTTCACCTGCCTGAAAAGAAAAATTAACATTACTCATCGTTTTCACCATTTGTATGGAGACTTATGACTCACCCTGAATATATATAATATATATTGTTCCGGCATGGGTGGGAAGGGTACATAAAATAGCATCCTGTTGCGAGTAATAATCGTGTCATATCCTGCAAGTTATGCTTCCTGCTACACAGCACGGTGAAGTTGGTTGCCTTCACAGAAAGTGCGATATTGCTATCCTAGAGGAATTTCAAGCAAACTTGGTACACATATCACTTACAATCTGGAAAGAAATACTGTGGGGGTAAGACACCTCTGGCACCCCTAGGGGTGGGGGTGGGATGGAAAGGGGGTGACATGTAATAATAATAATCGAAAACGACCGATATTAGTGTGGAATCCATAGTTTTCGGAGTCGCTAAGATGAATAGTGACACTCCCAATGCCGCTCAACTCCAAGTTCATTTTACACTATAGCTAGAATTCATTATTTTCCTGTCTAATAGAAGATTGGGATAAATAAATACCGGGGCAACGCGTGCAATCAGCTGGTTGTACAATAAATTATATCTAGTCTGATTAGAACTTGTTACATATTATGGATTTACTATGTATATTTAATATCTTTGTACACACTTTATTTAATACAAGCGTTACTATTTTATAAATAAAGTTACCAGTATGTGAGTATGTGTCCTTTCGCTGGCTCCTTCAAAGAAATTTGCAAATTATTGATGAGTACTGTATTAGTTTCATGTTTCTTACTCTTGTAAGTAATATTATACTAAGGAAACTAAGACGAAAGCGCCGCCAGGAGTCGCCACTGAACATAATGCAGTTTGAGTGCCCTTCGCACCAGGGATTGCCACGTATGGAAAAGTCTACATTTTTTACGAAAGCCTGGCAACGGTAAAGGACCAGCGGACTGAATTCCTCGGTCATCCAGGCCTCCCTACTGCACTTCAGACAAGAAAACTTGAGTAAATAACTAATATTTTACTACCAAATGCTAATTTTTACACTGTGGGGAAATATTTAACGCGACCAGCTCACAAAATGTTCTCACTACTTTCACGCTCAATTTTTTGCGCGTATCTTCCTCCTCAACACAACAATACAAATAAGTTCTATAGATGGTGTAAATTTGTTGTTGCTTCAATTGTGTGAAGTAACTATCTACTCATTCTTATGATGTAGAGTGAGATGCATAAGTACAAGAACTAATCTGCCTATCTTTAGTCCAGTCTAGTTCGCTGCACTTTTTTGACACTAGGTGTAGTGTAGGTGTATCCGTTCACTTGATTAGTTAGCACGCACCACGTGGCCATACACATTACACCGCTCCAGAACGTAGTGCAAACGGTGCAGACACCAAATACACTACTTGACTTGCAACCAACTACACGCTCGAGTGCAGAGAACTGGACGGTTTTTTTTTATAATAAATTTCAAATCTTTTCTTTCAACTGGGCATTGATTGAATAATACTACTCTCTGGCACGATAAATATTGCCAGTACATATTGTAATTTCGAACAGAAAATCATTCATTTTTACAGTGCGTCCATTTCGATCTGCAGCCGAGAGATCGGGAGAAGCGTGGCGGGCGGCACTGACGGAGATGCCGACATTTGCGGCCTGAAATGCCCGCTTATTTTTATGGACATATGCAGACATTTATATAAATATTGCAAAACGAGCACTAACCTGTGTTATAAGAGTATGGTTTTAATTTTAGTAGCTAAGTGACTGTATGTGCCGATGATTTTGACACGCCCACCTCTTGTGAAACACGGCGTAGGTGGAGAACGTTCTAACGCTGCACCAATATCATCGAGTTTTGCTTCGGTTAGAATCCGTCGTTTTTGCTTAGGTGTTTTAAAATTTAACGATACAGTTTCTCGTAATTTAAGGACAAGATGTCTAACCGTATCTCTGTGTGGAGTTGAAACGCATGGGAATTTCTGTACAAATTACCTACACACGTCTCGACACGAGTTTGTTTTCACGTAGGTACGTGTCATACATAAAAAAATCTTTGTTCTAACGTGAATCTTGCGGCTGGCATTCCAATCGTCTCACTGACACGTCACACATACACACTACAATAACACAAACAAGTAACTGCAAGTAACCAAGAATAACACTCTCTTGCACAGTACGAAATTAACACGCTCTTGGTTTACATTGCTCGCCACTATATTTACAACTCTGTCTTCATCTAGTCGCGAAGGAACAAAAAACTCGAGCTCGGAGATTTCGGATTGCAAGGAAGCTCACGAACACTATTGACTTTTAACGGTTTCTTCTACAGCGTAATCTTGATACAGTGTTGCACATTCAAAACCTCCAAACGATCCCCATCGGCACAAAACTCTTTCAAGGATATAAACTTAAGCAGGACGTTACTGGTCAAAACTATGATTAAAATGTTTTATTGTCTGTGGCTCTTAACATCGTTTCTAAAGCGTATTTTTTTGTGTATATATAAGAGCAGAACTTGGATGAATTACAGAAGAACTTTTGCGTGTTATAACACAGGTTAGTGATCGTTTTGCAATATTTATATAAATGTCTGCATATGTCTATAAAAATAAGCGGGCATTACAGGCCGCAAATGTCGGCATCTCCGTCAGCGCCGCCCGCCACGCTTCTCCCGATCTCTCGGCTGCAGATCGAAATGAACGCACGGTATGAACATGCCATAATTAAGCCCATGATATCGTCTGTAATGCATAAAATGCGTAAGAATTTATCGATAAATACCCACACATACCATGATACACATCGAAATTTTTTGCAAGCGACTTCACAGCTGTCATTTATACATGTTAGTTTTTACTTCCCGCAAACTTAACGTTCATATAGAGCAGTAGTTCTCAAACTTTCTTCTCATTGTACTCTTTAGTCGTAACTAATCGTCTCAGTAGATTTTCTCCGTTTTGAAGAATTTTTTGACTGTCTGATTGGAGAGGCGTTTTTGATATGTTGGAGGCATGTATCCGCAATAGAGACAAACGGCATTCGGGCTGTATGTAGAAAGATGGCAAGCAAATAAACAATGGAATCATACAATTATTACTTTGTTGGGCGTTACTATGTTTAGTTACAGAAATAAAAATCTGAAACACATGTATGATAAGAAGTGTATAAGATACTTTAATTTTCAAATATTTTCCAGAGCTATTGAAAGAAAAAAGTAAACAAGAAAAATAAGTTTGTAAGCAAAGTGTCAAGCACAATGTTGTAGTTTTCATTGTAAATCCTGAGAGTTTCTAGTGAAAAGGATGTGCATGCATAGACTGACACAGTTTCTTGATGTGTGGTTGTGCACTTGAAACTTTCAAGCGGAGATTTGGCTCCAAATTTAGCCTATTATAGATTTCGAACAAGTATTTTATTTTAAAACATATGAAACAAAGATAAGAGTATCAGTGACAAAGTCAGCTTTATTTTCCTGTTGAGTGTCAAACCTATGGAGTCTGCTCTACACACCTGCAGCAAAAATGTTGTCGTGTGGGTATCCTCGACATTTCTCTTCCGAGCTGATCGCGTACCCCCTTCAAGTCGTTCGTGTACTCCTGGGGGTACGCGTACCACAATTTGAGAATCACTGATATAGAGCATGATTTCCTTATTTATTGTTTAAAAACATCCACACAGATAAAGTTAATAAATACCTAGTGCAAGGATCATATCTCTATTGCTTTTTGTACAATACTTACGTTCGTTCAAAATCTCGGGTGCGTGACTTTTCGGATATCCTATATATACTGTTTCAATAAATTTGATATCATTTCTTAATCTAATAACGTTACCAATTCTCATGCAAATGATCTGAAAATTCTATGCAGTGTGGTGTTTAAGAAATTTTCAGTGGGGGAAATTCTACTGACTGTCCAGGGGCAGCATGAGATAATGACTTCAAGCCATATAACATATCCCCCATGGATAAAATTTAGCAAGCAGAGAGGGGACACAAGCACGCAGAGGAGGGAAAATCCCCCATCCCCCCTTACAAATACCACCCTGACAGTATGTGTAGAAACACCTCAAAAGTCAATGTGTAATGTGTTTTTTTTGTCTTTACTGGTATAGACGCGCCGTTCACTGGAAAATAAAAGGCATATTGTGTGTTACAGTATGCTCGAACACAGTCGAACAAGACTTGACGCGAGACGGCCCCAACAATGAACACGCGAGAGGAACGGGATTGCGTGGGGGGCGGGAAGCTACTGCAGTTACCAGACTTCCAAGCAGCGTGTACTGCTTAGATCTGCCCACTTGACGTGTGTCGTGTCGCAGGCGGTACACATATTGAACACTTGTGAACAATCATTTGTGACATCCAAATACCTTTGAATTTCTTATTCAGATTCTTACGCATAAATCTTATTGAGTTGAGCATTACACCTGTGTAGTCCTTTACCTTGACTATGTAGTTATTAAGATATTTACATCTGTAATGATATCAAATTTTTTGAAACAAACTGTACATCTGTAAAAATATCAAATTTTTTTAAACACACTGTATTTTATCTTCAATCACGAGAGCATTTCATACACTGCGTTTGCTACTTGGAGGCGAACTCTTAATGCGTATGTGGGGGGGGGGGAGGGGTTGACTTTCATCTCCACCATTTATTACAGATTTCGAGCCCAGGTTCTCAGTGGCAGTTCTAAAGAGGGGGATAGGGTGGGCCAGAAAAGCAGCAGCCCTCAATTAAAAACAAAAAAATCTGATGACCAATATAAAATGGCATCGTATCAGACCCGTAGCTAGAACTGGTCTACGGGGGGGGGGGGGCTCATGGTTTATCAGGGGGCTTTTTAAACAAAGTCCATTTTATAAAAAATTGAACAGTATTAAATGAAGGTAAATTATGTGTGTGTGTGTGGGGGGGGGGGTCATTGTTAAACAGAATTTATAAATATCATACAAATACAACATTCTCCTACATCTTTTAAAACATCTCTTGAAGTGTTAATGAACTGATACTGAAATCATCCCTTACACACTTCATACAACTTTAGATGATGCAAATATTTATATCACACAAAAAATGCCCAATATTCAATCTAAGTACCTACAGTACATTCTACCCCCGGCCGAAGCAATGAAACTCCCCTTCGTTCCCAAAACTTGGTAGCCGTTGACCTTTGATGCAGATGAGAAGGGAATGAATTTGCATGATGACATCAAAGTCACATATTTCTGCCTAAACGGGAGGTCGCAACAGGGACAGTGAAGGTACAGATAGAGAAGCTATCCTGTGAAAGAACTTACAAAGTCTAGATAATCTTCTAAGTACTTGCAGCTACTCGTACTTAGACTTCTGCTCATAAACAAGATGAGCGAATGTAATACCTGCTGTTCATGTTCTGTGAATTTATCCTTAAAGTTGTGAGCTGTCTATATTTTCACTCTTCACTGCAAACAAATTATACAGAATAGTTTTACCTAATGTCAAGGGGGGCTGATGGCAGTGCCAGGGAGGGCTGACGGCAGTTCCAGGGGGACTGACCCCCCCCCCTTTGGCCTGCCTGGCTACGGGCCTGCATCGTATACTCAAACACACAACCTCATGCAGGGGGCTGAAATTATTAAAGTGGATATCACAGTGGATATTCTAGGTAGAGTCGGAAACATTAAAATATTTCGTAATTACCATTTTTAATCTTAATGATTTTCTCAAGTTTTCAGGAGGGGCTGTAGTCCCATCATCTCCCCTCTGCGTACGCCAGTGACGATATGCGTTATTCTATGTTAACTTTCGCAAGTTTGAGAACGTTTATGTGTACCTCCCGTCGGCCACTCTTGTCCCCTTTAAGCTTTCCATTTTTTTTATATCGATAATTCCTCCTTCAACGCTCGTTGTCATTCCTGCGCTGGTGGCCAGGTTGTTTACACAGATTACATCGTCTCTGCGTAGATTAACCAGGCGTACCTGCAGATTAACGTTGTTTAAAATACCTTAAGCATGTGAGTCAAGGTCGGACAAGATTAGACGTTCCCTGACGTGATTAACTTCCTGCGACAGGAGTGTCATCTGTGGTATTTTTGCAGCAACAGACAACATAATGCTCATTCCTGTCAACCTCACGGTCCGCTGGCGCCTCGTTCGACTATTCTACCGGGGTTTGTTTCATTCATTCACGGCTAGGAAATCAATGATTGTGTGTTGTTTTTTTTTCACGTCCGACTTCAAAATCACCGTTTGACAATTCCGATGGTAAAGAGAGCACCGTGACTTGTGAAATCGTACTGGAAACCACATCATTATAATTCGATCTCAACGAGCGATTTTCAAATGTAGCAGACTAAATAAGCACAAAGCGTTGCAGTGCGCAGATATTACTCTTGTGATTAGTGCACTCTCAGTGCGTTACTTATATTTATACAGCCATATTGAAAGAAGAGGGGGTTGATGGTTAGAATCCCCTTTGTGGACTTAATTCTCCTGAAGATGAGTGGATATTTATTTCGCTCCATTTCACTATGATAATCTTATTATTTTCAAGCCTCCCCGACGACGTAATGTAAACGTAATTGCCTTGTAATCAATGGGTCCCGGGTTCGATACTCGGTAGTACGAGTACCACTTTAAACTGTAGGTTCAGTCCCGATTAACCTATCTGTGCATAAAGTGGACTTAACACTTTAATAAAAACTCAAGGTAATTGCTTTAAAAATGCTTTTCTGCAGTTTATCTCCTTAAAAATGTTCAGGTTGAACCTGTGTCCTGTGTATGTGGGCAACCCAATGTACTCTGAAATATACAGGGTTGCATACACTCTGAAGTCGGAGGGGAAGGGAGGGGCTGTTACTATTTTTCCTTTACTAGCAAACCTATCGCTGCACATTGCAATATCTCATGAAGGCATTTATGGAGATGGAAGTAGAGAGCCCCATGCATTCAGAATATGTTATTTGTGGATGTGCTGTGATCCAGGGGTGCCCACAGGGGGGGGGGGTATTCATGACGCGCCTGCGTCATGGGAATTTTTTTGGGGACAAAATTTTATAGTTTAGCTACCAATTCTATATATATATCTTCACACAAAAATGGTTGCATCGTTTCATTTGATTGACTTGTTATTGATTTTTAGTTATGGTTATTATGTACACAGTCATTCTACCTGCCTGGGTGATGGGATTGAAATGAAACAACACCTCTTTATGCCTTTAGAATCTGTTTCTTTTTTTGCCGGCCCCCGTGGCAGAGTGGTTAGCAAATTGCGCTACAACGCCAGAGGTCCCGGGTTCGAATCCCGGCCTGCGCATGGATGCTTTTGTGTCTATTCATCAATTTCATCATATCATCACTCATCCTCATCTTCCCAAGTAAAATAAACCCAATCAATCAATCGGTTTGGAAAGGGGGGGAGGACGTGCTGTTCGTATTAATGCAAGGTTAATCAAGCAGACAAACTTTTAAGAATAACGTTCAGCACACTAACAATTTTAAAAGTGGTGCAAAATTAGGAAATTATCAATAAGTTTGCTGCAACAACTTTTCAACGACAGAAGTTATTATCATTTATGTAAAATGTAAAATGTTATTTCAATCAATGTCAAAACTCAAAGTAATATACAATATACACTGCTTAAATATATCTGAATTATATTTTTCCGCAAATTTTGTCTGACCAAAAAAAAAAAAATGAGTAAATAATTGGGCATAAAGGGGGAAGGAATCTTCTACCTTTTGGGGGAGGGAGTGTGTCATAGGCTTTGGGGGGCTGGGCACCGCTGCTGTTACCAGCACCACGCTCCGGCTGCCGTGACCTCCCCCGACCACATTTATTGGGAGTCTGGGTGAACCCCAAAGCTGCTTTAAGCAAGCAGAATGCTAGAAGAATCCCCATATGAAATCAACCACACATGCCGGGTCTCCAACGTGGCAGTCAAACGCCCTGCTCTAAAGTAACATTATAAGTCATCTAAAAAGAGTGAGGCCATTTTTACGTAACTTCTGGAGCCTAACGATGGCGTGCTAGCTTTAGCCGACCTCTGTGGGGGAGTGGTTAGCACAGCGCGCTACGAAGCTTGGAGTACCAGGTTGGAATCCCGTCCTGAGCATGGGTGTTCTTTGTGAATTCCCCTTCACCAATTTCATCTTATCGCACAAGAGCCGCGGTATCTCAGTGGTTATGGCCTCTGACTACCATGCAAGAAGCCCGGGTTCGATCCCCGGCGGGCGAAACGGGATTTTCTTCCCGCCTGTTCAAGCGGCTCCGGCGCCCATCCATGTAAAATGGGTACCTGGAACGCGTCAAGTATCTGAGCGCTCAGCGAGCAACACGATCGCTCAGCTACTTGATGGCCAAATAGGCGTTGCTCCGCGAGCGCTGCTGACTTGATCGCTGAACCTTGCTCGCCACAGGTTTGAGCCACAGAATATAGCCTTTTTGTGAGGCAAAGGGAAGAAGAGGAAAACTGTATGAGGATGGCGGGTTGGCGACCAATGAGGAAATATAGGATTAATGGCTTGCGATATAGGGTAATTACAGAGGAAGTTCAAGTAATAGGAGGTATTGTAATATTCCAGTTTTTGTAACTGTATTAAAATTAAAGTGTTGTTTATTCCAACCAAATAAAAAATAAAAAATAAGTTTTGGAAAGTTGTGCAAGGGTGTGAAAATTAAAATTTCGGTAGTTTTGTTCACATCAACTATTCTATTTCCACAATTAACAGCTTTTCAAACACTGAAATGTTGTCCACCCGACGCAGGCACATTGATCGCAGATTATTCAAAGGCACTGATATTTTGATCAATGAGCACACAGCGTCAAGTAGATGATCTGTCTGCTCAACGAGCGAAAATCTTGACGGGCCCCTGGAGGAAACACTGGGTGGTAAGACGCCCAGGGGCGTGGTGCCGATCACCACCGCCACCTTCGGCCGTGATCAAGAAAGTGTGGGGCCCTAACACCACACAGGGGAGCACTTGACTTTTTCACTCATCTTCGCGATTAACCAAAAATGGCATAAAAGCGAAGTAAAATAAACGAAATCAATCATTCAATAATTATTTGTAGCTTTAGATATTTCGGGGAGGGAAACATTAACATTTTTAGAGCTCCAAAAGGGTCTGGTTTTAGGCATCGAGGGGCGAACAATATTTAAATTAATTGATGATTTTGTTACATTTATACATCTCGGATGATAGATCGCCCATCCCCATACATTAAAATGTGTCTAGATTTTCCTACGCGTTCACACAAAATGTCAAAAATGGTTGGATCAGAAACAACAAGGTACAAATTGCTCAAATTAAATGCGCGGCTGTTGGAACAAAGTGATGATTAACGATCGGTAATGGGGAATATTGACGCTTCAAGTTCACAGCTGTTACCTCAACTGGTAATGAAAGCGCTTACCGCAGTGAATCGCCATGTACTGCGGTGGAACGCGTTGTATCCATCATGTATGCCAGGATCATAGAAGCACAAGCACTACTTATGTTAAAATATTCACATTAAATTGCCCTTGGCATGCACTATCCCCGTAAATATGCATCCGTATATCAAGTTTCGTAAGACAATTTTTGGTGTGCCCGTGATCTTTTTTTTGCCTTTATTTTTCCCTCAAATTATTTCTTTTGGTTTTAATCGTCCCCATTTTCATGCGTATTTTCTCATATTCTCATTTCCTCTCGGGTTTTCCCCTACATTCTTGCCCCTGTTTGTCACACCTTTGTTTTTGTGTTTATCTCATTCTCACTCTTTCATTTTTTTATTCTTTTTTGAAAGCCTAGTCAGGAGGGGGCGTCAAACAGGTCCGTCGACCCCTCTGGAAATTGGCATAATTCCTTTCAAGTTACAAAAGACAAACAAGCAAAACGTTTGTTACTTTTATTGTTAATAGCAGAAATAAAATTCAGTTAGTTATTATTCGAACGGAATAACGAATAAAAAATGCCTTAAGTCGAAAAAAAAATAGTAAAATAAAGGAACCAGGTTTTTTTATCTTCTGCCTTTTAAATCGAAGAATCACAGTCCTCAAACTTCTCAAAAAATTGAGTTTTATCACACAACATAAACATTATAACTAAAATTTCCTAACTTTTAAAGCTTTTTTTGAACGAGGTGTGTAAAACTTAATAATAATAAAAAGAATAACTATGCATTTCAGTACACTAACTGTGCGACACGTAAATAAATAACGAAAAACGCTTGTGCTGGATATTTACTCATATGCCATCGTTCTAAATACTGCAAAATTATTACTCCCTCTGTCCCATAATTATTGTCCGGTACACTTTTCTTTGTTGTCCCATAATAATTGTCCGATATTCAAACTTCACATTGGTGTATACAGAAGAAGAAAATGAAACACGGGAATGAGTCATACAACGTTATTACTCAAGGATCAGTACACATTGGCCGATCAAGTATCCAAAAGAACATAAATATAAAGTTAGCATTTTGACATACCGGACAATAATTATGGGACAGAGGGAGTAATCAATAATAATAATAAAAACTATTTATATAGCCCTCCCTGTGGATCCGTACCTGGTGCTGACGCACCCACTAATTTTTATTCATTCGTTCTCAGGGGGACGAAATGTTCTTTCTCGAGTTGGAAATGTATTTAGAAATGAATTGTAGAGCCCGAGAGAGAGAAATTGCAGACGGAAGGAAACTCCTTCCCGTTCCTTGAAAAACCAGCCAAAACCGGCAACTGCAGCATCAGTGCATGACCGACCTTTACACCCGTGGCTTCCCTTTGCTGGGTGGAAAGGTCATTGGCAGAATGACAGGTTGCGGTTGGCTGGCGTAGTTTCATGGTTGCCAACTAAAACAAGAAGTAACTAAGAGTTGCGGATTTGTAATGCCGGTTGCGGAACGTGCGGAACGGGATATTTTTTTTAAACAAAAGCGACGCGCTATTTTTTTTATCTGCTTTGTGTTCTTTAGCGATTATTTTTTTCCAGGTTTAATATTATCTATGCGCACACGCCTGGAAGCCCGTTCTGAAGTGCTTTGTGATTGATTTATTTCCTACGGGGAAAATAACTCGCCACTTAAATTACATCCACATTAAATCAATTTCAACGAGACTTTTCTTTGTAACCGTAAATCGCTACATTAGAATCGCAACAAATTTGAAGGGGTTTAATCACCATAGCAATTTTTTATCTCTAAAATTTGAAACAAAAATCCAGGAGAATGAGTTATTATTACTTTTTTTTTTGAAAGAACAAAATTTTAACGGCGACCTTGATCGGATTTTATGCAGGGATTTAGTAATGTAATTTTTCTTTCAAAATGTTGGCAACACTGCTTGCTGGCAATGTCGTGAAATGCATCAGCTGTGATGTGACGGTTCCATCAATGATACAATTGCATAATAAAGGAAATCTATGGTCCATTTGTTGTGAAGGAGGCTGGGAGGAAGGGAAACACTAAAATAGCGCGGCAAAACTCAAAGGATGAAAAGTGAAAGTGATAATTATATAACAAACGCTCTAATGATCAAATCTGCACTGTAATGCTACAGTGGTAATGTGAACGAGTACCGGCAAAACAGAATAAATGGCGAGGTTGACGCGAAACAGAAATAAGGCAAGGAAACTAGAGATAGTAATATTGATGACACTTAAATCAGAATAGCAATGAATGCAAATACTAACCTTATTGGGTCAAAGATAATCCCGGTGTTTGTAAGAAAAATCGTGGGAAATAATTCTGATGTTCTAGTCACTACGTTTGGAAGATGTACTGTGTACAAAACCTTAAACAGGACACATACATTTTCCTATATACGGGACTGCTATTCAGCGTTCTTGTATTTTATCTTAACCAATTTTCTACTTATATAAAAATAGGTTTGTATGGTGCAGCATATATGGTAATTGTTTAAGTACAGGGGGCATTTGAAATTCTTATTAGTAACAGTTCGTTATATTGGAGACACATTTCTTCATTTTTACAGAAGAAACTACTTACGGAAATGAGTTTCTCCAAGCTTTCCAACGTTCGTGGAGGTATTTTCTTTCATCGTGGAATCTATCTGACCGGCAAATCATATATTTTTCAAGAGAAATGTCCCACCGACGCACAATTGCCATGCTTCCCGTGCGTGAACTGCATGCTCCGCACGTTTGATAACGTAACTATGCTTGCCTAACCCAACCAATCCGAACCTAACCTTATGGAAATGGTTCGTGGGGCTATCCATCAGCTACCATGCATAATGGTTCGTGGGGCTATCCATCACCCGTGCATAATGTATAATTTCCACCGGTGACGAACACGACAGTAGGTATTTTTCGGTGAAGAAGGTTGAACCGCTGCATACCCACAACTTGAGTCAAGATGTGCCTGCCATATTGTGTGTTCCGGAAGTGAAGAAAGGAATAAAAAAATCACTCTCTATGTGAGAAATTGTGTTTGTTTTCGTGTAAAAAGCATAATGGCATCTTGAACTATGTTCCGCAATACACAATTGGGTACTACTATACTATACCGGAGACACCTATCAATGATTTATTTCTCAATTCTTTACATTGCTAACGTACTATTTTGCATTGCGGAACATTTCTTTAGGTGAAATAATGAATTTCTAACGAAAATAATATCTATTTCTTACATTAACGAGTACTTACTGTTGTTCATTATTTCCCACAAACCATCCACGGGTAGCCCCAAAAACCATTGACGTTAGCCCAAAAATTCACGATAGCCCCACGAACCATCATGGGGACGAGGTATACCTACTAGGTTAGGTTAGGCCTGTTAGTCCATTAGCACTCCTTTCGTTCAATTTAGCATATACGGACATCGGCTTGTAGCAGCAGCAATAGCATGTTGGAAATAGATTTTCGTAGAGAACCACATGCATTCGCATTAAAATGGATCAAAACTACATTCCCGAACATCAACAACGCTACAGAAAATGATTTGCGTAAGTACTTTCTCCTGTAAATTTGAAGAAATCCGTCTCTGGTATAGTAAAGTGTTACCCACAATTGGCAAGTACGAACCATGCAAAACACAACATATCCGATTTAAATGTGTCTCCGATATAACGAACTGTTACCTTATTTATTTTAGAAGTCAAGAACCCACAGTATGGTCACATAGTCTAAATGACTGGACCTAATTCTAAATGGGACACGAACCACCGAGAAATTTCCCTCCATCTGGTATCGAACCCGAGACACCTTGATTACAAGGCAAGAGCGTAAGCCACTACACCATCGAGAAGGCCAGTTAATTTGTTGTAATACCGTACTTGGTTAATTGAAAATTTTCCAGAACAATTTCACATTGTAGATATTTTCTGCAATCTGTTTACACAATTGAGTTTATGGCGTCCATTATATACAATATAAAGGAAGCAGGATATATCCTTGCATCCCCTTTTTTTGTTTTCTTTAGGTAGAATGTGTGTGTGTTTTTTTTTACCCTTTCAGCAGGTAACTGTTAATTTGCTAAAAACTGCAAACTTTTGTAGAAACTGAGGGTGGACAGATGTACTCTGCAACCAGTAGTTTTAAATTGTGCTTTTCATTACAACAATGCAGATTCCTTACAGTGTTATTATTTTATTTGCAGAGAAACAACTCTCTTGTAGTTCGATATCAATATCTGAATCTCGTAACAATGGGGGAAAAGGCTTCAGTGTTTTGCTCACAGCTTCGGGCAATGATCAAGAGGAATTTGCTTCTCAAGAGAAGACAGAAACGGAAAACAATTGCTGTAAGTATTTCTAAAAAATAAATATTAAATAATATATTTATTCTCAACTAGCTTAAGTTCTCCAAGGGAAATATTCAGTTTTGTTATTACAAATGCATTGATGTAAATATGTAAAAGTCATTGAGCTTTTTACCTCTGTGGGTGATGAGCTGATCAGTTTATTTCAGTGAAGCTATTTTGCAAAGAATGCATGTTTCAGAAGTGCCCACATTCATCAAGGTATTTTTTGGATATTTTCCATAAGATGGAAAGATGTTGCAGAAATTATTGTAATTTGTTGTGCAAATTGCCCTTGAAACACAACATAATAGTTTAAAAAATCCATGTTAAGTAGTAAAGGATGATTTAGTAAGAAGAATGCACATGTTGCTTTGTAAATAGCTGGTCTGGTTGCCTTTTCGGTAACCTTTGCCATGTTGAACAAAAGATTGTACTTGTTGACATTGCCTTTGTAGGGAAGGTCAAGCCATGGATATGTGAGGGGTTCATGGCACAAGTGGCGAAACTCCATTCAAGACTGTTTTGAGAAAAAGGCACATTTAAATAACTTAGTATTATGCAAGGGCATGTTCATGGGGTCCGTATCTGTCCCCCCACCAAGTTCCCTTCTGCAAAATTATCTAACACCGTTATTTTTAGTGGTTTTTATTTGATTTTATCTGCCTTTTTCTGCAACCAGACCAGCTATTTAAAAAGCAACATGTGCATTCTTCTTATTGAAATAACTGTGTTAGATTATTTTGCATGTACAAAAAGTGGTTATGCGAACCTTGAAGAAGAACATTGAAGTTCTTTTGCTATTTTTAAAAATACTATGGTATATTCAGCATACTTTCCGATGAGATACTTGATGTGGCAGGTGTAGAAATTCTCTGTGTGTGCATGGTTTGTGGATTCAGAAAATGACATAACATCCAATAAAAGTTTTTTGTAGTTTCACTCTGTTAATGGGTAGTGATAATTGCTGAAAACCTGACTTCAGTGAGAAACTGTTTTGGTACAGTAAGTGAAGTTTGTGCTTTTTTTCTTGCACACACACAGGTGAAATATTGTAAACACATATATTGCATTATGTACCAGACAGTAAAAACAAATATTGTCAGTGTATGAAATTCAATTTCTAGAAAAGCATGATTCACTTCATGTTTTTGTTAAATTTCTTCAACCTTGATCATTGCAAGGAAATTATCTTCTAACCGCAGTTGGAAAGGGGACTTTCTTAATCGTGAAAAGGTTTTCAGTTTTACTGCGCAGTTGTCAAAGCCCTCATCACAATTTAGCCTCTGCTCTTTCTTAGCCAAGAGACGTCACAGAACTGCTTCAGAGACTTCGGGAGATTTCTGATGAAGAGTTCAGCCAAATATTTCAAACTGCTTCTGAAAAGTGTCAACAGACATTCAATTCTGAAATTGTGATTCCAAGAACAACAACCCCCCCCCCCCAACCACACACAAGAAACAGAAAAGCGAGATAACTATCCTCATACTTATTATAGAGGGGGATGGGCACCCCTGGCTGGACCCCCCCAAATTTCTTTTCTGGATGCGCCCCAGGTATTATGTTTGGCTGTTGGAGCACAAGCATAGTGATGTCTCTAGGAGCAAAAATTTGAAACTTAGGAGATACTTACTTCAATCACTGAAGTGTTGATACTTCACTGATCTAAGTTATATATGTAGCTCAATTTCCATGAAAAGTGGAGTTACGCCACTAGCGCTTGGAAACTCTTATGTAATTCACAGGGTTCCCATGACTTGGAAACTCAATGGAAAACAACCCATGACTCAAAGGAGTTAATGAGTTTTGAAAATATATCCAAAAATCTGGGAATGTCAGGGAAAATTGTGTTTCTGTACTTGATAGGATTTTGGAATTAAGGAAACTCTTCTTTCTTTAAATCAATAAAAATGCTTTTGTTGCATTCCACGAAGAGTGGTCCTACTCCATGTAAATAACAAAATGAATTAATCTGAAAATTATTATTGTTTTAAATTGCATTAAGCTTTAAATGTTTGTGAATAATTTTTATATTTCACCAACAAAAGTTATTTGCATCTGTAGCGTATAAGCTTCACGTACATATGAAGTCAAACTTTGCTATATTTTTAAAGCATCCCACACAAAATATATTTCGTTAATGCTTTTAGTACATTTAAACTACATAATCATATTATTTTTTACATTTGTTAGCAGACTTCAGAAAGTACTTCATAATTCTATGAAATCAGTTCATTATGAATATTTTAATCCATGTGTATCACACATAATGCTAGAATGTCCCTTTTAGTCTTGTTCATTTATTTTGAACAATGTTGAATATATTTAATGTCTTGAATAACAAATGCAGTTTAACTCTTAAAACTTTGGTTATCATTATCATGTTCAAGGACCACAGAATGGAGTAAAAATTTATTTTAAAATTGTGTTGAAAATGTAGAAAAGTCCACATCATAATGCAATTGTTAGAGTATTTCCATTCATGTCAGCACAAAAGACTGATGAGAAATAGATTTCTCATAGAGTCTGTAAAGGTTTGCTACTGGTTCAGTATAATTTCAAAGAGTTCCATACCGTTCAGTGTTTCATAAGTATGTTTTGACTAAACCTGAAATTTTGAGAAAAATTGGTTCCTCTGAAAAGTACTTTTGTAGTAAGAAGTTTATTGTTTAGTAGTGATTACAAGTTTGGTAATTTTTGTATAAAAGAAAACCATTTAAAAGTCATAATTTTATAAAATTGAATAGTGTTAATTTGGAAATCCCATATTTGACACACACACACAAAACGTTTACATTTTTAAGTGGACGATGCAGCCTCGGTGTCTTGATTGGTATGCAGAGACCCCACTTTGAGCCCTGGTCGAGCTTACACTTTCACTTAAATTTGTACGTAGGGTAACTCCTGTGTGGCACATTAAAAGATAAAATTTAACAAGTATGATACGAAGATGAAAAGTAACCTCTTTACTGTGTCTATAATGCACTTACTACTACAATTCCTTTTACAGGAGGTATTTCTACCACTCTACTTCATGGGGATATTAATAGTGATAAAATTAGTGATGCCAAATCCGAACTTTCTTGCCATGGGGACACCGAGGGGAGATGCTATGCTGTTCGAGCATTTCAAGCTGTTCAAGAACCATACAGTGGCAGTGGTACCAGATGGTGATAATTATAGGGATTTCATGGAAAAAGTGAATGAGGTTTGGGTTAACGGGAACTTAGATCCTAACGGGCACTCGCTATATTTTGTGTTCTTTGAAAATACGGATGAATTAATGATCTCATATCTAAAAGATCCGTCGTCAGTTCCTATCGCAGTTATTTTCGAAAAGGATCCTCTAAATGAAGAACTGGAATATGAAATACGGACAAACCCCTTGTATGTTGTCACGCCTTCAACTACAGAATTGTATGCATCGCCTGCAGTGTGTAGAGAGAGTGTGAGTCATTGGAGTCAAGTGTTTCCGATAGAGACTGGTGAAAGTTGTCCTGTGAACCAGTACTTCTATTCTTGGTTTGTTGCAATACAGGCTCTTCTGGATTTCACAAAGATTAAGGTAAGCTGAAGTTTCTTTCCTGTTTGTTTACTATTTAAGTTTTGAAAAATATGCCTTCTATTTCTGTGTTTGTTGTTCTTTAAACTTCCTTGACCAACACGATTATTGTTCAGTATCCACAGGACAGACCTAACCCTTCAGAAAGCATGCGAGGGTGAATTAAAAAAGTTACAGATCTTCCACATTGAAGTGACAAGTGACAGACAGCATGTCACTTGATATCCAAGTGACATGTGGGGTGTAAGTAAGGGGTGACACTTTCTCAAGACACTCAAATGTCAGCCTCACTTCCACATAACATACCCTGGACTGTATTTTGCAGACTTACGAGGATTCAAATTCTTGGGGGCTAACTAATACAGGCCAAAGGGTATTTACTTAATACTTTACTACAGTATAATTTTTCCAATGATCTTTTTTACAATCAAACCTAAAGGTAAATCACTGTGTAAGATGTTGCATTCTGTTCCAGCATATGCAAATGTACTTTAAGGGACGAATCTTTCATATCAAGTATGATAACCATAATTATGTATTTTTTTTTTCCTAAGCCGGAACATTGATAACTCGAACTTGAGGGTGAAAAGAAAAAAAAATCGCGGTATCAAGGATTTTGACTTACCAAGGTTCGAGTTATTGAAGGCCAAAATCGCCGACTTAGAGTTATAGAGGTCTAAAGTTTACTGGCCCTTCTGAACGTCGGCACTACGTATGCCTATAACGTATGTATAGTATTGTTGATCACCTGACATTGTAGGTACGTACCCTACACTTCGACTTATTGAGGTCCGTGTGACTAAAACTTGGAGTTATAGAGGTGATTGGAATTTAACTTCGAATCATAGAGGTTTTTCATACTCTACTTTCGAGTTATTGAGCTGGAACGGCATCCCATAAACTGTTAAAAAAAATTTCTTCTCAAGGTTTCATTCGAGTTGCTGAGGTAAAATTAGTATTGAGTGTTATGGACAATTCAAGGGGATTACAAAAAATTCGACTTATCAAGGAATTCGAGATGTTGAGTTTCGAGTTTTCAAGGTTCCACTGTATTTAGTGGAATAACATCACAGACTTACTATTCACATCAATAGTACAAATTAAACCATAAAAACTACACCCATTCTCTGGGTATATGTATAAATACTACATGAAGCACTGTTCATATAAAGAGCGTGAATACCTTTTTTGCTGAAACTAGAAAAAGACACACAAGAAACAACAACAATAAGATACATCTGATTTTATGAACTTCTGCAAAATTATCCAAGAGCTTGTTTAAATCCAAATTTTTTCGATACCCAGTGAAGGCACATAGTGGTTTGGATTCCATTTTAAACTATAGCCTATCTGTGTATAAAGTGAAAAACCAAAAATGTAAGGAAACAAAGTAGATAACACCAGATTGCTGCAACTAAAAGCGTACATATTCCAGTTTCTGCCTAATCCTCTATGGGACTCTTCTCTTGTGCAGTCTATGTGTATTTGTGAGTGTCCCTGATTAGACAAAAGTGGTAGAAAAGTGAAGTAAAATAAACCAATGAATAGCACTGGGGTGATGTGACATGTTGCACATGCTGCCTCTCACTCATGTGTTACTAGACCGTATTGTGTTGCCTTGGACAGTTGGTTGTGCACAGTGAAGGTTTTTTCGCAGTCCGGAGGGAAAAGTGCAGTTTCTCATAAAATGTCACTAATTGTCACTGTGATCTGAAGTTTCCCTTCAGATTAGTATATGCAAGGTGAGATTCACTTCATAACTTGAAGGTGATTTCAATTAGCAGTAATAATAGTAATTTTGAAAGGGGCAGACATCCTTGTTTAAGCTCCCCTTCCAATATTTTGTTCATCATGTTCCAATACTGTAGGTGCTCCTTACTTTTTTTTTATTTATTTACAGACAAACTGTAGCAAATGCTTTTAAAGGCATTAATTATATATTTTATATTTACTGTTTTGTGGGTAGGATTAGAAAGTTTGGCGGAGGGGCTTGTTCCCTTTGCCTTTAGTGGGCAAATACGGTATATTCATTCATGTTTGATTTTTTTATTTAATCACTTGTTTTATCTGCAGTGGATAATATTTGGGTTTCTGGAATGTACTAGATTTAGAAGTGCTTTCACTACAGTTATCACATGTAGACTTGATTATCCATCATGGACATGAATACACGAGTCGCAGTGCTTGAAAAAAAGGGGAGGGGGTGTCTTGTGTGTTAATTTGTATTTCCCTGCATACTGCATTGTCACCATATTGATCCACACAAGCATCCTTCCCACCTATCCTCAAATGAATGGAGGAATCCTCTGAACTAGGAATGTCTAACTTGAGCACTGGTTGTGCATTGATCCTAATTAATAATTTAAAGTTTAAAAGTTAATGTAATTTGAATATGAGTCACACATCGATGCTAATTAATAACTGAAACTTCATAATGTAATTTATATTTGCTATAATTGTTACTTGAAGGTGTTCAATTATTTTTTTTCACATATTGTTTCTAATCTACTTTTGGTATACTTTTGTAAATTGTGTGTTGAAAAAGCTCTACATTCATTTGTCTTTGCAGGTCTCGGCTACTATTCCAAATTTAAAAATACCTCAGATTTCATTAGAATTGTTTCCAAAGGATGCATACACAGGAGGTGAGTATATATCATGAGCTGTTACACATATAATGAATTTTGTTAACCCCTATTGCACTGAAGCCTCCCAGGTATGGGTGGTTTTCAAATGCATGTGCATGAAATTTTAGCTGATATCGATAGAGTACCGATATAAAATTTGCCAGTACCGATAACCATTATTCCACTGATCCGATATAAAATTTGAAATGGTTCATTGACCTCCTTAATAAATGAATGTTACTAGATGAACCAGACTTTTGCAATGCAAAAGAAGCTGCATATTTAGACATCGACTTTTTAAGAAAAAGTATGGAATCGGGATTATAATAATAATAATAATAATAATTCCTTTATTTAGCGGGCAAGGTTCAGCCGTAGGCTGCTCTGCCACCTAAAATATCAAAAATTACAACAAACTGGCACAATATTACACTAAATTGTAAGTTATTTATAGATATATCGGATCGGTAATTTTACATATAAATCCTATGCACCAATATGTATATGTCAGTTGATACAGACAGAATACGGATTAATCTGTCCCATCCTGAATTTTTAGCAATCAACATGTATCAAATTATTTGATTGTTGACACGAATAGGCAAATTGACTGCCTGAATCTGCACCAGAGCAGTCCGATAGAAGCAGAAATGTGTCCAGGAGAAACATAAGGCAATTGTATGTCAAGGTCATTGTTTTGATAATAATATTGATAACTATTGTGGCAGTGAAGTTGTACATAAAATTAGGTTCTGACATTAAAAATGCTTGTCAAGAATCAGTGAGATACTGGATGTGATTTGAGATTGATATGGCTACAAATTTATTAAATACATTAACATATAAAAAGGAACATGAAAATACCAACCTAATTCGTCCTTTATCCATCTTCCTTACTAGTGTTATTCATTTCTTGTCACCATCACACTTTGGACATGACTTCCATGGTAAATATCTAAACAGGCTGATCTTTGTTAAATAGATATGGATGCCATCTACAAAGAGAAAAGGAAAACAGAGTACCAACAATTGCAAGCATCATCGATGATAGACAAAATACAGTAATCAAACTGATTAAAATGGTGGCCTTCCCAATCTCTTAACTCAATAACAAGCTTTTAATTACTGCAGATAGAAATATCAACAATGTAGTCAATAAAACGATAATAAATTACATGTCTCCAACCTCGTTCCTCTCATAGACCAATAAAAAGCAATACATTTCCAATTAAAACAAAGAACGAACACCCAACATCTTGATCTCTCGATGTAGCAATCTGAAAAACCATAAGAGAAAAATTAGAAATGTAAAACAAACAATAAATCTATATGTAGCATGTGAATATATGGCGATAACCCGAGCTCTTAGAGAAAGGTTAAAATCATACCATTTATCTTCAATTAACCAGAATTGGGTCAACTGCTGTGAACCTATCACGTGGCAGGTAAAAAAGTTATTCGCCCCCTTCCCCAATGTTAATCAGCCACTAGAATTAAAGGACCTTCTCCCTGACATTTTAAACAAACAGTAACTTTGAGCATGGATGTCCGCAGGTTTTTTTTTCAGGTAGAGGCAAGCAAGATTTTTTTTCCAGGGGGCAAAGGAGACATATTTTCCCCCATAATAGTGATGGCGCTTCTAAAAATCAGTGCTAATGTCTGAAATTATCATGTTCCTTCAACGCACTTATAATAATTAACATAAATTACTGTGACTGAAATGAAATTATGTGTGAAATATGTAATTTTTAGGTGGACATTCATTTTACAGCCCCCCCCTCCCTTTGCCACCCCTTCCGGACATCCATGACTGTGAGAAGAAGGAGGTAAAATAAGTATTGCAGCTTACTTAAAGAATAATAGAGGTTACATGTATCTACAACACCTTTTGCAGCTCTTCTTTCGTCTTAGTTTTCAGTTTTCTCTCCATGCTCAATGCTTCTTGAAAGTGTATATACTTTTCAGAGATGATGCTGCAAAACCTAGGCGTCAGCCTATGAAATATTAGCATACGTCACAACTACCACAGTTGCCAGGAATTCACCACCGTTATTCTGCAAGAAAATAAGACTTTAAACATTGACAAAGTAATAAATACATGTAAGAAAGAAACCGTAAAAAAAATGTAACATGTACTCACCTTTTGCATTCTTCTCTTCCCATGGTGGTTCTTGATACTTTTCAATCACTGGTTATCAAATTCACTTCTTCTGTTCCATCAGAAGCGCAATGAAAGTCGTTTCCTGGTAAGCTGGAATAATGCCAAGACCGCAATCGAATCGTAACGTAAAGACATTCCCGAAACACGTTATTCGTACTTTTTCGCGAACTCTGATAACGAGACAACGAAAGCAAAACAGCAAATACACACAGAAAGAAAGAAATAATCAAGGTACTCACCGTATCTGGTCCACCTCTGCCCAGGAATGTCCTTGTGGTGCATCTTCAAGTGGTTCGATTTTCGGCGTAATTTTACTCGTGGGTTCGTCCCCACCAATTCACGCACTGCTGGCCCGCCTGGTCGCTACATGAAGTGAACGCAGAGCACGGAAGCCAGCCACTCCCGGCGAAAAGCACTTTTCGCGCACTAAATATAGATCTGCTGCTGAAAGGCAAATACATGGACATATTTTGAGACATTTGTACCTACCTTTGTCACTTACCTTTCAATCACGATATTCTGAAGTTTCCGTCAAAGGGTTCGATTCCCAGAGTAAGCTTCAGAGTTATTACTTCCTGTGATGGTGTCAGCCTGAAATAAGTGAGGATCTATAAATTTCGGTTTTAAATTCTTGCGGGGGGGGGGGGGAGGCTAACAAATACCGGCTAGAAGGTATTTACTTAATATTTTATTATGGTATAATTTTACGAATGATATATTTTACAGACCCAATGGTAAATCACTATGTTAGATGCTGCATTCTCTTCCAGCATATACAAGAGTACTTTCAGGTATGAATCTTTCATGCCAAGTAAAATACCATAATTATATTGTTTTTATTTTCAATCAAACAACAATCACTAGAATCCAAATTTCCAAGCAATAAAAAATGCCCAAGTAAGCATACAAAATGTCACAAAGTGTGGATAATAGGCATGATTAGGGTGCGGAAGTTGATGAAATGTCATCTTTTTTCTGACATCTTGGACACGATGCCCATTACATATACACAATATTACACTTCGTCTAGAACCCCAAAAAGGTACAGTAGAGCGTCGATTATCCGAACGTCGGTCAACCGAACGACCGCTTAACCGAACTGTGTACTCGCTCACTTTCAGATATCTGTAATGAAAAAAGGATGTGACTTAGCTGCTCGTAAGCGTGTAGGCTTGCTTAGACAGACCAAAATAAAGGATTTTTTTAAATGTTAATTTTGTGTACTGTGTGTATTGTTCATGCAAAATGCGTATGTAATATGTACATATTTTTGTTTAATAAACTGTACCACATACTATATATTCCTACTAAAGTTGCCTTTGTACGTTACTTTGTAATACATACTTAAAGAGATGCCTGTTTTTATGAATAAATTTACTGTACAGTACTTCTTTTTGGCAAATAAACATGTACAGTTCGATTATCCGAACAAACCAGTTTTCCGAACACCCATGTCCCCCAATTACTTCGGATAATCGACGCTCTACTGTAATTTTAAAGTGCATTTTTTTGCCAATTTAGAGATTTTAGGCCCTGATTTTTGGCATTTTCCTGTCATTTTTTGCAATATTCGGTCACTTCTTTCATTTTAATAATATTCTTGAGTCTTTTCACCAAGGTGAACATAGGCCTATATATATCTCGCAGGATTGCAATTTATGAGCAAAAGAAATGCTGAACACTTATACAATTTGTAAAATTTCTAAACAGAAATTGTCTTACGTGGATCGTGATATTTTTTTTTCTTTACAGTGCCACAGAAACACATCACACTACATCACCAGGCAAAGGTGCAGGAAATTAATGCATTTTACACCAATTCATTCAGTGTATACGACTTTTTCATTAAATTGTTTTAAAATTATTGGGTTGTTCCTATTGGAAATCCTCGTTGCATATTTTAATTGAATGTGCATGTGGTATCATTTCCCAGATAGCACGTAAGTTAACTGCAAGTTAAATCTACATTTGATTAAACTTGCAATTAACTTACGTGCAATCTGGGTTGGTGCCTTTTCTTTTTGAAAGCAAAATTGCATTTTGTTTAATTTGCTTTTGATTTCAATTTTTAACCTGAAACAAACAAATTTAATGGTAATTTTTTGCATTTAAGTCATTTTCCCCCATTTTTTAGAACATTCTATAGGTCATATACCTATATTTTTGGGTCATCAACTTCCGCTCCCTAGACATGATACTAAGCACAAAGGGCACATAATAGGCATCCATTGTCAATATTTTGAATAATTAAAGGCCTCAAATTCAAAGTCTCTTATCCAAAATTTAATACTTGCATTATGTTAATGGCTGTAACTTAGAGAATTGTGTATTGGTTGTATAATTTAGGATTTAATGGAAAAAGCATTATCACATATTTATGTATTATTTATTCATTTTCAAAACTGAACAATTTTACAAAATTGTCTGTTCTAACCTTAAATAGAAATGTTTTACAGTGTATATCAACAATTAGAAAAAGTTTCTCTTTTTTTTTTTCGTTACTTTATGGAGGTGTTGTTTTGGTATATTAACAGGTTAATGTTAATAAATGCAATTATTACTATTTCAGGATGGATGGTTGCATTTCGTGTTGTGATTCCGCTGTATATGGTGATGGCCTTGTCGCAGTTCATTACATATCTCCTGATCCTGGTGGTGGGCGAGAAGGAGAATAAAATAAAGGAAGGGATGAAAATTATGGGCCTCAGGGATTCAGTTTTCTGGTAGGTGCACGATTTACCCTATTTAGATTCTGGTAAATGTAGTATGATATAATTTTTATTGAGTTCTTTCTCAATATGATAAAAGAAAATGAAGGGTGGACAAAACTCACAAATTATAAGGAATTAATAATGTTATTAATTAGGGCCATTCCATTGTGTAAAGTATAAGCAAACTCAAATTACACAAAGTTATGGCATTGTGACAATTGAAAATGTAAATCCTTACTCTTATGAAATGACAATAATGTAACAAGCTTCCGCCGGACCCTGTGGCCGAGTGGTTAGCACATCGTGCTGCAACGCCAAGGGTCCCGGGTTCGAATCCCGCTCTGGCTTGGTTGTTTGTGAATGTCCATTCATCAATTTCATCACTCATACCCATCTTCACAAATTAGCCAAGAGGCACAAAACGCAAAGTAAAATAAACTAAATCAATCAATCAATCAAAATGTAACAAGCTTCCACATAATAGATATTTGTATGCATACATGGAAATGCATTTTCTAGCCTAAAGTAACCAGAAATTGGGATGGTCAAGAAATCAAGAATTTATATTTCAAATTTTCTGGTATGTTTTGAGAGCAACAGACAATGCAGATAAAGATTAATCAGTATATAGTATAAAGTTTTCTGAAATGACTGTAAAATATTCATTACCTGGATATAAATTTATTCACATTCGGCCATCTCTAGCCTGAATATATCCACATTTGATCTGCATTAACAATAATTCTTACTAATAGTATTAATAATAATTAATGGATAGTATTACAGTATTATCATTTATTCCCATCTAAGCCACCTAAGTTACAGGTTCGAATGATTGATTGAATTATTTTATTTTACTTCATCATCACTCATCTTCGTGATTAGCCAAAAGTGGTAGAAGTTGGAAGTCGAACCGGGGAACCTTGGGATCGATCATGTTGTGGTAACCACTATGCCACGGAATTCTGCATGTGGAAGAGAGTTTGACATGTGGGAGTGTTCATGTAGGGTTCTCCCTTCATCATTTCATCTAATTATCATTCATTGTAATGAGGCAAAAGTGACTGAAAAGTGACACTCAATATAAAAAAAAGTACAGGTTTAGCTGTGGTAGCTTATCCATTGTTTATTACTTTTAAGAGATTTTGATGAGTGATGTTTTTCACTGCAATTAATTGTTTTGCAGGCTGTCATGGTTCATCATTTATGGAATATTTGTTCTTCTGCTGACTGTTATAGCCACAGTGCTGCTGTTCACTCTACAAGTTTTCCAGCACACCAGTTTTATTCTCGTCTTTCTCTTGATTCTTCTGTATGGACTCTCAATCATCATGTTTGGCTTCATGTTGACTCCATTCTTCGATAAAGCAAGGGTAAGCATGAGATAATGTCATAACCAGATTAACCCTAGAACACTATTACAGTGTAACTAGCGCTATGTAAATTTTACGTACATAAAGGAATCAATTTTTAAAACAACCTCTACATCATGAAAACAAAATGAGGATTCTTTGTGAACATTATTTTGTTTATTATCCTTATATTGGAGTTTTATTCTTAATTTTACAATGTATAATCATGTTTTTATTAAACATAGAATATTTTAAGAGAAGGTCTTCATTGACAACATGGATGTCCGCAGGATTTTTTCCAGGAGGGGCAAGGAAGGTATTTTTTTTTCCAGGGGGACAAACAAGGCACATTTTCCCCAAAAATAGTGTTCTCAAAAAAAAAAAACATTGCTTAAATTTGAATTTATGTTGTTCATGCATTAATTATCACATTACTGTGACTAAAATGAAATTATATGTGTGAAATACATAATTTATGGTTGACTTTCATTTTCCAGGGGGGGGGGTCACGGCCCATCACTTGCCCCCCCCCTTCCGGATGCCCATGATTGACAGGCACATTCCTACATTAAGAATGAAGGCGAAGTTCAAACCATAATAATATTCATAACGCTATAAATAAGGAACAACTGTAATTTTAAAGTCTTACAAGAAAATAGTGCATGGTTCTAAACTTTTGTTTTAAAAATCTAACTATTCAAATCGAATTTACAAATGTCAAAATTACATGCACGATTTTTCTTCTATTACTAGCGGTACGTATTATTAACGTACAGAGACCAACATAACGAACAAACTAAAGATGTTCAATTCTGGCACCCTCCTTACCACAGTGCTGCCTCACGTCTGACAGAATGCCTGAGGCACTGCTAGGTGGAGGGGTGAGTGGGTGCGAGGTGGGAAGTAGGGGAGGGATTTGAGCGCAAGCCATACATAAATTTTATGTATGGTAGTGTTCCAGGGTTAAATATTTACATTGCCAGTGCTTGAAGTGGAAATTGCTAGCTTGAGGGGAATGGATGCTCCTATGTTTTAACATGATAGCAATGAGACTTCTGGGTGGGAGGATGCTTTGCAAAAATGTTGCTAGCTGGGGGAACACCTACATTTCCCTTCACTTCGAGCACCAAGTATTGTACAGATCCAACAAAAAATTGCCAATATTCCATAAAGAACCTGGAAGATTCATTTGACTATGTACTTAATGAATATAAAACTAGGGATGGTCACAAAATCCTGATAACAGGTATCCAGATATCAAATTATCCGATATCTGTTTCGGATGCAATGGATTATCCAGATAATTTGAATATCTGGATAATATTTGATATGGATATGCAGATAAACTGAATATGTGGATAATTAAGATATCCAGAAAGTAAAGATTTGATGAAGGATTTGTAGAAAATCTGTACCGTGAAATACGAACATGATGAATAAAGAACATGTGGATAGCCCGTAAAATGGATAAACGATGAAACTGTCTGAATAATACACACATTCGGATATCCGGTCATTTTGGATAATCCAAATATCTGCATAATGTAGGCAATTTGGATATTGGGATAATCTGTATATCCAGATATCAGAATATCTGTTATATGGATAGAAAATTGTCCAATTGGCCATTCCTAAATGTAGCCAGGGGATCGAAGTATCGATTGTGTCTTTAAAGAAGATTGAATGAATTAAAATATCAGGGTGCGTCAACACATGTGGCCATTTTGCACCCTTCAAAATATACTAGGAAAATCTTCTTATCTAAAACCCTTAATTTAAGGTTAAAAAGGGGGTGAAAAGAGCCCATTGAGAAAGGTTAAAGGCTGTAAAGGAACCTACACAGAACATACACAAAAAGCTAAAAACTAAAAACATTGTCATCATTTCCCCAACATGGATGATAAACAGTTGGGAAGATTAAAACTTTGTGTGAGGAAAATAAAATCAGAGAAGAATATGCCGAACATTTAAAATTACATTACATACACAACACATCGGAGGATACAACCCTTGCAGCAAATGACCATGGGCGAGACTGCTGTGTCCAATTCAAAGTTGAGTTAAAATTACCTCTTCTTGATGGGAGGGACAGTATGATGAAGGAACTGTGTATTTAGACATTTACTTTGTAAAATCATTGCATATGAATTGTAGAACGTAGTAGAAATTTGCACTAAATTAAAGGCTGTTTATAGTAATTTTGAACCAGTAAAATTATACTGCAATTTTAGCACTAAACCAATGTCCTCATTGGCAGACACAGATTTATCTATCACATCCCTAGCACATGAATCAAATATATTATTGTGAACGTTTCCTGTGGAATGCTGACTTACACATACTGTTTTATTTCAGACTGCAGGAATTCTGGGAAATTTTGCTGTGAATATTATGACTCTCCTCTATTTCATCCAAGTCTTTGTTGACGACGATAATTCTTCAGCTTTTTGGGTTGTTTCTCTCATCAGTTCAACAGGGTTTGCCCTTGCTATGGACAAGGTAGGTGCATTTTGTAAGCTGTATGTTGCCAGTGTTACTGGTTGTACTTTTCAAATATCACCCTGCAACTGACTGATTTTCTGATCTTGAATCAAATTTACATCCACATTACAAGTAATTTTTGGTAAAAATAATATATAGGAATGTTGGTGACTGTGGAATGTGAAACAGAAGCAAGATTTTTCATAAGTACAGCCTTGTTTTGTTAACTTGATTTTTGCTTTTATGGAAGTACAATGTTCCTTCTGTGGTATACTTTAATATTATGAATATATAATGAAAAATTTGGAATAAAATCTACAGTAATATACCCATGACAAGGAAACATTACTTGGCATGTTTACAGGCAGAAGTGGTGTAGCACAGGAATTGAAATCCCTGTAAGGAAAGAAAACATCCTGAATTTGGTTTGACAGGCATTTGCTCCCAACACAGCAATGCCCGTTCACATACCGCTGCTGCGACTGTTCATACTGTTGACTTCTGAATGGAATTTATCCCACACCCTCCTTACTCTTTGGACTTAACTCCTAGCGACCTCTTAAGGAGGATCATTTGTGATGAAGTTCAGTAGTTGACACACTCGGTTGAGACCGCAACCAAAATAATTTTACTAAATGGCTCAAGTCCAGTTTACACTGAAAAATAACATCAATGATGCAACCATGTTCAACTGTGAGTAATGCTATTGCAAAATTCTGGTCACATATTGAACATGCCTTGTATATTCGAATGGATATCAATTGTAGATTGATAATTGATATAATTAGTAATCATAATATCTTATATGTGAACTTAAAAGTTGTGGAGAAAATGAGGTGGCGGGGACATTTAGTTCATAGATGTTTATCTGTAATGCATTCTTTTAGGCTTTGGTGATGGATCTCTCAGGGAAAGGAGTAAGTTTCGACAACTTGTGGTCTGGTCCTGGGATGCCTTACGGTGGCAGCCTAATCATGATGGCTTTGGACATTGTATTGTATGGCTTTCTGGCATACTACCTGGACAGCGTTGTCCCTAGTAAGTGTTTGTATGTTATTGCATTCGTCTTCATAATTTTCTGGCATGTGTTAGTTGTATGTTGAAAAATACGATGCCTTGCAGATACCCCATCCGCAGTATGCTGTTGCAGTGCGGAAGGGGGATATGTAAGGCTTTGTATTTGCTTGGACTAGATTCAACTGTGGGTGGTGTATGTATGGGCCCAGACGTTGAGAACAATTTAGTTAGGTGAGATTTATCTAGCTGTAGTAAAAACATAGAAAGTAGCAGAAGAGGAAGAAGATAAAAAAGAAGAAGAAAGAGAATAGAAGTTAGGCATAAGAAAAGTTGTCTGCTGTTGTGCAGTGTAGTTCGTGCATAAGAGAAAACAAAGATATGGCTCAAAAACCAAATTTGCATGATGCAAACATTGGGTTGCACTTGTTTGGAGTTTAAAGTCCATTTTATGTGCATATAGGCTAATCTGGACTGGACCTACAGTTTAAAGTGAGATCCAAACCACTGTGCAATGTGCATCCACCAGGTATCGAACCAGGGAACCCCTTGACTACAAGGTGACGACTTTACCACTACGCCATCGGGAAGCCTCAGTTGCACTTGTTGTTGACCTCTGAAAGCAGGGACAGTGAATCCGAATCAGAAGATGAAACAGAATTTTGCTAAAAAAAAACCTCCATTTTCCAGTACTGACTTATTTAGAAAATTGCACACTTAAAGGATTAAACCTTGGACATCACAATATACAGGCAATTATATAAATATATTGTACATGGCTGACAAGATTTTGCTCTGTAGATTGCTTATCAGGCAAACAGGTTTTCTTAATAACATTTTTCTTGGTTATTTTTTTCATACTAATACAAGCCCTCGAAAAGTTTTTTTTTTTTTTTTAAATCATTTATGCATGCAATCTATGTGAATAGATTCACAGCTGTCAGTCACTTTTATTTTTCTGTCCGAAAGTTGAAATAAATCTTCAATACGATAGGTGTTACAAAATGTAGTAAGGGCCCGCTCTCCTGAGTGTCAATGTAACTGAAAACATGTGACGTGGTCGCGTTATTCGAATATAGTGGTAAAATTTTGGAAGCAAAAAAAAATAAAAAAAATACTAAATAGGTTTTCTTATACCACTAAGTCCACGACCACTTCACATCAGCATTGGCCAAAATTAGAGCAAAAGAAAAAAAGGTTAATTGTCAAAAGCTAGACCTGTAAGGATACTCAAACCCACAACCCTTTTCTCTTTTCACTCAATTCCACCATTTATTACCTCTGTGGTAAAATCATCATTCATCATACAGAGGTATGACCACAGATATAACAAGTTTTGGCCCCCTTATGCCGACTCACAAATTAACGTGGATCTCGAGCACCCGACCTCCAGCATACAGTATACTTCCCGTTTTATTTTAGTAGTCGCGATTAGATATTGGTTTCAGAATTCGTGGTCGTCTAGCCACGGAAACTGAACCTATCTCAACATGCACCAAAAAGGGATGGAATTCTTAATCGACAAAAGAACAATTAGAAACGTCGAACTTCAATTTTGTGGCCATTTATTTTAACAAACTATTCCCCGTACAATTAGCAACTTTTCCCCAACAACTGACAATATATCTCTTCATAAATATAGCTATCCGTAGAATATAATGAAACCCACATGAGTAATAAATAATTCCTTTAACCATTTACGTACCGTTAAAATTATGACAATGAACACACATATTAAATAAATACAATGGCATTTGCATGGTTTAGGTGATCGGAAACTACGTTATTTTATCAACGATATTCTCAAAAATCAAGCTGACGAATTTTGAACTGTACTGTGCTTGGCATGGAATAAACGAACTAAGATTCAATGCACAAAATGGATAATTCAAAACTATTCCTGTAAATCATAATGAACTAAAAATGACCGGTCATTAACTAACACAAACCGAAATGAGTTAAATTAGTATACCTAGTTATTCCATGTCCAGCCATCAGTCAAACGGCACAGTCAAATTCATGTGTCGACGTGGATCCGATCACCCTCGCCAGTGTTCAAGGAAGGAGAAGGAAGCTCCTTATCGTACGAATGCCTCAGCTGCAACTGCTGTTCTCTCGGGAGAAAACCTCGCCCGTAGCCGTGGCCTTCTCCCTTGAGTTACAAGGTTCTCCCACTAGGAAACAGCGTTGCCAAATTTACTTTGTTCAACATCTAGTGCCGAGCGTCAGGAACACAGTGATGCAAAACTCCTTGTTAATTTAACGAGGAGAATGTGGTGGAGCTTTTAAAAATATACCCGTTATAAGCAAACACCACAAACGTAAGAATTGTATCTTTAATGAGATTGGACAGATTAATCAGTGGTGCATCGGTATTGGCTGATCCAACTTTTTTCTCATCGGAAATATTTTAACATTCTTGAAGCAATTCTTTAGATCTTCAAAACCTTCTATTCTTCTGTTCAACAGCAAGGAACATGAAATCTAAAAATTACAGAATATTAGTGCTTCCTTGAAAGTTCAGCAAATTGTGTCTTCAAGTGAATGCATGATGATAGTGAGATAGTTATTTGTTATTGTGTAATACTATTACATTTGTGAATTATTAAAGAGTAAATCTTTCATTTTAGGTGAATATGGGACTAAGAAAAAACCATGGTTCTTTTGCACGCCTTCATTTTGGTGCTCAAAGAAATCTCCTACCCCGAAGGTGAGTGGTTATTCATGCTGATAACTAAAGGCAATTATCAGTAGAAATTTTATCCATAGAAACACTGGAGAATCGGGTTATTGTTGTTAGTGGAAGGCTGCAGTATACCTATAGGAACATGGCTGTAATTCAGAACCTAATTGGTGGGGGGGATGAAACTTGGGGTGGGGCAGAATCGAAAAACTTTCCATCCCATAAAAATAGCATCCAGGACTATTTTGCTAAATAACTGTTACATTTGTGAAATCGTAAAAACTACACTTACTTTGCTTCTCAGCAAAACAAGAAAGCCTTAACGTCAAAATATTAATAAACCTGAAAATTTTGTATAGGGGTGACTGCATCCCCTCCTCCCCTGCCATTGCCCCTGCAAAGTTACGCCTGTGTGTAGGAAAAAATTACCAATAAATATGGTAATTTTTCACTAATATACTGATGTTAAACACTGCTGACTGATAATTACTAAAAAAGAAAAATTGCCCTCTGTCTTGGTAGAAATATCAGAATAAGTAAAATGCATCTTGAAGCTTTCAGGGAGACGAACGATGGAAGATTTTCTTGGCAAATTAAGGAACAAGTTTTGAAGTGATGTTGCTTGTTGAGTTTGTTTTTTTAAGGCTACTTTATGCACCGAAAGGTTCATTCGGACTGGACCTACAGTTTAAAGTGGGATCTGAACCACTTTGATTAGAAAGTGATGACTGGGGCTCGGAAGTTGAAGACCTATAAATTGCCAAAAAAAAAAGAGACCTAAAAACGAAAAAAAAAGGATGTATAAATGTGATCCAAATTAATTAATAACTTCAGTTTTAACCTCCCCACCCCCTCCCTCTGCATGGCACCTTGAGATCTTTGCAAACGTGTGCTGTCTGGTCGTATACACCATGCTGAAAGCTTCAAAACAAGAGAAAGTTGCCACTTACAGCGCGACCTTCCAGACATGCTACGGTTAAAGGATCTTGTACCGTACCTGCTTCAGTCGTCCAAAAATGTTTTTCTCTCGTTTCAGGGATGGTTCAAATATAATTATTTCTCCCTTTTTTATTTCTTTACTACAGAAAGTATGTTTAAGAGGGATGAACTGATGATGATTCGAATTGAGAATGGGCAGTAAAAACGTAGTCGAAAGAAGGTGAAGTTGCAAAAAAAACCCCGTTAAGACCTAAAAAAAAGGCTAAAAAAGCTGAAAAAGGACAAAAAAACCACTTTTTCTGGCCTATAATGACCCATATATTATGTTGGGCCTCGTCTTCGGACACTAGGGAAAAAAAAAAAGGATTTTTCCTCAAATTCCGAGCCCTAGTGATGACGTTACCACAATGCCATCACGGCCCTATATTAGTTGTTGACAAAAGCTCAAACTTTTACTGAACCGATGCGATTGATATCCCAAGCAATTAAGAGTGTACACTAGGGTACTGCAAGGGACTAATTTTGCTCACTCGTACTCATTCGAGTCTCCCAAACTCAAGAGCTTACAATGGAATATTTTAATGTGACAATAATCATAGATACATACAGGAGCACCCATTCCCCCAAGGCCTATGATCCACTCCCCCAAAAATGTTGAACATTCGCCCCTTCCTTTTGAGCCGAATTTTTTACTTAAATTATTATGGTCAGACAAAATTTGCAAAAAAATATAATACAAACATATTTAAGCAATATATATTTACTTTAGGTACTGTAGGCTCACTTTCATGTTTGCTAACATAAAACGTACAAAACTCCTCAGGCTTACTGCCATTGTTAATGTACTGAATCAACCTTATTCTGAACAGTTTGTCTGCTTGTAGTCAAATGTGAACAGCATGTCCCCCCTCCCAACCAAAGCACTTCTAAAGGCATAAGAGGTGGTATTTCATTTCAACCCCATCACCCACAGGTAGGTAGAAAAACTGTACATAATAGTTATAACTAAAAGTCAATAACAAGTCAAACTAAACGATCTCCCCATTTTTGTGTGAAGATATATAGAATTGAAATAAATTTTTGTCCCCCTCAAAAATTCCCATGACATAGGCACGTCATAAACCCCCCCCCCTGTGGGTACCCCTGGATACATGTGTGTAAAATATCCATCCTGGCAGTTTCAGCCCACAATCATCTGTTTCATTTTCATGTATTGGTAAGATAGACTGCATTTTTACAAGGAGATAATCACTATGTGTACTTAAGTTTCATTTTCACTGTCTCGCACCTCACAATCCATGTTTTAGGGCCCACTACCAAATTATGGTTACGTGTACTACTGGTCTTCGATCGTATGAAGAAGCTCTTATTTCCGTACGCTATATAGCATCGTTTGTGCGAACTATTTGAGCGAAATGCTCTTGCTGTAGCACTCTAGTGTACACACAAACACCTAAACAATTAAAATTGTTATGACTATCCCTTCCAGTATATTAAAACACATGAGTTGGTTTGTTTTCTTGCAGCTTCCAGCTGTGAATGGCGACCTGACTCTGTCTTTCGCCCCTGGGGAAGAGGCGAACAAGGATGTAGAGCCAGTTCCTCGTGAGATGAGAGGCAGGGAGGCTATCAGAATAGTTGATCTCTACAAAACCTTCCACGCATGCAGGAAACCTGAAGTAAAGGCTGTCAATGGTAAGTTCACATCGACGCCATGCCATTGTCTTGAGTCCAATGGGATACTAAACATGGATGTTGCCAAAAGATTTTGAAGGGGGAGCAGGTCCAACACCATTGATAAAACTTGATTAATAGAAATTATTATTATTATTATTTGGTCTAGGAATTAATTCGTGCGGTTGTTACGCACACATTGAAGCTGTAGTTCAAACACAAAATACATAAATACCTTAAGAAAAATATTGTCCATCGCGAGCCACCACTTTCGCCCATCTGTCAGGCAAGTTACGAATTCCGTGGCGAAAGAAGTCCTCATCCTTTGAAGCGATCCAGTCAGAGACCCATTTTTCGATATCTTCTGAAGAAGTGAACCGCTGTCCAATCAAATCGTTATTCATGCAATCGAACAAGTAGTAGTCTGAAGGAGCAACGTCTGGTGAATACGGCGAGTGGGGTAAAACTTCCCATCCGACATTTTCTAAATAGGTTTTGACCAGTTTTGCGATATGTTGGCGAGCGTTATCATGTTGAAAAATAAGTTTATCATGTCTGTTCTCCCATTCTGGTCGTTTCCTGGCCAGAGCTTGCTTCAAACGCATTAATTGTCGTCGATAACGTTCTCCATTAATAGTTTCACCCGGTTGCAGCAGCTCATAGTACACCACACCTTTCATATCCCACCATATCCACAGCATAACCTTTGCACAGTGAATATCTCGTTTTGGTTGTGGTGGACCTGGTTCACCTGGCTTCACCCAGGCCTTTTTTCGTTTTGGGTTCTCGTAATGGATCCACTTCTCATCGCCAGTAACAATGCGATGCAAAAACCCCTTTCTTTTCTGTCTTTGAAGCAGCAATTCGCAAATGGTTTTTCGTCTTTCAACGTCTCTGTCTTTCAATTCATGTGGAACCCAATGTGACATCTTTTGAATCATTCCCATGGCTTTGAGGCGTTTGGAAACTGTTGTTTGATCAACGCCTAATGCTTCTGCAAGTTCTTCCTGCGTTTGACATGAATCCTGATCGAGCAATGCTCTCAATTCTTCGTCTTCAATTTTTTTTGGCTGTCCAGGTCGCTCTTGGTCTTCCAGGCCGAAATCACCACTTCTAAACCGTGCAAACCACTTCTGACACGTTCGCTCAGCTAGCGCATGGTCACCATAAACTTCCACCAAAATACGATGACTTTCGGTAGCACTTTTCTGCATGTTAAAGTAATGAAGCAGAGCACCCCGCAAAAACACTTTATTTGGCACGAACTGCGCCATGTTCAGTTGACTACAAAATGCTGTTGTTGACGCGTCAATCAACTGCCCTATACTACGAACGATGCGCGCTGACAGGAGTTTTCAACGCATGTGTGGCTACACGGAACTGTGGGATGATACGCTCATTACGCCATCTCTTGTCCAGGCACACGAATTAATTCCTAGACCAAATATTAAAGAGACTTTCCTACTCGATTCATCAGATGAATTAATATCCTGCACAACTATTTTCCAATTTTTTTTTACATTTCATGAAGTTAATGTTTTTAATTTGTCCTTACCTGTATATATTTTTTGTCTTTTTTTCAGGAATAAATTTAACTATCTATGAGGGTCAAATCACAGCAATATTAGGCCACAATGGGGCTGGGAAAACCACATTGTTTAACATACTGACAGGGCTTACTGGACCATCTGCTGGTACTGCTACAGTATTTGGTTATGACATCAGGTGAGTCACTTATGGTTCTTTTAAATTATATAATTTGTATTGTTCAATATATGTGCATGTGTGTAGTACTTTGTTAACTGTTGTGGTTTACCAGGAGATATCGAGCTTTTATGAATAGAAATGAGTAAGTACTGAAGAAATGAACTTATATTTATTTCCCTCAGATAGTTTTCAACCTAGCAACTTCTCATCCTAGATAGCATGTAAGTTAACTGCAAGTGTGCACTAGATTCGATTTTATCTTGCAAGACTTGTCTGATGCTTCAAGTTGGATCCAAGTTCGTTCTAACTGTGTAAGAAACACTATAGTTCCATTTAGCCTGCATGAGAATAGTGAAAGTGAAATAAAACTTTATAATGAAAAATAGTAATTTATAATTACTAAAAGTTTTGTTAATTTTGATATTTTTGTTTTAATCCCTAGGGAACCCAATGACATGGATGCTATAAGGAGAATGACAGGAGTCTGTCCACAGCATGATATTTTGTTTGATCTTCTGACACCTCGTGAACATCTTCAGTTCTTTGCTGCTGTTAGGGTAAGTATACATATTGTACTAGGCATGGACCAACATAAAATTTTGCCAATATAGTAACTGTATAAAATTTACAAATAACGATAACTGATATTATACCGATTAGATATATTAAAATTGCAAATGTTCTATGCAAATCTTGAATACGTAACCAACTTCCTTAAATGTATTCAACTAGAGGACTGCATCCTCCGTCGCCGTGCGGTCTAAGGTGCTGTGCTTTTGGCTCCGACTGCGGGATGGCATGGGTTCGAGTCGGCCTGTGTATAGGACCGGTGGCAACCTACCATCGTGAGGAAATTGGGGAGCTACAAGTGAGTAGCGTAACCTGGTCATATAAATCTCCTTTAATAGCTGGGGGGTTTGACGTGCTGACCCCACGTCGCCCCATTACCGGTTGAAGAACTTCACACCTCTAGGTAGGATTGTGGGAGGGAGATTGGCAGCCGGGAGATAGGCCAAGGTCCTTACGGGCCGTAGAGCCACGGGTTATTATTATTATTATTATTATAACTATAGGACTGCAGGAAATTGTAACTTTGAAATAGACATTAGCGTTATAAGTAAGAGGTGGTCCACAAGTGTAACACCTGTTTTAAACAAACAATAATATAGAGATACGAATCAAAAGGATATGATGGACATAGGAAAGGGAGAAATTTGTCAGGGTACGTTACTAACATGGCAGCCATCTAGTCAATTTAATTTTCTTAAATTGAAAAAGTTGTTCATATGACACGTTAAAAATGGGTTAGAATTTCGTGAGAAATTTCATGCTCCATATCTTTAAACTGCTACCTCATTTGTTCATAGATCAGAAGACTGTGGTAACAAAAAGTCTTTTTCGTGGCTTTTTCTGCTATTCACATCAGTCCACTTTATGCACAGGTGGGCACATATAAATTACAGTCTGCTGACTTTAATGAAATTGTTTGGAAGTTTATAATATCATCACAGTTACAATTTGCTTACGTAAACAAGAAACATAAAATCTTGCATCTCTTTTTTTCCTGTCAATTTCGATGGCTCACTGTTACCATTCACAGAAGATTCTTTAATCAATAGACTAAGCTCATAAATGCATTTTTGTTTATGTCATTAAAAGACTTCTTATGTCACGTGCTGGCAACATTCTTGTTAAAAAAAAAAAAAACAAAAAAAAGAAACACTTAACACACAAACAGCATGATACGAGACACTTTAAAAGTTTTATCCGAGCTGTCGACTCCCTTGGTACATCATCGGAACCTCGACTGCATCTTCTTCACAGTTTCTCAACCAGCCCTGATAATGACTTCGAGATGGAGTCGAAAGCTCAGACAAATTTTTAAAGTGTCTCGTATCATGCTGTTTGTGTGTTGACTTTAACAAGTAAATTTGTATGGCTAGTACCATTATATTTAAACTTGGAATTTGTGTAATATGTGAATGCATTTTATTATTGTAGGGTATACCTTCTGCTCAAGTTAAGACGGAGGTGGAGAAAACATTGTCTGATATAGATCTGCAGGAGAAGGCTGATACATTCGCCAAGTACCTGAGTGGTGGTCAAAAGAGGAAACTGTCAATTGGGATAGCTCTGATTGGAGATCCAAAGGTAGGTTGGAAGTATGCTGCTTTAACTTTTTTATGAGAGATGAATCGGCATGTATGGTCAATTTGCACCATTCAAAGTATGGGAGGAGAATTTCCCTTATCCAAAATCCTTACCTAAGATTTTTAAAAAAACCTTGAGAAACTTTAAAGGTGCAAGACTGTAAAGAGACCTGCATGGGGCATACACAATACAGGCGAGATTCAGTCTTTCACTTTTTCCTAGCTATAGTCCGTTACAGAGTTTCCTCATTACATAATTTTTCAACTCCTCATCTCCTGTCGTATCCACACTTACAGACTCCCCACCAGCACTGTTTGCAGAATTACTTCAATTATCTATACAAAATTGTGAATGGCAAAATCTGCTGCAACACACTCCTTCAAAAATGGACATTTCCACTCAATTTTTTTTACAACAATTTTAAAAACTACACCTTGGAAAAATGACCCCTGCAAGTTCTCGCGTTCCTCTGCATCCAGTTTAAGGCAGAAACGAGACTTGCAAAGTTGCGAGGCTAGCGTTGCGCAGAAAACACGCAGCCGGCATATTACTACGTCACTCCTTAGGAAGAGCTCGTTTGTTGTCTGCTTCGAGCGTCCAGTTCTGGATGGGTAGCCCATGGTGAGTGAACACGTGCAGCAGTTTTACAAATTTGTACCGATTTAAATAATGGAAGAAGGAGCGATAGGAGAAAGGAAAGCTATGCTTTGTAATGATCATTCTTCTATGAAATATCCGTGCTGCTCACGTGCAAGATAAATGAAAGGGTTCAGCTGCATGTGTGTTCTCAGGCCATGCGAAAAATATTGCTTATAAAATTGGTTGCTGACCAGACACTCAAAAATATTTTTTAAACTTATATTTATCGATATTTACAGTAACCTATGTAGTGCAAAATAGGAATTTTCACATTCTTCACTTTATTTATAAAGCCTATTTAACTTTCTTTTCCATAAAGCAATTTCAGTTTGTGTTCCATTTCTGTTGCGCAAATTATGATCAAATATTTTTGTGCAGATAAGAGAAAATACACTGAGAAGATTACATTAGTTGCACAGTACATATCTATACTTAGTTTATGTATAATCATACAAGGAAATAATGTGTATAACCATGGGCGTATTTAAGGGAGATTCAATGGGTCCAACCCCCCAATTTTTTGATTCACTAAAATTACCAGTTTCCTTGTTCTATCCGCTTGTTCTTAAAAAATTTCTTCGGACTTATTTCATTCTCTTAAATTAGAGACGTATAGGACGGGATACGGATGGGATGGAAATTTCGTAATTCCACACACCAGATGGGACTGCAGACCAATATCTGAAATTTCCTGATAGTTTCGGAATTTCTGCGATAAGAAACTACATCGAGACTGTCAAATCAGTTATTTTCTCCCCCTCGAATCATATTAAAGAAATTTGGTTTTTAAAAACGTAGTGACACAAGATGAACAGAAAAGTATCAATACTAAGTAGCGTGACTTCGCGACTACAAACACACAACTTTGTCGGGTCCAACATCCCCTCCCCCATGCTCCCCAACAAGCTTCCAGCCAGCAGTGTCCTGGATTTTCATTTACGAAATAAAGCAACCCTAATTATACCAAAAGATGATCCATCCCTCCCCCCTGCCCCCGTGAACTATATATACGCCCATGTGTATAACAATATCCCATACTGAAATGGTATAATTATTTTGAATTTTGTACTGCGAAAAAAGCTGCCTCATTTCATTACCCCGAACTCATTAATTGGTTGGTGCACAACTTCACCACTAAGGATCTTATCGAGACGAGACATGGCAGCCTTGTTCTCGTTCTCGTTGAGAGTTGTAAATATCTGTCTCGTGTTTATTTGTAAATGTCTCATTGACAGTCTCTTCTCAATTTATAAACATCCGTCTCGGTTTGGGAGGGCAATTCTCGTTCTCGTCTCAAGTCTAGAAAAATATAGAATTAACAACGTATGCAAAGGCATATCATTATAAACACAAAAAAAAAACTTTATTAATATATTTTTATTAATATTTTTTTTCGACTCCTCGTTTCGACGGTACAGCCCTTGAAAACTAAATATTATCCTGCTTATATATGCAAACCAAACTGCAGATTCAGAATTACCAGGAATGAACTGGCGTTGTAATTATTATACACAGAATTCATGATTTATCTGAGGAAGTCGCATGTTCCAGGTTTGACTCTCGACCTGGGCATGACCGTTTCCTTGCGAGTGACATTTCATTGAACTGTAAATTGTTACATGGGAGGATGTTTGCTCGAGACTTTGGGGACAGCTAGGCGGATGCTTCTATTGTTAATGTTAGTGTTGCTCACGAGACGAGGCATGTTCCGTCTCGTCTCATAAAAGGAGATGGGACAAGTGAATGTTTTCGGAATGAGATGGGACAGAAGAAAAAGTTCGTCTCTTATCATGGCAGCTTGGGTGATACTTAGATTGTGCAATTGGTGGTAGTGTGTGTGTGTGTGGGCGGGGGGTGTACTCCTGCACCCCGACTTCGAATACTGCTTGTAGTTATTCATCTTCATTGTAACGATTAGCCAAAAGTGGGAAGAAATGTGATGTTAGAGATTATACATAATAAATGAACCATTCATTCTCATCGTTGCGGTTAAACAAAGTGAACGGAAAAGCGACGTAAAAGTAGGCTAAATACAAAAATTTGCAATATATATATTAACTGAAGAAAACTGTCATTTACTGCAGGAAATTTAAAAACTCGCCATACCTTTTTATACCGTATCACCTCTTATATTGCAGAAATTGGCGTGTAAACCAGTGTGTTCTAAAAGTATTATCTTAAAATTTGTGAAGAAAATATTATGACGAAAATAATTGTAATTCCAGAAAAGGCATTCCTATAACATTAAGTTCTTGCCAGTCAGAACTAACCTATGTATTCGCAATGAACAAGGTTGTTCACGTGTTCAGCCATTGACTGTTACAAGATTTGCTTTGTCACCCTAATGGGAAAACTCTCTACCGAGTGGCTGAATTATAGTAAATACTACTATACTGCTAGGGCATAATTCATCTCCAAGAAATGGAGCACAGATTTTTGCACTGGAAGTTGTAAGATACTTTTTTTACACAGTAACAAGTGAATTTTCTGTCGCTTCCGCGGTTCATGCTAAGTTGACGGGACGAGCAGAAGACCCGCCTCCATGCATTTCTAAGTGATGACGTCAGAGGACCTCCTGTCTGTGGAGAGGACGTTTTCAAATCCGTGACGTAGTAGGTGAATTTCAGCGGTGTTTGAAGGCGTGTTTCTCGAGAACCGAAACAAATGTCGCCGAGATATTTTGCACGTCTCATGTTTGTGTCATTATCTGTAAAATGAATGGATTTAAAACGTTTTTCATGTAAAAGTGGAAATGTCCATCCCACTTTAGAGTGCCTATGCGCACAATATGTAACACAAACGTATTTTACATAGAAAATCCTAGACAGGAAATTAAAAGAAAAGATCTCTCTTCTACAGACTTCCCAGCCAATATAATGACCTCCCATCAAGTGTTCATATATTTAATACAGAGTACGCCTTTCGGTCTTCCATTTAAAAAAATGTTGTAAATAGTTGAATGTATAATAATGCCATCTTGACTTATTTTTGTTAATATTTTGTGTTAATTTTCTATTGTTGACAATTTAAGCGTAAAATGGCCACTTGTGCTGTATCTGAAATTTTCTCAATAAATAAATAAATAATAAGATACTAAAATTTTAATTCTCTGAATGTTAATTGACAATGGTTCTACTTTAGCATGCAATGTTAATTGGATGTTATATTGCATGTTATCCATTGTCTAGAGCTTTAAACTATTCTTATTCTAACAGCATGTTTCCATAGAGCACCTCTGTTCTGTTCTCTCGTCTTCAGGTGAAATTTCGTTTGCTGGTGGTAGGAATCGAACCTACGACAGACCTGTGATTTGGCTACAAATACGGTGCTCTAACCAACTGCTCTAACCAACTACTCCCCAGAAATTCTTTACTAATATTTGCTTCATTTATGCTGATATTTACCAGGTGTATAAGCTTAAATCTGTTGTTTTGTTGTCAGAAAAACACATGGTTTGTTCATAGAAAGCAACAAGAAATTTGTTCAAAATACTTGCCCTCGCGAGCTACACATTTTGCTCACCTCTCAGGTAATTTGTGGATACCACGCCAAAAAAAGTCCTTCTCTTTCGAGGCAAACCACTCATCAAGCCATTTTCGGACGTCTTCATACGAATCGAAGTGCTGCTCACCGAGGGCGTGGCCCATCGACGAAAACAGATGGTAGTCGGAAGGGGCCAAGTCTGGTGAATAGGCGGGATGGGGTAGCACCTCCCAGTTGCGTGTCTCCAAGTAGTTTTGGACCAGTCTTGACGTGTGCGATGGGGCGTTGTCGTGGAGGAAAGTCAGCTTGTCATGTCTTTGTTGATAATCCGGCCTTTTGTCACACAGAGCACGGTGAAATTTGATCAGTTGTTGGTGGTAGCGGTGGGCAGTGACAGTTTCACCAGGTTTCAACAGCTCAAAGTAGACGATACCCTGTTGATCCCACCAAACACACAGCATCGTCTTCCGGCCGAAAAGATTTGGTCTCGAGGAAGATGTTGATGGTTGACCACGATCAACCCACGATTTCTTGCGTTTAGGATTCTCGAAATAGATCCACTTTTCATCGCCAGTCACAATCCGATGCAGGAAAGACTTTCTTTTTTGTTTGGCAAGCAAGATTTCGCATGTGTTTTGGCATCTCTCCAGCTGCCAATCGGTCAATTCATGCGGCACCCATTTTCCGATCTTTTGAACCTTTCCCATGGCACGTAGACGCATGGAAATGGCTGCTTGAGTAACACCCAATTGCTCGGCAAGCATCTTTTGCGTTTGGGTATCGTCCTCGTCCAAAAGAGCCTGCAATTGATGGTCCCCAACCTTCCTGGGCCGATTTGCAAGCTTCTTGTCGCTCAGGTCAAAATTTCCGTCTTTGAACCGACGAAACCAATCCCTGCACGTTGTTTCCGATACAGCACTGTCACCATAGGCCTCCACAAGCATTCGATGCGATTCGGCAGCCGATTTCTTCAAATGGAAGCAGAAAAGCAGAGCTTCCCGCATATGCTCTTTTTCTGGCACAAAACTAGACATGCTTACCACAGGAACACTGTCTGTTGTTGTCTGCACGTGCTGACGATGTGCACTGATTCGTGTTGGCAGATGTCCAACTCATACAAACACCAGGTATGGCGTGCCCATGGTAGCTTCTTACGCTCACTAACACCATCTATGAGCAAACAGCAGATTTAAGCTTATACACCTGGTACATTTTTTTTTGGTCCCCTCTCCCCAATAATTAGAAATAGTAGCATACATGGATCAAAAATTAGTAAATAATTATTTGGGAGGGGGGAGGCATGTAGTAGTTGGTTAAAGTGCACCGGTTTTTAGTAATATTACAGGTCTTTCATAGGTTAGCAAAAGGAATTTCACCTGAAGATGAGAGAAGAGGTGCTCTATGGAGACATAGTGTTAGAATAAGTATAGTGTAAAACTCTAGACAATGGATAATGTCCAATTAACATTGCATACTAAAATCCTTCTCGGACAGCGTAAAAGGCCCATGCTTCTCAAATAACTAAAAGCATTACTCAAAACACTGTCATCTCCCAATGTGGATGACAAGGAGTTGGAAAGGTTTGAGGACATTAAAATTGGCACATTCGATAAGACTATGCTGAACACTTAAAGTAACGTCACATACACAGCACAACATAGGGTCTTACTCTTGCAGCAAATGACGACGTGCGAGACAACTGTCAAATGTGAAGCTGAATTAAACTTACTTCTTCTCAATGGGAGGGGTGTGTGAATTAAGTAATAAATGGATAATATGCTCTGTGTCACAATATGTTATGATGCTTATTGTAAAGAATGTGGGTGGAAGTAAAAATTGGTGATTCTTTTCATAAGTTTGTGTCTATGCTATTTTTTCTATCTGTGAACTTATTTTCCTGTAATGATTATGTTAATTTCTACTTCAGATTGTCATCTTGGATGAACCGACTGCTGGGGTTGACCCATATTCACGGCGACACATGTGGTCAGTATTGCAAAACAGGAGGCACGGTAAGGTAAGTTTGAGTCTGTAAAAATTTTCAAAGTTCAGCATGTTTTAAACAAAGAAACCAAACCCGAAACCCTTTGATTATAAGTCACGAGTGTAAGCTGTGCTTTTTTGGTTGGTCAAAGTTTGCCTCTGCATTCAGTCAGTTTTTGGAATGAAGCTTGTCAACGTAAAGTTTCAAATATTATCATATACAGAGAAGACTTCATGGCAGTTTCTCATACAGTTGTCATGTTACTACTGTCAGAATTAGATTTATTACAAAGTCTTCATGGCAGTTTCTGATACAGTTCTCATGTTACTACTGTCAGAATTAGATTTGTTACAAAGTCTTCATGGCAGTTTCTCATACAGTTGTCATGTTACTACTGTCTGAATTAGATTTATTACAAAGTCTTCATGGCAGTTTCTCATACAGTTGTCATGTTACTACTGCCAGAATTAGATTTATTACAAAGTCTTCATGGCAGTTTCTCATACAGTTGTCATGTTACTACTGTCAGAATTAGATTTATTACAAAGGCTTCATGGCAGTTTCTCATACAGTTGTCATGTTACTACTGCCAGAATTAGATTTATTACAAAGTCTTCATGGCAGTTTCTCATACAGTTGTCATGTTACTACTGTCAGAATTAGATTTATTACAAAGTCTTCATGGCAGTTTCTCATACAGTTGTCATGTTACTACTGCCAGAATTAGATTTATTACAAAGTCTTCATGGCAGTTTCTCATACAGTTGTCATGTTACTACTGTCAGAATTAGATTTATTACAAAGGCTTCATGGCAGTTTCTCATACAGTTGTCATGTTACTACTGCCAGAATTAGATTTATTACAAAGTCTTCATGGCAGTTTCTCATACAGTTGTCATGTTACTACTGTCAGAATTAGATTTGTTACAAAGTCTTCATGGCAGTTTCTCATACAGTTGTCATGTTACTACTGCCAGAATTAGATTTATTACAAAGGCTTCATGGCAGTTTCTCATACAGTTGTCATGTTACTACTGCCAGAATTAGATTTGTTACAAAGTCTTCATGGCAGTTTCTCATACAGTTGTCATGTTACTACTGTCAGAATTAGATTTATTACAAAGTCTTCATGGCAGTTTCTCATACAGTTGTCATGTTACTACTGCCAGAATTAGATTTATTACAAAGTCTTCATGGCAGTTTCTCATACAGTTGTCATGTTACTACTGTCAGAATTAGATTTGTTACGAAGTCTTCATGGCAGTTTCTCATACAGTTGTCATGTTACTACTGCCAGAATTAGATTTATTACAAAGTCTTCATGGCAGTTTCTCATACAGTTGTCATGTTACTACTGCCAGAATTAGATTTATTACAAAGTCTTCATGGCAGTTTCTCATACAGTTGTCATGTTACTACTGTCAGAATTAGATTTATTACAAAGTCTTCATGGCAGTTTCTCATACAGTTGTCATGTTACTACTGCCAGAATTAGATTTATTACAAAGTCTTCATGGCAGTTTCTCATACAGTTGTCATGTTACTACTGTCAGAATTAGATTTGTTACGAAGTCTTCATGGCAGTTTCTCATACAGTTGTCATGTTACTACTGCCAGAATTAGATTTATTACAAAGTCTTCATGGCAGTTTCTCATACAGTTGTCATGTTACTACTGTCAGAATTAGATTTATTACAAAGGCTTCATGGCAGTTTCTCATACAGTTGTCATGTTACTACTGCCAGAATTAGATTTATTACAAAGTCTTCATGGCAGTTTCTCATACAGTTGTCATGTTACTACTGTCAGAATTAGATTTGTTACAAAGTCTTCATGGCAGTTTCTCATACAGTTGTCATGTTACTACTGCCAGAATTAGATTTATTACAAAGGCTTCATGGCAGTTTCTCATACAGTTGTCATGTTACTACTGCCAGAATTAGATTTGTTACAAAGTCTTCATGGCAGTTTCTCATACAGTTGTCATGTTACTACTGTCAGAATTAGATTTATTACAAAGTCTTCATGGCAGTTTCTCATACAGTTGTCATGTTACTACTGCCAGAATTAGATTTATTACAAAGTCTTCATGGCAGTTTCTCATACAGTTGTCATGTTACTACTGTCAGAATTAGATTTGTTACGAAGTCTTCATGGCAGTTTCTCATACAGTTGTCATGTTACTACTGCCAGAATTAGATTTATTACAAAGTCTTCATGGCAGTTTCTCATACAGTTGTCATGTTACTACTGCCAGAATTAGATTTATTACAAAGTCTTCATGGCAGTTTCTCATACAGTTGTCATGTTACTACTGCCAGAATTAGATTTGTTAAAAAGTCTTCATGGCAGTTTCTCATACAGTTGTCATGTTACTACTGCCAGAATTAGATTTTTAATTTCTGAATGATTCTGTACTGTGATGAATTCCTTGGCATGAGTGAGTTAATTTGTACACTTGCTGATACAATGGCCAGTCATACAGTGTTCCTCTGTGAAAGAATTGCATTTCTTTCCAGTAACATATTGTGGAGCTCATATTTCTTGGGGTTGGATGGATTTTTGCTTAAGTTGCTAAGGTACGTGTTCCTACATATCGAGGAATGCCTTGAAAAATGGAATATTTGCACTACAAATAACACACTGTAAATCATATGGAGGTAAATGAAGAAAGGTTGGGAAACGTTTTTGAAAAGCACGTGGGAAATCAGGGGAGTTTGACTGTAGGAAAGGTGAACAAGTAATCACAATGGGTTGCTTAGATTTGGTTGCTTTTTTTCCACTTCTGGCTAATCAGGAAGATGATCATGAAATTGATGAAGGAACACTCGCAAAGAACACCCATGGTCAGGCTGGGATTCGAACCCAGGACCCCTGGCATTCTAGCATACCATGCTAACCACTGCCATAGAGGTTGGCCCAATGGGTTTCTTAGAATCAAGATGGTGAAACATTTTGCATTGTAAAATTTTTTACATAGATCTCTCTTCTCTTGCTTGCAGGTAATTTTGCTCACAACCCATTTCATGGATGAAGCTGATATTTTGGCAGACAGGAAGGCAGTGATCTCCAAAGGAAGGCTCAGGTGCTGCGGCTCATCGCTCTTCCTCAAGAACAAGTTCGGTATTGGATACCATCTCACGTAAGTCAAGTATTTTGATTGTCTTCTTCAACTTCGTACTAGGAGTGGAGAGATTCAGTGATTGTTCCACACACTCCAAATTTTCCATAACAACCCCTTAAACTTGTACAAGAAATCCCAGTTAGTGAAAACTTTTAAGAAACTTGACCTTTAACCTTCTCTTGAAAAAAATATCCTTTCCACTCTCATGATAGCCACAAAATTTTGGATAAATTATTGGATGCAGTAGCATGTGTAGAACTTTCATGAGGTGGGGTTAAAACTTTTTTTTTAGGGAGATTTCACACATGAATGACAAGCGATACAGGGGTTTCACACCAAAGCGACAAGCAACATGAACCCTTTCATTCTATGCAAAGCATTCACCATGATCGTGTTAACAGACAGGCAATGTGATGCATGCCATGACACACTCCATATAACACACGAGTGACAAGTTACACATTCAGCTTGTCATAATGCTTTTGAAAGGTTGCATTTATTTCTAATGGTTGCTTTCCAGGCGACATGTGTTGCTTCAGTTTGAAAGCTACCTTAATCAATGCAAGCTCTCCTGTTCCTTTGCAATTGACTTGATTGCCAAATTTTCTGGATGAGATCTCAGCGTTCCCACTAACCTGGAAAAGTCCAGGAATTGAGGTCTGAACAATTCTTCGTAACTCAATAACCACCGATCAGTTACAAATAATAATTCCATGCCTGAAAAAGCCTGAATTAGATGCAGCAACATTAGTGGGACCCCTGGATGTGAATCGAGAGATATTTGAGTCTTCAGTCTAGAAATTTTTCACCTAAATCTCAAATTCAGGATCTGATCCAAAGCCTCCAGTATGATTTATTCCCTAAATTTTCAGTGATTCATATCCACCCATCTCTGTTTTGTACACTTTAGTTTGAAAGTGCAACATTAATTTAGTCTAGTCTTAATTTGTGATTGATTTTGCAGCATGGTGTTGAACGACCCGAGCAAAGAACATGCAATTGCAAAGTTGGTCACCAACCATGTCAACATGGCGGAGAAGGCTCGTCGTCACGGGAGAGAGTTGTCCTTCATCCTTCCTCACAATGCAGTCGACAGTTTCTCAGGGCTCTTCTCGGCGATCGAAGAAGAAATAAACTCGAGAGGCTATCTTGGAATCAGCAGCTACGGCGTATCGATGACGACTTTGGAGGAGGTGAGATTTAGGTTTCTGCAAGCTGACTAAATCTTGTTAAATTCCTTTTCTTTGTAACAAAGCTCTGTATTCTTTTAGTAGAACTAATTACTTCTTAGCTCAGGCTGGGCACTCTAGGACCATGATAAAATTCAAGTATATTTCTCGGTTTTCAAGGTGAAGTCAAGGGTACCAGCAGATTTCTTCTCTTCTCCGCATCCACATGTACATACCATACATTAATATATTAACAATATAAAGAGTTTATGTGATTCCAATGAATCCAAAAATTCTAATTCAATTCAATAAAATTGTAAATATATTTAAAATATTTAATTTAAGTTGCAGAGTTTACACTTGCCATTTCACACACTCAGACTCGAAATAAACACAAGTCACAAATGTTAGGGAATATATTAATCTACGACAAATTATTAATTGTGTAACAATTTCAAACTCAAATTTACCTAATCACCTTCAATAATTCTCAGCCTGTCAGAAAGATTTGATTTGTTGTTTTAAGTCCACTTTTTGCACAGTAAGGCTAACCGGGACTGGACCTACAGTTTAAAGTGGGATCCGAACCACTTGTGTCTTCACCGGGTATCGAACCCGGGACCCCTTGATTACAAGGCTCAGCCTGTCAGAAAGAATGCATGTTCTGCAAAGGACAATAAGAAAGTTAGAGAATTATGTTTCAATTTCAACGCAGCTTTCTTTTTCCTTCCTCGATAAAAATACAAGCTAAACCATGAAAAACTTGCCTCAGGGCATTTATAAATTTGTATGGGTTCAATGAGATTTGGATTAATAAAAGTTGCAATTTTCTACAAAGAAAAATTCATGCATAATTCCTGGAGCCAATAATTCCTGTATATTTCCCAGAATTTCCTGCGAGTAGTCACCATGTAGCTCCACACATTGGCAATGCAGTCTAAGGCATCAGGCTTTGGGCTCTGGTTACAGGATGCACGCTGGTCCCAGTCTCCTTGGGGGAAGCCTAAAAACTATTCTCCTGAGATTTTGGCCAGTGTATGGGACTGGTGGCCATTCGCCATTGTGAGTAAATAGGGAAGCTATGAATGAGTAGTATAACCTGGTCATGGAAATGTACGACGACTGGGGGTTTGTCGTGCTGACCACACGTCACCCTGCAGCTCTGCTGAGGCATGTGGAAGCGAGGCTAGCCCTCAAGGGATATTGCACCATGAGCTGTGTTAATTAGTTCTTATTTTAAAGGCAGAAATTTTCACGTTTTCTTATCTTTGTTATCTATTAATTTTGAAAGACATTACTGATAGAACAATATGCCATTATTGGTCAGAAGTAAATATGGACTGTCCGTCTCCATGGCAGGGTGGTAAGCAAGACACACATGCAAAACTAGAAAAACGAACAAAACTTGTGGAAATTCTGGATAGGACATACTGTATCGGTATTGGCCAATATTGGCATATCTGTATATTGGTGAAACTGCTGATAGTTTTACTGATGAATTTCTAAATAACATGTAATTCAGTGTAAAACTAAGAAATTATTTAGTATGGATATGATCAGTGCTCGAAAAATCTTCTTCAGAGCTAGGTGCCAGCTCTGAAAATCAGGTGCCAGGAAACCACCTACTAGCAATTGTGGATACTATAAGAAGCTGAGCCAGCCCCTGTGGCGGAGTGGTTAGCACATTGCGCTATGACGCCAGGGGTCCCAGTTTCGAATCCCGGACTGGGCTTGGATATTTGTGAGTGTCCATTCATCAATTTCATCATATCATAATTCATCACCATCTTTGCAAATTAGCCAAAAGTGGCACAAAAAGCGAAGTAAAATAAAGCAAATCAATCGGTCGATAAGCAGAGCATCACCTTATTCAAAACATCGGTAAATTATGTGAGAAAGCAGGAAATAAGGGGTTGGGTGGGTTGGGTTACCGATTCTATAGAATGTTCACAACGTTGATAAAAAAAATAATTTGCTAAGTTACGCTATACTGCAATTTGAACTTAGAATCTTCAAAGTTTCGTACACTGAAACTTAAAAAACGGCAATATTACAGCAAAAGATTGGTTGCCAAGCTTAAATTTTTAGTCGTCATGGCGACCTGGCAACCGGGATTTTTCGAGTCTTGGATATGATCATACAATTCATGTGTCCTAATTTTGTAAAGTGGAAGTAAATAACTAAATGCACAGTTTCGTTTTCTGTCGGCTCAGTGGCCAAGCTTGTTAAGTGGTCAGCTTTCGATCTCGCCATGAAAGTTTCCAGATTCAAGTCCTGCCATGTGTGTTCTTTAAGGGTGTAATCATCACTCATCATCAATTTGTGTAACTAAAACGTGGCCCAACAGTGATGTAAAATAACAAAAGTACAAATAGTAGTTATCTTTTAAAACTATAAGCCATCACAGTCTTTGTGTTTGTGTTTGTCTTGTGTACTAGTTCCTCCATTCATATTGGGGGTTAGGCGTAGAGCTGACAACTCTGCACTGTAAAAAGACATGTCAAGAAACAGCAATATAAGGCCATGGATGTTCCCAAGGTAAAATATTCCGGAGGTAAAATAGTCCCCCGTTCGGATCTCCAGGTGGGGACTACTTTGGGAGGTCCCTGGACTAAGGATAAGATCTACGTTAGGAATAAGGATATTAAATTAGGCACCTGGAATGTTCTGAGCCTTTACCGGCCTGGGGCATTTCAGTGTACAGTTAATGAGATAGTTAAGTATAAATTAGATGTAGTAGCTGTCCAGGAAGTTAGGTGGCCAGGAGAAGGGAATTGTAAAACTAAAAATTATACTTTTTTCTATGGTGGTACTGAAAATCATAATTTTGGAACAGGCTTTTTCATAAATAATAGAATTATCTCGGCTCTTAAAACAGTAGAATTTATTAATGATAGGATATCATATGCAGTTTTACAGGGTAGGTGGTGTAAAATTATTTTAATAAACATACATGCACCAACGGAAGATAAAGATGATAATACTAAAGATGATTTTTATACAGAGTTAGAACAGGTCTTTGATAAATTTTCTCAGTATGATATGAAAATTCTGTTAGGTGACTGTAATGCACAGATTGGCAAAGAAGAGACATTTAAACCCACGATTGGTAAAGAAAGTCTTCATGAATTAAGTAATGATAATGGTATAAGATTGATTACTTTTGCAACCTCAAAGAATTTAATTGTGAAAAGTACCACTTTTAAACATAAAGATATCCATAAATATACCTGGTCTTCTCCAGATGGTAAAACTCATAATCAGATAGATCATATTCTCATTGATAAGAGAAGGCATACTAGTATAATTGACGTTCGTACACATAGAGGTGCTGACTGTGCCACTGACCATTATTTAGTAATTGCTAAATTAAGAGAAAGACTCTCAGTGATAAATCATAAGCAACAAAATCTAAAAGTTCTAAAATTTGATACAGGAAAGTTTACTGATGAAAGAATTAAGAAAGATTACCAAATTAAACTGTCAAATAGATTTGATGTTTTGCAGGATTTAAATGATGATGAAAATATAAATGAAACAGACGTAAATAAGATTTGGGAGCACATACGTAATGCAATAGAATCAGCAGCTAAAGAAAGTATAGGATACCATAAACCGAGGAAAAGTAAGCCATGGTTTGATAATGAATGTCATAATCTAATAGAAATAAGAAATCAGGCTAGACTTAGGTTTTTAAATAACTCTGATGATACAAATCTAAACAATTATAATAGAATAAAGCGAGAAGTTAACCACACGTTTAGAAGTAAAAAAAGAGATTACTTGAAAAGTAAAATTAACGAAATTGAAACAGCAAAAATAAAAATATCAGAGATTTATATAAAGGTGTAAATGAGTTTAGAAAGAGGTGGCAACCTAAAGTAAACTTGATAAAAGATAAAGACGGTGATTTTCTAGCTGACCCAAGCGATATTCTAAATAGATGGAAGAACTACTTTAATGTAATGACCTTTTAAATGTCCATGTAGGAGATAAATCAGAAGTAAATGAAGTCCACACAGCAGAACCTTTAGTTCCAGAACCTAACTTGACTGAAGTTAAAGATGCTATTAAAAGGCTAAAGAATAACAAAGCACCTGGCATTGATTTAATACCAGCTGAGTTAATTAAATATGGTGGAAATTCATTAATATGTCAAATTCATAAATTAATTTGTTTAATATGGAATAAAGAAGAAATCCGTCAACAGTGGAAAGAATCCATAATTGTTCCTGTGTTTAAAAAAGGTGATAAAATGAACTGCAGTAATTACCGTGGAATTTCTCTACTCTCAACAACATACAAAATATTGTCTAACATTCTTTTAACAAGACTAACACCATATGCTAATGAAATTATAGGTGATTATCAATGTGGATTTAAACGTAACAGATCAACTACAGATCAAATTTTTCACATCAGACAGACACTTGAAAAAAAGTGGGAATATAATCAAAATGTCCATCAGCTATTCATTGATTTCAAAAAAGCATATGATTCGGTCAAAAGAGATAAATTATATAATATATTAGTAGAGTTTGGAATACCTAAGAAGCTTGTTAGTATGATAAAAATATGCACCAGTGAAACAGAAAGTAAAATTCGTGTGGGTATTAATATGTCTGACAAATTTACAATTCATGATGGGTTAAAACAATGGAGATGCATTATCTCCATTGCTCTTTAATTTTGCCTCAGAATATGCTGTTAGGAAGGTAAAAGAAACTAAAGAAGGGCTAAAATTAAATGGTGTGACTCAGTTGTTAGCATATGCAGATGATGTAGACTTACTGGGGGATGATGTGAATACAATAAAGAATAATGCTAAAATATTTTTCAAAACTGCTAAAGAGATAGGTTTGGAAGTTAACAAAGAGAAAACTAAATATATGCTTACAGGCCGAAACCAAGTGTTAGGTAATAATCAAAATCTAATTATTGATAACAACTCGTTTGAACCAGTTTCCAAATTCAAATACTTAGGAGTAATATTAACAAATGAAAATTATATTAAAGAGGAAATGAAAAGTAGGCTTAATTCAGGAAATGCATGTTACTTCTCTCTTCATAAACTTTTGTCTTCTCGTTTAATATCTAAGAAACTAAAAGTTAAAATATACAAAACCGTAATTTTGCCTGTAGTATTATATGGATGGGAAACTTGGTCCCTTACATTGAAAGAGGAACATAAATTGAGAGTATTTGAAAATAAGATCCTTAGGAAAATCTTTGGACCTAAAAGGGATGAAGAAACAGGCGAGTGGAGAAGGTTACATAATTTAGAACTACATAATTTGTATTCATGTCCAGATATTATTAGAATATCAGTGTGAATAAGTGATTAAAAGGAACATACAAGGGTCGTTCAAGGTTGACCGGGACTTTTATTTCTGCAGAGGAAATAGGTAGCAGAAGAAACACCAAGCTATGTCAGTTTTTCAAAGTATTCTCCGTGTGCACCGAGGCACCGTTGCCATCGTTCTGGCAGCTCCCGAATTCCTTTGGCGTAGAAAGAACTTGGTTGTTGTCATAGCCACTGGAGGACATCGCTCCGCAGTGCTTCGTCTGTCGTGAATTTCTTCCCTCCCAGATGGTCTTTTAGGGGTGCAAACAAATGATAATCACTGGGGGCTAAATCCGGACTGTAGGGGGATGGGGCAGAACTTCCCAGCACATGTCGGCCAGAGTTGTTGTTGTCATATTGGCCGTGTGAGGGCGGGCATTGTCATGGAGAAGAATGACATTTCCAGACAACATCCCAGGTCTTTTCTTGTGAATGGACTTTCGTACAGCACCACTCAACAATGTGGAGTAATACTGGGCATTAATCATGCTCCCTTTGTCCAGAAAATCCACATGGATAACGCCCTTCATGTCCCAGAAGACACTTGCCATGATCTTTCCAGCGGACGGCTGCATTTTGCTTTTCTTGGGAGGCGGGGAACCTTTATGCTGCCACTCCATGCTGCGTCTTTTGGTCTCTGGGGTTGAATTGTGCAACCATGTTTCATCACACGTGATGATGGATTGCAAGAATTCATCACCTTCTGCTCGAAACCGATTCAGAAGCTGTTCACAGACCATCCTGCGTGTCCACTTCTGATCGAATGTCAGCTGGCAGGGAACCCACCTTGCACAGATTTTGCGGAAGCGTAAGTGGTCGTGAATGATTGTCTCAACACTCCCGACACTGATATTCACCTTGGCAGCAATATTCCGCACTGTTACTCGCTGGTTCTCAAGAATCATTTGCTCAACACGTGCGATATTCACTGGTGTGACTGCAGTCAGGCGAATGTGTCCATGCGCTTCATTTGTCACCAGCTCCCGTCCTTCGTGAAACTGCTCACACCATTCGTACACTCTTGTCCGCGACATCGTTTGTTCACCATACTGTGCTTGCAATCGTCTGAAAATCTCAGCTGGTTTCACTTTCTCCTTCACGAGAAATTTGATTACACACCGCTGCTCCACAGCCACAGACACACTGCTTGCCGCCATGTTCGCTGCAACTGCTGCGCATGCACGAAATACGTCATGCCGGGCGCTAGTTACTCGCGAAGGAATACATTACGTCACCCGCACGTTTCATCATGATCCGGCTATTCATCGATTTTTTACGTATGAAAATCCCGGTCAACCTTGAACGACCCTTGTACAAAATTAATTCACTACAAAGTGATTAATCAATTCAAACCATAGCAGCAGTGGCTCAAAGGGTAGAGCCGCCATGCCATGGCACTACCCTCAGAAGAAATGCATACCTCGCCAAGTATTGTTAAATGAATACATTGATAGTTTACAGACAAGGAGATTCGAATCTTGCAATCAGTCAAGCTGACGTGACGACCGCCCCAACCTCCTCACTGCATCGCCAGCTGTTTCGTTCGTGCCCTCGTGAGGCAACAGTCCGTGCCGCCTAAGAGCTGGCCTAACCCATGGACCTAACCAAGTTGACACACGTGCAGAGGGTTGAAGAAGTCACCGCGAGTAACATTTTTATCATGAACCGAGAACAAAGTGGCAGGGGGTGGGCTTAGCCCATAAGAAACCGTGCCTGTCTTCGCCTGGCACGACGAGGAAATTTTCGCAGTGTTGACACAGTTGCCACCTTCAGAGAAAAGTCGCTAAATTCGACTGATTTGTAAGACCCATTGGGGAAGTAATTTCTGCCTACTTTTGGAGAAACGAACCTAGTATTTTTCCAAAGTTAAATGAACATTTTTGATAACAGATAGATGCACCAAGAGGGCCATACCGACTTTTTAAAAATGTAAAAGTAAAGAATCCTATGATGATGCGAGTTTCCTTTGGCATTTCGACAATTTCTTTTCATAACAAAGATATTTTCGACATCCAGTTAGAATACATGTGCATGGAGGAGGAAAAGGTGATAGGATTTGTTTTTCCTTACCTCTTGTAATTGTTATATTTTTAGGGAAGTGTCCTGTAGTGTATAAAGATAGATTAGTGAGTGAAGATGAATTGGATAAGTACGTTATTACTTAAACACACGTTGTTTTCCACGTTACCAAACGAGGATAAACATCTTGGCCACTGGCGCAACCTCAAGGAGGGGGTGGTGGGGGCATTGCAGAGGTTGTTTTTTTTTTTTTTTTTTCGATTTCTTGATCACGTTGGCACTACCCATCATAGTTGCCGCCGGCCGCCACTGAACCATAGTATTGATGAATTGCATACTTCTTTTTTGTTATTTACAGGTGTTCTTACACTTGGAGAAGGATGAGGAGACTGACGGAACGATGGACAACTTGTCAAAGAAAATGGTGAGGAACCGAGCCCTGAGCCGATCGCTCTCTCTCCAGTCAAAAACTTCATATCAGAGCTTTCAGAACGAGAACGAGACTGAAGAAAAGATTCCCGACGGAAGGGCAAGCCAAGACGTGGAGCAGACTGGCTTGGTTTTCCAACCGATCGCCACCAATCCTAACTCGTGGCAAACCATAAAAGCCTTGCTCAAGCTCAGGATCCTGAGAATGATCAGAGACATCCAGAAGCTGTACTTCATGATAGTGTTGCCGTTAGGGCTGGCAGCATTGGGGCTGTATCTAAACACTATGCAGACTGTAGAGAGGAAGGAGAAATCTCTGGTGCTCAATAAAGGTAAGATGTGCTCATATTTATTTTAGGGCTGAGCCAATATAACTTTGAACCAATACAGATGCTTGAAAATTATAATAATTAAAAATTGTCCAAAATGTAAATTAATATTACAGGGTGGCGCATATTGTATCTACCATTTGGAGTTGACAACCCTGCCAGAATACGCATGCACATGTATGGCACACCGACATTCGTGGAGAGTTGCGAGCCAGGCAATTTGTATATCTTGCGTAGAGGCACATATTTTTGGTAAATAAAAAAGCAAAATTTCAGTACAAAAGCTGAGTCAGTTTCAGGTGCAAAAGCAGTAAATAAAATAAAATTTCGGTATTATAGCGGTGAAAAAAGACTGATCAAAAGCAGTATATAAAATAACATTTTGGTTTTAAAATTGTGAACATAATCCAAAATTTGATTTAAAAACTGCACTTATTACAAAATAAACATAACCCTTCTAATAGCACATTTATGTAGTTACCAGAGTATTAAGTTTATTCCTAAATAAAAGGGTCCATTCTTGCTTCTCAAATATTTTCAGCAGAATTAATCTATTTTCCATTAATTGCATAACTCACAGGAAAATTCAAACTTCAGAAAGTGGTGCATCGGTAAATAAACTCTAATTTCGTATTTAAGAGTCTATTTTGCAGTTCATTTCGTGACAAAACAGGGTAGGAAAATGCACCTCACACCTTTCAGAAACATTAAAAATTAACATTAAAATGTGTTATTTCACATTTCGTGTTTTTGTCAAAAACTAAATATGCACCATTGGCCAGTGCAGATGCAGATTGCAATGGTGGAAGCCTTCATTCAAATGGGCACAGGGCACTTTGTGGAACAATAAAGACCGCCATGCACCTGTTCCAGACAAAGACAGCATTCTGAGATGGATTAGACAGTGGAGAGACACGGGTATTGTTGTGAACTGTCAGTCGCCGTGAAATACATGCTATTCCATAGGACATGTTGAGACTTTCATCATGAAAGTCTTCCCACATTGCCTTGAACAGTGCACCCAAGCAGAAAGAAGTCATTGAGATGACGTTATTTTCAAGGTGCACTGATGCCTGTACTGTCCATATTATACACTGTATTAAATGCCTATGTATATATTTTTATTACATAACCACATAAAGTTACTACAAGCACTCACCATCTTTCCGTTGTCATTTGAAGTTGGTAGATAGAATATGCACCACCCTGTACATCATCAATTTACCAAGAAGTTTGCTTTAAAATATTTTAGAATTATGTCAGAATATTGAATTACATATTATAGTATCACAAAATTCAGTTTTTTCCATACAAGACTGGTGCAAAATAAAAGTAAATTCTCTGCGAAAGTGTCGCACGGCATTTTTGCAGAGTCCATGAAAGACGAAGACCAGAAAAGTATCTGCAGTTATCGACAATCAAAATCCAACTGATACTTTCCATTACTGATACATTGTTATCGGCCGTCAGCACTGGTATTGACTCAGCAGTTATTTATTTATTAAACCAAGGATTCCAAAAATAGCATTAATCATTTTACATTGAGATGTACTAACAAGAGAAATTAATAACAAAGAAAAATTACATGCAGTTAAGTAACTTACACATTTTTAACACAACATCCTCTAAAACTTGCCTAATTTACTCAAATGCATATTTGGTTTGGAAGATTATTCTAGTGGCTGGGTGGTCTGTGGAATAGGCTTCTGACAAGCAAAATGTTAAATGCCTTAGATGCTGTGAGACGGCAGTATAAAGTTAATTTCATGGAGGTTACGTAGCCCGACCCTGTGGCCGAGTGGTTAGCACATCGCGCTGCGACGCCAAGGGTCCCGGGTTCGAATCTCGGTCGGGCTTGGTTGTTTGTGAATGTCCATTCATCAATTTCATTATTTCATCACTCATCCCCATCTTCGCAAATTAGCCAAGAGGCACAAAACGCGAAGTAAAATAAACTAAATCAATCAATCATGTAGGTTATGTGGAAAATGTGAGGGAGGAATTGTGAAAGGTTTGTGATATAATTTCCAGGAAAGGATTTCCTTCATCAATGTCCAAAAGAGTATATATATACACTTATATTTTTATCAATTGGATTACTTAACGCCAGCAAACTTAATTTGTGTATTATGGAATATAGTCTGGCAACCACATTTTATATTAAGACTTTATATCGTTGTATGAGAAACAGGTAATTCAAAAAATGCAGTTTTCAATTCTGTTGAAATAAACTCCTCCGAAGAGCCCTATTTGGAGTGAGATTGAAATATCTCCACTTCTAATCCTTAGCAGTAAGTTGGAGTCACATATCCCCAATTAACTGACTCTTTTTAAGTCAGACATATCCATAAGAATGCATGATAAATTGGAATTACATCCCTCTAGTTCTCACATGATGATACATCTACTACAGTGATGTGTAGAGCTTGGATTTGTATGTAATTACATATTCTATTTCTTTCTAGATACATACCTTGAACTGGAAAATGTCAACGAATTATGTAACTTACATGATTTTGCATAAGTTTTACATATTTTTACATATTTGCCAGGATGTTACATATTTGCTGATTTACTTTACATAAAGCAACATATTTCAGTATTTTTTTCATATCTTGATTTTTTCCTATGTTTACGATCTCTGAAACATGAAGAAAATTTGTACCTCATATGATGTCATATTTTCTAATCAATGAGATGCATAGTGCTTACGGTCACCTAAAATTGACTGCAAATATGAAAGACAAGCTGAAGACCAAAAAATATGGGAACTGTTGTGTACCGAAATATGCTGGAGTTTTATATATTTTAGTTTCGCTTTTAGATTTAGGCGAGGAACCTATAAAGTTGTCATCGGTGGACAAGAAAACTACTTTCCTGTACATAGAGAGTTCCACAATATGGTCCCTTCACTTGTACAAAAAGTACGAAAGTAGCTATTTTCATCCGATTGTCTCTATTGTATATACATATTATACAATAATTTTTGATATGAAAAGTAATTAATAGTTGACAAAATTGGTTTCATAAATCTGTACACGTTGCTGTGTTTTTTTACTTTATAAATTTGATACAAATTTTAATTTGAACAACTTATGTCCTAAAAATTATATTGCATATGTTTAAATCAAATAAATATCTAGCAGAATTCTTGAATTTGTTTGGATACTCGATTGTTATTGACATTACATATCCTTTTGATAATACATATTTATTGTTACATATTTATGTACATATTTTGTACTTTGTTATTACATAAAAATCCGAGGTCTACTGATGTCTATATATGCATATTTTTTCTCCATTTCAGATACGTATAGGTATGAAAAACCTATTGCATTCCACAATGCTTCAGATAAATCGCTAGATGACTTTGTGCTTGCTGTTGAAAAGAAAATAGGCTCTGCTGTTTCCATGTATAACGGGAGCTTTTCTCTCCTGCTGGACATGGCTCCACATATGGCAGCTTTAAATATCAATAGGTTTGATTTGGACAGCTCAGAGCTAGACGTCATGGCCATATATAATGATACAGCACAGCATTCACTTCCGATTGTGATAAATCTTCTAAGCAATACGTTTTATAAGTAAGTATAGTATGTGTATGTTGGCATGATAGTAATGTATGACTTATTAATAGCATTTTATTATCATCATCATTAATGGAAAGATAATAGGAAAGGAAGCTGCGTGGTGTACCAGTGTTGCTACAACTTTTTGGTTTTGAAATTCCGACTTTTACAGGTTTTCCAGTCCAAAAAAGATTAATTTTTGGCCAGACGTGTCATTCGAAGAATAGCGTAAAATCACAATCAGCATCAAATGTGTTGGGTGGTATAATATTTTGCATCTAGGCTTCAGGCTAAGGTAACAGAGGTACATAATTTCACAATAACACCTCTCCATGATCTATAAACAACACAAAACGTTCATACATGTTTCACTTTCTAGTGGATTTGTTATGCAACTCCTCTTTGCAACAAAAAAGCTGTGCACTTATAAACGTGAACAAAAAAAGCTGTATTTTCTAAAACACTAAATTCGCTCTCTGCGCTATTCATGTACTTGCTACTATTATGCAGAATCAACAGATAACAGTCGTACTCATGTTCATTACATAAAATTCTTCTAGTGTTATAATCTTACTAACAACATTTTTCTTGTTACACCAAAATGCAAAAAGACCAAGATTTATAACATGATAAACAATAACCTCTTCTTCACCAACCTTTCTGATAATTATGATCATATTGTCCACCTAATTTAGTTATCAATCAGCATAGCTGGACTACAACTTTTACATTCATATTCTTTCTAAACCCTAGCATAAAAAAGTGAATAGTAAATACGAGTCTGTGTAGAACCGAAATTCAAAGGAAGCATAATTTTGTACCGCACTGAGAATCATAAGGACGAGAGGAACAAATTTCTGAACTGAATCTTTTTGGAGTGGAATCACAAGAACCAAATCCAGAATTGGAAATGAGCCACTTGATCATTTTGCAACTTTTTCACTTGCAGACTCCAAAAGAGCATAAATTCCAGATAACTAACTAACTAACTCTCTAGCCATCAACCCGAAGGTTCATGGCTGCAGCAACACAGGTCTTCCATCTGTCCCTATCTTGAGCAAGATCTATATACTCTTTTCCATCCCTACCGATTTCCTTTAGGTCCATCTCAACGTTGTCCCTCCATCTTCGTCTTGGCCTTCCTACAGGTCTCTTACCATCTGGTTTCCCAACAAGAATCCTGTAAACTCCTCTTTCCTCTCCCATTCGTGCCACATGGCCTGCCCACCTAAGTCTTCTTGATTTAATTATTCTAATAATATCTGGACATTAGTACAAATTCCAGATGATCTGTTAAATTCCCTCACATTTCCCTGACAAGCCAAATTCCCTGTTTTACAGTTTTCCAGGTGCGTAGCAAGCCTGTGTACATAGTTGGCTGGAAAAGAATTATGCACATCTGTACCTTCATTGAGTATTTCAAGGGTGGAACAATATCAATAATGTTCATGAAAGTCAGTTTTTAAATAGCCCATGGCTTCATAATGTATTTTGTTTTTGAGTGTTTGTATATTTTGATATCACTATCACCACCTTCAGGAGGTGGAATAAAATTATGAACAACTTCAACTTTTTTGCACCAACAGGGTTAAAATTCATATCTTATTAAAATATAAAATAAACACCACAAACAACAGCATTGAGTGGTTGACTTTTGATCTTGCCACTGAAGTTCCTGGCTTCGAGTCCTATCCTAGGCATGGTGGTCTTTGCAAGTGTCCCTTCATTAATTTAATTAATTGATTGATTGATTTTGCTTTATTTTACTTCGCTTCTTGTGCCACTTTTGACTAATTTGCGAAGTTGGGGATCAGTGATGACATTGATGAATGGACACTCACAAACATGCATGCCCATGCCGGGATTTGAACCTGGGAACCCTGATGTCGTAGCACGATGTGCTAACCACTCTGCCACGAGGGCCGGCATTAATTTAATTAAATCATGACTCATCCTCATTACCACAATTAGCAAAAAGTGGCTGCAAAATAATAATAAACACAAAAACTGATACATAAAAAGGAAAAATATTTTGCATTTTTCTTTACGCAAGAAGTGTGCAAAGAAATTCTTACATGATTATCAAAACCACAATTTTTTCATTTCTCTTTTGCAAAATTTCTAATCTAGCCTCTGAAGCATGGAAAGTAGTACTACAATGCTGCCAAATTATAATAAATTTATTTTTATGACCAGGAGCTTAGAAATGATGATGTGTAATTTTCCATAATATATTCAGATACATTGTATTTGACTTGATGACTTTTTCTATCCTCTCTTTCAGTCTAATGATGAGAAGGGAAGGGGCGTCAGCAAGCGAGATAACCGTGAAGACCCATCCATTTCCAAAGACTCTACAGCCCGTGCAGTTCAACAGTGGTGCTTTCTCGTCATCCCTCTTCATAGGAATGATATTCGTGCTTGTTCCTTGTAGCTTAGCGGTTGACATGGTCTATGACCGTGAGGTGAGTGATGAGATTTTTAAGTGGAAAGAGAATCCATTATGTGGAATCCATTTTCATTGACAAGTGGATAGTTTGATAATGAATACATAAATATTTGCAATGGACTTATCTACAATTTTGCAGACATTAATAAGTTACCAATATAAAATTTATAGATATGGATAATCAATATTCTATCAGCCTGATATGAAATTAGAGTAGAAATACCAGAAAAGTATGAGAGGCAGGCTCGTACCCAAAAGGGGGGGGGCCAGGGGGGGCATGCCCCCCCCCCCTTGTTTTACTGCAACTTTTCTTCTTTTCTACTTGTAATAGTCTTCAACTTAAATACACAGTGGTGTGACCGTACAACAGACAACTTTCACAGTGTGCAGAAGACATCAAGGCCAAAAAATTTGATGCTACGAGCTGTATGCATCCCAATTTAATAGGTTCTTGATTGCCACTGGCATTAATTTTTACTGTCGAATAAGATTCTAAAAGTGAAAATACACCATCGAAACAATATTACGGCAGCAGACACACTGCTAGGGTGAAGTCACTTAGCCGTTCCCTTGACATAATTTATTTATAGGGTTTGCACCGACTCCAAAGTTCTGGACAACTGGAGGAGTCAGGAAAACAAGACTAGGACTGACGTCATTGGAAAAATATATTTTTTTTAAAAAAGGTTTCAAATCCTGGAAAAGTCAGGTGATTTCAATGATTTTTGCTTGGCAGAATTTGTAACTGGAAACACGTTTCACTTTATCTTCCCAACAATCTTCCTTCTTGGGTAATATTGCTTATAAAAAGGTTCTTTCATTTTATTTTTCATTTTCAAAAATGTTCAACAAACGTGATTCATTTGATTAACTTACAAAGTTGAAGTGTAACTCTTATTTTTTAGCATGTTTACAGAGTTATGTAAAATACCTGGAAAAGTCAGGGGCTTTGCAAAGTGGGTGTGAACCCTCATCTATCAACCCCACACATATATTGCTTTTCGTAGGCTATTTGAATTGTTTGCATTATGCACACATGTAGTCTACCCCTATCATACATTTTTTTTTTTCGCTCTCTTGACAGAAAGAAATGTCAGTGTCAACTGCAAATATTTGTCACATGGTAGCATACATATAGGTTAGAAAATGGTGTTCTTCAATATTTCGTAACAAAATGAGCAAATTTCTCTACCCACCCTCTCCTATACACACCCTCCCCATATATATATATTTATATATATATATATATGTGTGTGTGTGTGTGTGTGTGTGTGTATAATATGAGAGAAACTGTATTTAAAATTCGCGTATGGGTCTGTCCCCCCCTCAAAAAAATCCTGGATACGGGCCTGATCAGAGGGTATCCGTAATCAAAATCTGACAGATACTTTCCGATACAAATACCACTGGAACTGGCCACTACTGATACACCAGTCGGTATTGGCTCAGCCCTAGTACTAGTAGAATTGTTAGTAATTTTACCGATCTGCAATTTATTGCAAATTTATGCCATTTTGTTAATATTTCTGTCTGTATAAAGATATAATTTATGCACTTTGGTTTTGAGTAGTAAAACTGTACAGAGTTTCTTTTTGCAAGGCAAAACTCATTGCCAGTCACGTGGTGACAGATTATTTAAGGGGGCAAATGAACTGTTCAGGCCTTTTGTGGAACATTTAAAATTTTATCTTGGGTTAGTAGAATATTGGTGATCAATATTAGTAGATCTTATATCAGTATTTTGGCAAAAAATTCATACCAGTAGTCTTGGGTTGATTGATTGATTTGGCATTTTAAGTCCACTTTATGCACAGTATGGCTAATCGGGACTGGACCTACAGTTTAAAGTGGGATCCAAACCACTGTGCCAAGTGTCTCCACCGGATATTCAACCCGGGACCCTTTGATTACAAGGCAACGAAGCAACCACTGCACCATCGAGGAGGCTGCAGTAATCTTGGGCTAAGCCAATGCTCATGTATTGGGATTGGAAAAAAATGGGTTTGAATTTATTTATAGGTTCTGCAAAAATGCCATGTGACAACTTCAGGGAGTAATTCTAGTGTGTTCGGAAAAAGGCACATAAGTCACAAACTCGATTTTCTGTTGATTTCATCTGTGTAAAGATTTTTAACAGTAACGATCCAACATATATATCATGTCTGTAATGTTTGTCATTAAAAGAATAAATACAAAAACTAACTGCTGTAAAATTACATTTTTTGACTGAAATGCTTTTGCCCTGAACAGCGTAAAATTATTCAGCAAATTATGAAAAAGTTGAATTTATTTTGAATCAGTATTACATGAAAAATGTATGTTTTGATTAAGTGACAGCTATTCGTTTATTTTTTCTTGTATGTGTGCATTGCTTGCATTGTAGAATTATTTCTCTTGTAGCCTACGATTGTTAGAAGCATAAAAACAGTTTTTGTTGTGACTGTTCAGAACTCACACTCCCTTCATCAGACATTTATTTTTAGTTTGATTCAAGTTATAACTGATTCATTTTGTTGGCAATATATATATATATCGCTATAACTGTATCTTTAATAAAACTAAGAATAAATGTCCAATGAGTAGTTTGTGTTCTCCTGAAACGTCACAACAAAAACTGTTTTTATTCTTCTATAGGCCTTTTCTACTCTTACGGCAGGCACTCTATTTGATGGCAAGGGAAGTGGGGAATGGGGAATACACAGCAGACCTTCCAGACAACAGGGGTGGTGCCAAGAGTTACGACATCGAGGGAAGGAACTATTACGTGCACCTCGTTCTACAGACTGCTGCATTTCTTATTGTTCTGGATTGGTTGCTTCCCTGCTTCCCACTTCCATTGTGAGCATACAGAGTGCCCGCCGTAAGACTGAAAAAGAGCTTTAACAAGGCTACAAGAGAAATTAATATTTTAAAGCAAAATTTTCATAAATTTTAACATATAATTGCAGTAGAACACTTATATATCAATGTTTTGAGGAACTTTTGTTACAATTGTCAAGCATTGGTATAGAGATCTGAGAAAATATGAGCCTCAATATCAGTGTCTGTTCAAAGTAGTATCTGCTCAATCTTAATACAACCATCAGAGAAGTGGCTACGTTTGTTTACTAATTGTTATTTTTCACTTTTATTTCAGATCCATGCGAAAAATCAGCTTCGTGTGAATGGATTGTCTTTCTTCATGTACTTCTTCACCTACTTCATAGTCCTCGGTGCACTAATGATGTGCATATGTGCAGCGTTGTTGGGTTTGATTTTCGCATTTGATCTGCCATCGTTCAGAGACCCTCCGGCATTTGGGACGCTTGGATTTCTCATAGTTCTATATTGCCCGGCATCTATCCTGTTCGCAACATGTGTCTCGTACATATTCGACAAAATGGAATCTGCTCAATCAATACTGCCTAATATAACTACATTCCTAGGGTTCATACCCTTTGTGCTCGTTGGCATGCTGGATATGTTTCAGCTTGGTGGGAACGCATCGTTGATTTTACATGTGTTCTTTTCGCTGATTGACACTATGTATGTGCCGTACGCATTAGTCTATTATGTGAACAAAGTGTACATAATATGTAGTTTGAAAGGTTCCGCATGCGTGAAGTTGACTGTTGCAGATTATATGACAAACGAAATCATAGTTATGTTGGTTGGCATACTGATCCACATCCCAATATGTTTTTTCGTTCTTATCATACTTGATATAAAGAAGTCTGGAGGAAAAGTGAGCGATATCTTTCAATATTTTTCGGTAAGTCATTTTACTTTGTATTAGGTTACCTTATAATTTAGCACACACAGGAGATGTGTGTAGAAATTTAAGCAAGAAAATGGTTTGAGTCCTGGCTTTAGCCAGTATTTTTGCTTAAATTTCTTAGTAGTGCACAGTGACATTTTCTGAGTATTTGTCCTGGTTTACCGCAACAATTCTTATTTATTGTATGTATTTATTATACACCCTATCCAGATTAATTAGATATAATAGAAGTTAAACACTAATTCAGGCATGCAAGTAAAACAAAAATAGAAATCTGACAACTTCAAATTTTCTGGCAATTCCTATAGGTTTCATAAAATCTCCCATTTTACTTAAAACTGGACCTAGATTTCCCTGCACCAAGGGAACATGTATCAACACTGCCACTGCCAAGGGCAGCACAGAAAGCACTCCTGCCAAAACTGTCTGCAGAGGTGGAGCTGACCCCGCCACACTGCTTGTTTTTGAATAGCCACTTGGTTCAGCTCCCTCGCCCTCCCTGTGTACAATTGGCAAGGAAACCCGGTTGTCAGAAGGGTGCGATGGAGAATGATCAGTGGCATACATAAACCAGTTTTTAAGATATTTAAATAATTTACTTAAATTCTGGTTTAGAAACTTGTTATAATAGTTTGCATAATATATAATGAACAATTATCCATAAATTAAAGCTAAATGTTTAAAAATATGAAAAAAGTTGGAATACCTGTAAATTCACTAACAAAGAATATGCCACTGATAGCATAGATTGTCTACTGTTCAAATTTCCTTGAATTACTTAACCCACTTGCATATCTAATTGTTAGGTTCCTACACAGCCCAGTAGTTAGTACTCTTGCCTTTGGTGGAGCCTGAATGTGGTTAGATCCCGGTTCCGTTCATTGTTGATCCATCATTGTAAGGATAATTGGGAACCTTGAAAAGTGGAACTGTGACAACAGCATTTGGATTCAATGCCTGGACTACATATCACCCAATGAGAATAAAAAGCTGCTTAAGAGCACATGGCCCTCAAAGGGACATTTTGCTATGCGGTTTAGTTTTCATGAATACCATTTGGAACCAAGATTTGTACTGATTCCAACCCATACTGATATTGTTATGTGAACATTGTAACAATTTAGAGTTGTTCAGAATATTTATAACGTTAACATTCCAATGTTACTGTACCTTATCAGTATAGCACAGAAAAGGGGGGTGGGGTTGTGGTGGAACCAGTTAGGCAACCTCCTTGGAAAATGTCATAGTTCACTTGAAATAAAAAAAAAGCAAAAATGTTTTTTTTTTTATGAGTAACATAAATCAAGATTGGCTAATTAGTATTTCAACAGAATAACAAAAGTTATAAAAGGTGTAAAATACAGAAGCTAAGTCAAAGCTTTATGCTTTTATATTCTGTCCACTTAAACCAAAGAATAAATGATTACATGGGCAAAATTCCAAAAGTGAGATAGATATTTTTGCAAAAAAATTATGACTAAAATTAAGTATCAAAGATTTTACTTGGATGAGGAACGTAAAAGTTAAAGTGGAATAACTATGAGTTTCAGTATATGAAGTGGAACATAAAGAAAAACAGTTTTGCTTGAAAATCAAGCAAGGATATGAGAATAGAATTAGAGTGAAAACATCGACATTTGTTGAGTCAAAAATGAGATAATAAATTGGAACTTAGAAGAATAGTCTATTAACATTATTGATTTGTAATAATAATAAATGCTGTTTGATTGTTTTTATTCCTACTATTCAGTTTTTTGTTAGTGTCCCGACTGCCCCTTCAAAAATTTCCGGTGACACCCATGTTCACGTAATCTGAGATCTTACCCCAATGGCAAAATTATGATGCCGGTTCGATGAGGCACCACAGTAGGTCAGATCCCACATGAAAATGTAGGCTCAGTCCCGATTACCCTTCCTGTGCATAAGTACACTTCAAACAAGGTAATCGGAATAGTAATCTGGCTCTGACAGTAACCATTTTTTTAAAATAATCATTTCAGTTTTGCTGGACTTCAGGTTACTGTTAACAATGGACTTTTTTGAAACATCACATGTTTAGAAGAACTATACTATTCATTTATATTCTGAAAATGTAACCTTGTTTTGAATTACTCTTAGAGCATTATGAATAACTTTTGAGTGGAGTGCACTTGCTATTGTTTGAATATGGAAGCACAAATTTGTTGAAATGAGCCACTGGGTAATTACAAAAATATTTTATTCGTAAAATAATCTGAAAGTATAGTGATAAAGTAACATACACACATAATAAGTTGATGATTGCCATCAGTCAGTCTCTATTTTACGAATGGGCATCAATTATAATGTTCCATAATACAAAAGTTCATGAATGCACCACTGGTAGTACACATTGTTGGCAGTAAATTATTAGTTTACTTTCAGTTCCACTTCAAATACAAATCAACCTTAATCTTCTGTAGTAATTACTTTTTCTATTTTTATGCTGCCAATTTAAGCGGAAGGTAAGAATAAACAAAACTATGCAAATTTAGTTCGACCGATTTGGCTTTGCAAGTTTTGAATGCTGTATACGATAGTGTTTGACATGACGTAATGCTATCAATTCTAGTAACAGTAGTTCAGGTAAGGCACAAGTGTAGCTGCATTGAAATAGAGTTGAGTTTTGCCATCAGACGCAAACACTAGAATCGATGCATGCACACAGCATGCATTGCATGGAGATATCCTATGCTTACTGCATGGAACGAGCAAGTTTAAATTTGTGACCAAGCGATTGCAACGGCTTGTTCTTCTTTTGCAGCACAATGAGAAGAAAATAGCCGAAGAGGTCATTGAGAACCATGACGTGGGAGAGCATGAAGATGAAGACGTGAAGGAAGAAAGGCGTAAAGTAGCAAACATTCTTGCCACGGATGTTCCCAACCCACCTGTGGTCATCGTTCAGGTGAGCATTCACAAGTTGGTCCATATTAGGACACGAACTTAGTAATCTCAATATATTATCAGATAAGTACACTATACAGCGTGCCATGTAAGATGGCTGATGGATCTGTATGCACGGTACACGGTGGAGAGTCATGTGACTGCAACAACCAATCCATGTCACTTGTATTGAATCTGCTTTATTTATTTATTTATTGCAATTTCAATTTCCAGTACAGCAGAAGCCATTTTAAACTGGAAAGACACAACAGTAAAACAGTACCCTAGTGTTAAAAGGAACACACAAAACAAGATAAAACAAAATATAAACATAAATATAAACATAAGCAAGCCAAGACAATACCAAGGTAAACAGATTACTTTCACAATGCATCACTTATGCACATTTTTTTCTAAGTTGGTGATAAAAGACGAATATGAACTGAAAATATCTACTTGGTTTGAGATGATATTGAATTGGTTCGGTAGCCTGTGGAATAATGAACGTTGTATGAGTGATAGTCTGGGAGTTGCAGTGTGGAAAGTCTCCCTGCTCCGTGTCTGGGCACCCTGAGGGAGAGTTCGTGGAGTGGGATGCTACATCTTAGGTTTCCATTAATGATCTTTGTGACTGACCCAAAGATGTTCATTTATTTCATTTATTATGTTTTGTTTAATTTTGTGCTTAATATGCACGATGATATATCTATGGTATCAATTTCTGTTTTGTTATATTTTGGAAAACGTTGTTGCATTAATATGATGTATAATTAATTATAATCACATTCTTCATAATGGAAAATTACGATGTATACATTTCTATATACATTTTTGACCATAGCAACAGAAAAGAAACAAAACACAGTAGATCAATACGTGAAAAATATATGGAAATTTTAAATAGTGACATCCGAGTTTCATTGAAGTTATCAAAATCGTAATTGCTATTTCGTAAAGTGAATACTAGGATGCTTCATTGAAGTTCAAGTAAAAAGCTTGCTTCAATAATATGTAGTAATTTCATATCTGCAACGTATCTACGTGATTCTGAAGTATTTATGTTTAAGTTTACAAGCAGATCTCTCTTAGGTAGGTCTCTCAGTGGAAACAATCGACGGCTGTCCATGATAGGTGCGGTGCGCACACCTATGTAATGAAGCGGTCTCAAGCTCTGATACCTGGTAGACTCAGTAATGATAGCATATCCTTACTTAAAATGAACTCAAAACAAACCTTGACATACTTTTGAGATTGTATTTGGTTTTGTTATGAAATAATGTTGCTATTAGTATTATATGTAACTCCTCTTGAATTTGTATTATTGTCACTTTTTAATGTTTCCTGTATTTTTATTATTATTATTATTCCTTTCTGTGTTCCTTATTGACAAGGGTTGGTTGTAAGAGTCCAAGAAACCAGAACATTCGGGCTTTAATAAAGATGAGCATTATTTGTATTATTACTATTACTATTATTACTATTGTCAATTTAGTAGTTTAATTATGTCCATTATTCATTTTCATGGAACACTTATGTTGCAAGTTCATTATGAACACTAGTCAACTCTTATTTAAGGGATTCTTTTCATTTTTTTCTATTACAAATGGAATGTTACAAAATTTTGGTTGATACTAATAAACTACCGATGTGGCCGCGGGGGCTCAGTCAGTAACGCGTCTGACTACCATGCTAAAGGTCCCAGGATCGATCCCTGGCCGGTTCAAATCCGGAAACTTTTCTAACGTTGGAAGCAGCCCCGGCACCCACCCAGCGTCAAATGACATGGCTACCTGGGGGAAACCCTGGAGGGTAAAGGCAGTGTGGGGCATTACCCCCACAACCCCCTATAAGCCTTCATGGCATGGTGCTAAGCGCAGCACTTTACCTTTTTTTTTAAACTAATAAACTACTGATAAAATTTACGAACACCAATGACTGATATTCTGCCAAGCAGATGTTAAATTGCAGATGTTTCTTCAAGAAAAGGAATGGTTCATTAAGGTAATTAATTAAGGCATGTAACCAGATGATTGAAAAAGAACTGCCTATTTAGACAATGCTACGTCATATGATGTGTGTTCATGTTCATAAAAATAATAAATTGGCAAAATTTTGCACTAAATTACAAGCTATTTATAGATATTTTGGATTGGTATAATTATTGGTAACTTTATTGAGGTAGAGTATCGATTAATCAGTTCGATCCGCAATTTACAGGTTGATTTGTTTTGATGATGTATCTTTCAGAACTTGAGGAAGGAGTTCCATAAAAGTTATGAGATGCGTTGCTCCTGCTGCATCAAGGGCGACCACCACGAAGGCAGCCATACAAAAGTCGCCGTGAGGAACTTGTCCCTGGCTGTGGATGCAGGCGAAGTGTTCGGCCTGCTCGGCCATAACGGAGCTGGGAAGACAACGACCATGAAGATTATGATAGCAGAGGAAGCTCCAACGAGAGGAAGGGTAGGGGTCATTTACAAAATCACAGTGCGACTGGGACAATTTCGAATTTGCAATCTGTATTTTTATAGGACACTAAATAGCAAAAGCTGAAAAAATTTCCCTCATGTGATGTCTGTCTGTCTCGCCACCCATTTGTATCAACTATTGGTATTGGAAAATATCGGATGAGGCAGTCAAATTGGAAGATTTAAAAAATTCACAAAAAATAGAGAGAGCAAATATTAGTTAATTTTTGAACATGAATGTACTGTAATTGAGTTGAAATTGCAAATGTACCTGAAAAATGTTAATTTTTTTTTAATATGGTGTCAGTAAGATGGCGTCCTTGGTTTTGCACACATTGTCGGAGTCTCGGAGTAAATCTGCCCATGACACTTCACAGCATCTCCAACGGAATGTTGTGGATCTCTTGCGAAATTCGCTCCTTCAAATTATCCCTGGTTCTTGAAGGGTTGTCATTGAATACTTTGGATTTGAGGTAACACCAAAGGAAAAAGTCAGTCAGGTGAACGGGCAGGCCATGGAATATCGCCAAATGTGCTGATGAGACGACCATGAAATGCTAATCTAAGCACATCCATAGACACTCTGGCAGTATGGCTAGTTGCACCATCTTGCTGGAAGAGTGCTTCTTCATCTGGGTCATAGTCATCGGGGTCAGGCAAGAAAAAGGTTACCAATATGTCAGCATAACATCATGGGCGGATTTACTCTGAGACTCCGACAATGTGTGCAAAACCAAGGATGCCATCTTACTGACACCATATTAAAAAAAAAAAAAAAACATTTTTCAGGTACACTAGCAATTTCAACTCGTGTACAGCACATTCATTAATTAACACACAAAAATTAACTAATATTTGCTTTCTCTATTTATTTGTGAATTTTTTAAATCTTCCCGTTTGACTGGCTCACCCGATACAAAAATTATAAATACAAAATTTTGGTGGATTCGTAGACCTACCAAGTGATAGCAAATGCAACATAAATTTGACTGTCATGCTTCTCTGTCCATGACAAGTATCAATGAACTCTTGGAATTAGCAAGTGTGAAGTTTTAAAAATTTGTACAAATGAAGTCTTAGTAAAGGCTAGTTGAACACAACACAAATTATTCCTATTGGGCAATCCACTTGTTTGTGGAGCTTAAACAGTTGAAGGTCAAGATGTGGACCATTTTTAATACTGTGAATTTCAGATGCTATTTGAGTTGAAAGAATTGTGAATAGGGCTGAGACAATATCTGAAATTATCTTGGAATATATTTACCAATAGCAGCTGGTGCTTTTCCGGCATTTTGGTATTTCATGGAGTTTGCAAAAAAAACGTTTACAGTGTGTAAGTTTGTGGAAAACTCAAAGTTTCTTTTCATTTTACACCATTTTATTGTGGAAAACTGGATTTTGTTGTCAGATACCATGTATTTTAATATTCTGATGTAATTCTTGAATATTTTGAAACAAATCTCTTATAATTGAAGTGGAATCCTCACTCACTCACTAATATTAATCAATTTCCAAAAATTGTTATCAGTGGGAATCAGTATAGAGTATCAGCACCACTATGAGTATAGATTCATCACCTCAATAATTTGATCTTTGTCTGTTCTAGACAACTGAAACTAATCAGTACTGATCGATTTTTCAGAAACAGAAATGTAAAAATTAACATCAACCTAATACTAGCCCAACGTGGTTTAAAGTTTCTTGATAATTATTGTATGTGTCTTTCTATGGCAGACAGTCAGTAGCCAACACTCAATACGTGTGTTTCATCTTAGGTATCTGAATTAAATAAATCTACATTAATGAATTTGGTGCACCAAAAGATATACGTAAATATCAAATTAATTGTAGACATTTGTTTATCTGTGTCAATAACTGAACCCCGTGCCAAGTTATTGATATGGACTCAGGCCTAATTGTTCATATGAAGTGTACTACCCGATTCGAACTTGTGTGTAAAAATTGCAGATTTTTAAGGTTTTTCACAACATGGCCTGAGAAATGTTTTACAAAAATTTGTTTTCGGTAAAGTAGAGTCCCGATAATTTGAAGTGAACTGGAACAAGATTATCTTGAAAAACAAAAAACTGTCTACACGGAATACCCTACAAAAAAATTGAAGAGGCAAAAGAAAAAACAACAACAATATAACAAAAATCTACAGCATGTGAAAAATGGGATATACAATATTATGAATAATGTACTTATGTTGCTCAAATACAGTAGTAACAATGATGTTAGGAAAAATAATAGTTAAACAATATTGACCTTACACTTTAAAGAACTGGTCAAATGTTCTACTTAAGGATGTTGTGTTTCCATTCATAAACTTGTTTATCTGAGCACTTATCACAATAAAGCCTTTTCCTCCCTTTGGATTATTGGTAAACTTTGTTCTATTCCAGGTACAGATAGGTGGTCACAACGTCACATCTAATATTGCTGAGGCTTTCCAGTTAATGGGTTACTGCCCTCAACACGATGCTCAATGGAAAAACATCACAGTGCGAGAACACTTAGAATGCTATGCAGCCATTCGAGGTGTTCTTCCGTCAGACATACCAAGGTAAATACCAATATGTTGTGAGAGGTCATTTTTTTTTTAACAGTATGTTTTACTTGGTTGCAAACACTAGAGAACCAATAATTCAGTCAAAAGTTTGTTTGGATTCAATTTTAAATCCGAACCTTGAAAATGTGAACTTTTTGATTGATTCATTTGGAGTTTTGAGTCCACAGTAAGGCTAATCGGGACTGGACCTACAGTTTAAAGTGGGATCCGAACCACTATGTGTCTCTACCGGGGTATCAAACCCGGGACCCCTTTATTACAAGGCAACAATGCTACCACTGTGCCATCGGGGAGGCCCCCTTAACCTTTTTGAAACTGAACCTTTATTTACAAGGCGGACACATGAACCATTGAACGAGACACTCGTAATTGCCTCTTGGGTTTCAACTCTTGTTAATTTTATTCATTAACTGCTCTATTTTTGTATATATTAGAGTGAGCCAATATTGATTGAGACATAACTGTGTAGTGAGAATGAAGATGATGCTAACAGAAAATTATTATCATAGACTGTTCAATATAACTTTTTAGATATATTAAGAAGAGAGAGAAATGTTTAAGTTTTGTTGGACAAGTAATAGAAATCCAACATATTTCTGTACCTGTAAAAGCTAAATTGATTTCAAGAATAAATTATAAATGACAATGAATTTGGAAACTTATTTCACCCAGGAATCAACAGTCAGGAAAATATACAATCAAGATAGTAACATACAGTGATAAATGATGAAAGTATGACAGAAAAACAGTAATTGTGTCATCCATGTTTTGACAGCGACGAGTAATTAAAATACCGGAACCAATTCAACAAACTAATATACATCTTCCAATTCCCACGAGTCTGATGATGCAAACATTACCTCTCATGAAATAATCAGTGTGCTGATTATCAATATATAGCAAATAATATGAATTATCTGGCCATTCCAAACAATCTTACTCATATTTTGATGTCAAATTAATGTAGCTGTTCACTTGCCAACAGGGTTGTTGACCTGTACCTGTCGGGACTGCAGATTCTGGAGCATGCCAACAAACAGGCCCACCAGTGCTCGGGAGGCACTCAGAGGAAGTTGAGCTTTGCCATGGCGATGGTTGGGGGCCCGAAGGTGGTCCTGATGGACGAACCAAGTACTGGGATGGACCCCAGGTCAAAAAGGTTCTTGTGGGACACAATACTAGCTAGTTTTCAGGTGAGTTGAAAACTTAAATAAGTTATACTTAATAAATAATGTATACAATAAATTTAAGTAGTAAAATTTCACTGAATTAATGTGCATATTATACAGAGATATGGTCCAGGTGAACAAAAAAACATAATGGCTGAACCATTATGAGTAAAAATGGACCGGTATGAAATATTTTGAGGCACAGATATAAAATGTGCTAATATTGTACTAATATAAAATACATAATTAATAAAAGTGATTTTATGGATATACCTACACGGTGTTATGACTATATCAGATAATGTTGATAGAGTAGCGATAATCAGTTCCATTCCTATTTTCTACTATTCTATTCAGTGTATGATTACAAAGTTACGTGAGGGAATTATAAGTTTTCTTCTAGGACTGAACTGATATCACTTTGAACCAATACTCTTTATCAATTTCCACCCCCTACTGATGCTAGAAACTTGTAACAATTAAAAATGTTGAGAATATTTATTAATATTCCATTGCAAGTACATGCATAATTTTACCAGAGATTTGCTTTAAAATATTCAAGAATACGTCAGAATATTAAATTAGCTGCTATTTAATCGCATAATCCATTTTTACTCAATACTTCATCATCATCATCCTTTGCAGTTTCCTGCCTCTGACTGGATCGGCATAGAAGTCAAGCCTCTCCATTTTTTTCTCGTCTTCCACAATTTCTCTCTTTCCACGGTGTTACAATCTTGTCCTCTTCTCCTAACACTGTCCGCTATCTGCTCTTTCCACAGACATCTTGGTCTTCCCCTTGGCCTTATTCGCACTCCTTGTGCATGGTAAGCTCTTTCTGCATCCATCCTCTTCATGTGTCTGAACCATCTCATCTGTACCTGATATATCCTGTCCTGAAGCTTCACCACACCCACTGTCTGTCTGATCTCCTCATTCCTTATTCTTTCCCTTCTAGTCTTCCTTAATATACTCCTTAAACATTTCATCTCCTCTGCCTGCATCTTTCTTTTGTCTCTCTCTCTGTCATTGTCCAAGTCTCTGCTCCATATGTAATTATTGGCACATAGTATGTGTTATATAGGGTGTTTTTTTTTAGAGTGATAGAACTTTGAATTGAAATAAAACACATAAAAAATTAAGTTTGAAGCCAATTGTGTTTTTATTTCAAAGATAACTTTCTGACATTTACTTTTTGAAAATAATTTCTGGCATATGTCCACCATGACTAGCTGTGATGAACCAGATTCGATGAGTCCAATTTTGAACCACTTTTTCAAGTAATTGGGGACGTGTGTTGTTAATAACACGAGTTATGTTGGCTTCCAAAGCGTCAATTGTTGCTGGTTTGACTTTACATATCCCCGAAAGAAAATAATCCAGTGGCGTTAGGTCACATGATCCTGCTGGCCAATTCACTGACAGCACCGATATTTTCGAAGTGCTCTATACGTTTGGCGAACAGAACATTGATTTTGGAAATATATTTCCACAATTTGTAAACGTTGTTGCGGCGTCAGTCTTTCCATGGTCATTTGCCAATGCTCACTGATCAGAAATGACAAAACAACATGTCAACAAAACAAAACAAATGACAGCTATCCCTATCGAAAGTTCTATCACTCTTAAAAAAACACCCTTTATTACCTTCTTGCATTTCTGTTCCATCCAAGCTTTGAAAGCATTGATATAGTCCACCACACATTTGTCCTCTTCTGTTTACCTCCTCATCTAGTCTTCCACTTCTTTCAATAATGCTTCCTAGATATTTGAAACTCTCCACTACCCTCAACTCTTCCGTGTACATCTTTATTTTTGGTTCATTTCTGGCTCTGTTTCTTGTTATTAGCACTTCGCTCTTTTCTGCACTGAATTTCATTCCTGCTCCTCTGATTTCCTCATTCCAACTATCAAGCTGTCTCTGCACTATTACTTTCCTGTTTCTCCATATTACTAAGTCATCAGCGAACAAGAGGACCTTCATCTCTTCCTCTCTTCCCCACACAGTACTTTGACAATATAAATACAAACTTTGAATTTTTCATAATTTTCAGGATAAGTGTCACATCGCATTTTGTGGACTCTGCAAAATATACAGCACCGGAAAAGTTATCAGCCAATATCAGTATTTTCCAACGAATACTTTTGGATACTGATATGCTGGTATCAGCATTGACTCGTATTGAATACAAAACGGTGTATACTGTATTGGCCTCTGTTTATATTGTACGTGTAGTAATATTTTTACTCCTTCCAGGGCTCTCGAGGTGCGATTCTAACAACGCATTCAATGGAAGAGGCTGATGCATTGTGTTCACGAGTCGGTATAATGGTTAAAGGTGAACTAAGGTAAGAGCATCACCTTCCCCTGTATTATTTTTATAGTTTATTTTGTTGTCAGTCATGTTGAACATGTGGGGTATTATATGTTTACTATCGCCTGTCAGTTTTCATTCCTTCTTTGGAAATTTAACCACACATAAATGTAAATACTACGGATGGGCCGATAAGAAATTTACCAATACTGATAACCAAAATTCTATCAAACAGATATATAAAGTTCAAATGGTTCGTTGACCTCTTTAAACACTGTAACCAGAGCAACCAAGCTTTTACAATGCAAAAAGAAGCTGCATATATAGACATTTATTTTAAAAAAAAGTACAGAATGGAGTTTGTTTGTTTATTTCATAAAAATTAATAACAAAATAGCACAAGATTGCACTAAATTGTAAGATATGTATAAATATATCGGATCAGAAAAATACACCGATACACAAAACCGGTATTCCCATATTGGGCAGTACCAATAGAATACAGATTAATTTGTCCCATCCTTAATAAATACCAAGATAAAGGATTTTCTTTTCTTACATTTGTAGGTTTTCTAGGAAAATAATAATGTATGGGTAAACATAAAAATATGTTAATCAATGTAGTGCTTTGAATGAAACAATTGTCATTATATTCTTTTAAAGTTAGAAATGAGGTTCATTAATTACAATTAATAAAGTGCGACATTCTGGAACTATGAGATTTCAAAACTCCTGTTAACCAAATTTGAGTTTTTATTAATTGGCATATGAGGAAATTTAATGCAGTATATTTTACACTAGTGATGGATCAATATGGAATTTTGTCCATGTTGATGAAGTGTCTGTTAAACAATTTGACAACACTGTTAACAATTATTGTACTGATCCAGTATAAATTTAGAAATGTTAACAGGTGACTGAAATCAGTCTAACCTTAGAAAAAGAGCTGTGTGTTTTGACATAATCTTCATAAAAATGACCATAAATTGGACTTTTGTAAAAGTTTTGAGCAGGCATTTTTGGAAGTGATGGGGTGTGAGTTGCTATTTTTTGATTGCAAAACAGGGCCATTATTTAAATTTACATATAACACAAGCCATTGAGTTTTAGCATGATCACATGGCACCGTCTACTGCCTTCTGCACCTAGAAGTATAAACTCAAGCTCACAAAAATTAAATGAAGATTTGATGTCTTCCAGATGCGTAGGTTCCACACAGCATTTGAAGAATCTGTACGGTGCTGGTTACACGTTGGAAGTGAAGCTTAAGGGAGGAGATGCCACACCAACCACCCCGTCATCTGACCGTCAGACGGAACTGAAGGAGTTCGTAGGTGGAGTGTTCCCAGATGCCATGATGGACGAATGCTTCGCGGACAGGATGGTTTTCAGCGTTCCACAGCATGCCGTTACCTCACTTGCAGAATGCTTCAGCCAACTTGAAACAGGTATTTATGCATGTTTCTTACCCCTTCTCCCTTTCTATAGAGATTTTGATCTGAACAAGGTTAGAATTTTGAATTTGTATTGTATTTTTCTCATTTTATGTTGCATGTCTGCCTCTTTCGACTAATTACAATGATGAGTGATGATTAGATAAAACTCATGAAGGGACGATGACAAAGTACACGCGTCCCCAGATCAGGACTTGAATCCGAGAACTTTGCTGACTAGATCAAAAGTCAAACATCACCAACCAGGCGGGGTTGGGGTGTTGATATTACGTATTTTGAATGCAGCGAAAGTGTGGTGTTGAGCACATCACCTCCACAAATGGAGAGAGATTATGAATGTGTGGGGCTCTATTTCCAGCAGTAGTTTCCCCCCTTTTTTTTAATAATAATAATAACCAAGTCACTACAATGGATTTTGAAAAAATGAATATTTGCACACTCACTTTACAAAACCAATATGTATTAATTACTTTAAAAATAATAACAAAATAGCAAAATTTTACTAAGATGTTTACCAGTATTTGATAATTCATGATGGTTGTGATAAACGCGATTTAAAATTACTTACGTGAAATTTAGAAAATTTCGCACTTCCGCATTGCACAATTTAATGGTAAAATCCTATTAATTTCGAAGATCCACTGTCTTCATTCACAAAAGAGTACGGCGCGTTTGAAGCAGAGATCTCAAACGCCATACCCTTTTGTGAATGAAGACAATGGATCTTCGAAATTAATAGGATTTTACCATTAAATTGTTCAATGCAGAAGTGTATTTGATAAGTTTGTAGGTTGATATAACAGTTAATGATTCACACATTTAACATGATAAGTGTTAAAATATTGCCAATAAAGGATGCAGAGTCTACATGTTATTTATGCAAACTTTTATAAGTGCATTCACCTTGCAAGATTAATTTATTAAATGTAATGTTCCCTTTCAGCGAAAAACGAGCTTGACATAGAAGAATACAGCTTCAGCCAGACTACGCTTGAACAAGTGTTCCTGAAATTTGCCCACTATGACGAGGTAAATGACGACTGAAATAACGAAACAGGGAAGCATTTGTAAGATATTGTTGTTGTCACTTAAAAAATAGCTATATAAATATATACACTTTGTATTCACTTTGAGTGAAAACTATAGTAGCTGATTACAGCATTCGATGTGTGAGAAGATAAAAGTGAGTGAAGACTTTTGTGGCTGACTAAAAACTTTGGATGAAAAAATACTGAATGTCCTGCAAAAAAAAAAAAAAAAGAAAGAAAGTAAAAGAAATGTAGGATAGGGCTCAAGTATTTTTATATAAGCAGCGTGTTTTTCCTCAAACCTAGAGTGCATGTGTGTGTAAGTGTATGTGTGTTTAACCCACTGCCTATTTTTGAGGACAGTAGAATTATTATTTGTAAACACTTTTTGGCTTGCAATATGACTGTGCGAACAGAGCGAAGGATGGGCCGTGGAGTGTATTTTTACAAAGGATTTCATGCAAGATCAGTAACAATGGGATATATTTATCCAGCTGGACTGGAATGTGTAGTTTGTTGTGCATTGTGACATGTTGTGATTTTTTTTTTTGGAAGAATTTACGTCGTGCTAATGCACAAAAATGTTATCGAGTATTGTTGACATTGTAAAAATTGAAAATGTATGAGTGCAGTCTCATCGATAAAGAATCTTTATTTAATGTATGTAAACTCTTATCAGCATCTCGTATATATATATAAATATTCCACGAATAAGAGGATCATCCATGCATGTGTGAGATTGCGTGAATTTTGAATGTGTATATGTGTTTGTAAATATATAAATAAGTACATACACACCATTCTGTTCTCTGAATTGTACATATTGTAACGTTTGCAGATGCACCGTGCTTAGTGCCGAAGTAGACATGTTTCTAATTTGTTGTGATATATTTATGTTGCAAAATATTATGGACCATTGTGATATTTATTGAAGAATGTGATATGCTGGAAATAAATGCCAAGGAACACATTCATGGCATATTTAAGAGCCCTATTTATTTCAATGATTTTTTTTAAAACAAAATATCAATGCAATGAACTTTTATTTGTTTTTCTGTTAAGAGTTTTTTCCGCACTGTTTTATATATGTAAATTTAAATTATGTTGTTGAAGAGATGCCGATCTGTGCAAATTGAAAGTTTTAAGAAATGTTTTGTATTATTGTTTTTAGATGATGTAGTAAGCACCATTCTGCATGAGGATCTTTCCTCAGATGGGACAGAAGTGTGGTGGATCATAGAATTTGCATGAAAATTAATGTAATGGCAAAGGGGTATGTGAAATAGTAGAAAAATTTGAAAAAAAACAACAACACATATACAGCCTTCTATAAGTCATAGACTATGAAAAAACAACATATATGAAGAGTATTTTTATCATTTTGTATCACTTTTCTGCAATTTGTGGTCAATTGCAATGATGAGGATGAAGAGTGCTAAGGGACACTCGGAAACGTCCGTGCCAAGGATAAAACCCAAAGCTGGTGACTTCAGTGCTGAAGATGAAAGTCTGCCGCTCAACATAATCTGCCACCAAGGCAGCAGGTGGAGATTTTTTGTTTGTTGTTCTCACAAAACATAACAGCTGTGGACGTTAATTTCATGTATGTTCTTATGATAGTTACCCAGAAAGAAATATATGAAATTCAAAACAGATATGACACCAGCTTTTAAATTTGGAAACCATATCTGCATGGGAATCAGGAGGGAGGTTCCTCGAACTAGTTGGTATCGTAGAAATTGGTATCCTTCATTTCAAGTTAGAAAACCAAGAGGTATTGTTAATAGCAGAAATTTAGCAAGCATTAACAAATTTGATGTAAAGAATTGTGTAAAACACAGGACCAGAATATGTTTACGTTTTCTACCATTTATTCCAAAGAATATATGGTTCCACATTTTTAAAAATTCCAAAAAACTAAAAGTTTCATGCGAGAGGTCCAAAAGAAACTTTATGACAAGAATTTCTCCTTAATATTGAAAGCCTTTTTCTCAAATGATACGTGTAAATATTGGTAACAAAATAGAATAACTACGGATTTAGTGCACTAACTACAAAATTTTTAAAAAATAGTGATAAACAATTGTGCTAAATTTACTCATCTGGTTGGTCAAGTACAAGAGTCTCTATCAGAATATAATATTAATAAATTTAGAATAAAATTTGTTTATTTTATTAATTTATAATAATAATCACACATGATAATTATTGTTGATATTATTTCTATTTTTCAAGTTTTATCAATAGCCTTCCCTCCCTACAAGAATTTCTGGTGACACCCATGCTAATAAAGATGCATTTTCACTAACATTCAGAGAATTATATCATACTTCAAAGTGCCATTGCATTAATGTTATAGAAATTGTACAGTTTTAAAAGAACCCAACATGTTGTACTAGGCAAGGTTGGTATCTCTGTGTTTGTAATGTGGCCAGTGTAATATTATTTAAGATTAATTTTTATGTTCAGTTGTAGCATTTAGTAGTACATACCTTAGCATTGTGTCCATATTGTATTTGTCAATCAGGCATTATTCTAATGTAAGAGATCTTTTTTCTTTTTGTATAAGCAGATAGAGAAAATGAGGCTAGGTGAAAATAACAACACTATCCAAATAGAATGTTTTGTGAAAATGGAAAGCTGAAGGGTTAATGGACTGACTGTCACAGTAGCGTCCTATATTCGTCCACTTAGTGTATATGTATTAACTAGAACCAGATTCCTGACAGTTCTTCTTGTGCAGTGTATAGGTGTGATGCGCGATTAAAGAGTTTGGGACCATCCAGAGAATGTTGTGATGCTGCATGGAAGATGGTGAATGATTAAATATGGAGCGAGGTTGTTGACCTGTATATTTTCATCTACAAATCGAACTGTCTTGCAGCAGAGCAATGAATGAGTCCAAACTTTCATTACATTATGTCACACAGTTTCTAGCACACCACGTGCTTTAACATGTCCTGAGAAGGTGAGATTGCACAATTGTTAAACGTTTATCCTGGAATTATAGTGTATGAAAATATATAAATGTGCATCTCCCTATTGTTGTGACACGTCTTGTAGATGTGGGGGGGGGGAGCTTGTTACAACAATGCTAAGACAGGGTAAGGCAGTTGCCATGGAAACAGTTGTTATGGAAGCGAAGACAGTTGCTAAAGAAATTAATCCCATGGCAATGTTGCTAAAACAGGGAAGCGAATTGTTAATTGTTGTTGAAAGAATTTCCTTGGTGCTAACTTCCAAGTTACCGTGATGGCAGTAATAAGAACAGAATTGTTACCAGAACAGAGATAGTTAAGAGGTTTTTAAGTTCCTGAGGAACAGATAAGTTTACCGTGGAAACAGTAGATAGAAAATGGGTATGATAGGTAAATTCTTTGAAACGCAAGCTCCAAAATGATCATGACTCGACAACCTGTGATGCAAAAAGCCACCAAACACATTGAAAAAAATGCTTAATCAGATTAGGATACGTTAGGATAAGCATACAACTAAAAATTGTCCATGTCATAAATTTCCTACTACCTAATAAGTTCTACATAAAGAAGAATCTACATAGAAGTAATAAATGTTACATAATAAATGATGGAATGCATCTGTTCTAGGCAATTAAAAAGGGTTTCAAACCTTTTATTAAAACCCGGTTAAAAGAGAAGATGTATCGTACAGAAGATTGAGTACTTCAAAGAGCTACTATAGTAATGGTTTAATATCATTTGCTTTCTTTCTCGAAACAAGTAGTTGCCTGAGGGAACCAGATCAGGCAGATATGAGTGTGAATGTGTTCAACTGGTGCACTATCCTGGTGAAAAAGAGTGCAGAGAGTACTTAAACTGATGATTACTTAATTTCACTCTTGTTCGCAGGTGTAAATGCTATTTATCTCCCATACCACATACGTTTGAAACTACCCTTGCATAGTAAATATAAATGCCCCCTCTGAAAATCTTGGTACCTATCATAAATGGAAGTAAGTTATGTGTCGTAGTGACAACAGATCTGGGCTTGATTAAGAACCTTGAAACAAACTTCAAGATATGTCAATTAGAACCTAAAATAATTCAACAATTTTAACTCACTTCAGTACATCATATACCAAATAAAGCTGATGTAATTATTTTTATAAAATTGTATACACGATGAAAAAGTGGAGTACTAACATGCATTTATTCAAATTCACTTTTTATTATTATTATTATTATTATTTAGTGTCGATTACGTACTGATCACTTGGGCAGCATTGAGATATTAGTTTACAATCTTAAGGTTCATGAATAGATTAAATACATATATATATCTCTTTGTACATGGAAATTTTTGTTTTGTAATGCAGCAGATATGTCAAAAATGGTTAATATTTTATGAATGCTTGTATTGGGGTGAGTGAATTTCATTTCACAACTTGAAATAATATATATTTTTGAGCAAATGCTGTACAAATTTGGTGATAACCTTTCATATTCATCAAATAAAAATATGTATTGAATATTTGCAGATATGTAATTTGAAAATTATGAATTTTGTGGTGATATTTATTGTAGGAATTAGTGGCTTATTGAGTTTCATTATTGTATGCATACACATGGCTTTCTCAAGATTTAATAGTCAATTTTATCAACTTTCTTTCTGTGTATGTTTTTATTGTATGATCAAATTAGCAAAGATATCAAATCCACACTTTGATTTTGAGTAACAGCTGAAATGAATGTGTTATTTACTTCTCACTGTATAAAAAATATATATCTCCAGGTTTATTAACAATAAGAGCGGATATGTACATCTCCACTTTATATTCTATTTTTGTTCCTTGAATATATTTTTCTCATTTTCTACATACAAATTCAATATTATTCCACTTTTGTGATACTGTAGCAATATTTAAATAGTAACTTGTTCAATATATGTTGATTGTGACATAGAAACTGCATATACACATAGGGAAATAGGCTTTCGTAAATTAAGAAAAGTTTCATCTTATGAAGGGTAATCTGTGTGAGGTGTTCATTCTTTATCACATTTGTATGTATGTATGCTAAATGAAGTTGTTGCAGCTAAGGAATTATGTTGCATGTTTATGTTCTTGCAAGCTCCTGAGGAATTTTAAGGATATGAACCTAGAAAAAATATCGCTGCAGCTCAGTACGTTATAATTTTTTAAAATTTTAAATAAAGACAGTCTCAGCAGTTAGGATCCCACTTGAAACTGTATATCCAGTCCCTATTGACCTGTATGAGCAAAAGGTTGCTAAATGTGTTAATTTTCAATCATCCCTATTTAACGGTAAACGTAAATTGGTACCCATCAAAATCGTATTTCTATCCTACTTCACTTTCTGGTAAAGCCAAATCCCACAACTCTTGGTAGACCCTCGTACATGTATTTTTCAATTGTGTTTGTAAATTTTCACTAGATCTGAGTGAGTACCTTCAAGAATCACATCGTAATGACTACAATTCAAAGTTTGATGTGTTCATTTCTTTATTGAACAGTTTGAGTGATCAACTCATCAAGTCTCTCCAACTTACAGTACATGTAGGTACAGCAAAAAAATCTGCATCATTGTGTAATGATGGTTGTTTTTTCATGTTACAAAGAAATATCTCGAGAGTTTGTATATTTATATTTTTCTTAATTAGTGTTTTCTGTTAGTTTTTGCTAATGAAGACAATGATGAGTAGTGACTGGATGAAATTGTAATGGCCATGCTAGGGCTTGAACCTGAGATGTCGGAGACACGGTAACAAGTCCAGTACTCAATGCATTAAACCCCGAGGTGACTTGAGTTTTTAAAACACATTAGTTAATTAATAAAAAGTATAAAAAATACTTATGGATATATATACAGAAGAAACTTCAAATAAATCGAAGAAAAAGTGATAATTACAGAAAGAAAATCCATTGTTTGTCAGTAACCAAATTTAAGTAAGGGAGCCTTCAGACAGAAGTGACAAGCGACACAGGCCCCATTCAATCTGTAGAAAATATGGTTGTTAAGGGTCCAGGAACCCATATATTCTAATGGGTTCTGTAACAGGTTCAAGTTGCATGTTGTTTCATTTCAATACTGAACTTGTACCATGTTTAAATTTGATGTGGAAGAAAGGTTCCGGGACAAAATTGGAATACTTTAAACATAAAAAGGTTCTTTATGGTTCAGAACTCATTTACGCTTTCTGATTTTCTCTCCCGGACTGGAATTGAATTTACTTACAATTCTTGGACCTTTAACAATCCTAGTAGAAAAGCATTCAAGGTGCAGTGCTACCAACAAACAGAGATGACATGTGCGGCTTGTCATGCCACTTCGGTTCGGAAGTGTTGCATTTATATATTAGTTTGTTCTTAGAGTGATACACGTTGCTTGTCACTTCGGTCTGAAAGCTCCCTAACTAAACAATACCAGCCCATGCCAGTCACCATAATGATATTCAAACATTAACCACCTTTCCACTATCTCTCCATGTAAAAAACATTTTACAAAACCCAGTTCTTTACATGTGAAGTCATCAGGTCATTTAGCAAGCCCGCTCCATTCGTTTGTATGTGATTGTTTTGTCGTCATGGTTGCAATGAATCGTGCCTGAACATTTACCGTCATGTATATGATAGAGGTAAGCAAAGGATTTTTGATACATCAAAATGCTATTATTGTTTTGAAGCCAATTATTTCACATTTGCTAGTTTACGTTGCTTGGAATTTTATAATGTGAGAATATATATTGTGGCTTCATATAATTCCTTTTTATATCTAGTCATACATTAATTCTTGTTATTGTTCATGTAGAACCACAAGCTGTTTTTTGGTATTACAGTATTTTTGTAGAAGTGTTGTTCCTGGTGTATTAGCAACAGTGAGAATAAAACTTAGTGAGAGAATCCTCGACAGCAAAATGTGCAAGAGTTAACCAAAAAATGAGGAAATTGTAAGGAATAGGAAACAGACAAAATATGTTGTAAACTGAATGTAGAAAGAAGTAAATAATTTCATAAGTAATGTACAAATCATTGTTATCAACAGGAGTAATAAGTTGTTGCTAAGGTTCAATGTTAGTAAACAAAGTACAGTTTGCTGGAGTTTTTTGTGATAGATTATTCTGAATATCGTCATTAGTTCTGCTGAATAGTTGCACAAAGGTTTTTGACAGCCAGTTACTACCAAATGCATGAGCATAGTTATGCATTATAGTTGAAAAATAATATGATCTAGTTGAATTCACTTTCATAACATCAGGTATTGTGAAACTTTGTCCCATAGATCAAGAGAAAAAAAATTAATGTGAAGTATAATATTTTGGGAAAAATATTTAATGGTACTGTACCTTAAAAAAAAAAAAAGTTTAAAAAAATTAATGGTTGTAAATAAAAGCCTCTAAGTTCTGATTTTTTCATTTTGAAAGTACTACCGTTTGAAGCAGTTTCAATTCAATAAAAATTTGTGGAAATAATATTTGTTGTATTATTATTTTGTTTCTTTTCTCTGTGGTATGCACCTTCCCTTGTACTGGTCTGTGTTCTGTTATTAAAGAACAATAATAAGAAAATTAATAAACAACAATAATAAGATATAATTAATGAACAACAAGAATAAGAAAATTAATAAACAACAACAAGAAGAAAATTAGTAAACATCAAGAATAAGAAAATTAATAAAGAACAAGAAGAAAATTAAATGTGCTTTAGTCGAAATGAGCACAGACACAGTGGCCATAAATACACCACCTGTTTCTGTGAAAACATTGATTATGTGTGTGCGCAATGCTACTAATACGTAGCTACATAATAAGACTGCTCGTTTTAGTGTAGAATTGGATGAGAAATAGAAGTTTTCTATATTTTCATTTTCAAATTTTGGTCATGGGGATAGTTCACATAGGGCATTTATGAAAATATCATAGTATTCTAGCAAGAGAACAGCTTGCCTACAATCAAATAAGTTTCATTGTGAACTGACACATTAGAAATGGCTGACACAGAAAAAATCCTCTTCTGGAAGCTGACATTTCGTTGAATTACGAGGGTCACTATTTATATTTTGAGCCTAACAATGAAAAAACAGGAATTTGGCATTGAAAACTGCTTTATTGTTTTTCGAAGTATTCTCCTTTATGGTCAATACACTTTTGCATTCATTCGAACCATTTGTCAAGCAGTTTTTCCAATCTTCTTGAGACACCTCCATAATATGGTTTTTGAACGCATCAACGGCGTCTTCCGCCGACGAAAGTCGTTGTCAACGCAATTTATTCTTGACATTCGGGAACAAGAAGAAATCATTGGGTGCCAAATTAGGACTGTACGGCGGATGACCCATCAATTCGATTTTTTGACTGTTCATAAAATCTGTTATTAGACGAGATGTGTGACTGCTGGCATTGCCTTGATGAAGAATGATCCGACGGCGTTTGTTTGTTTTCCGTATTTGACCGAAGACCTCTGGCAAACAAATTGTTGTGTACCATTCAGAGTTGACCGTTCTACGTTCATCTAAAGGCACAGTTGCCACATGACCAGTTTTCCCGAAAAAACAGGCGACCATTTGTTTCGATGTGCTTCGAGCATGAACAACTTTTGTTGGATTGGGTTCATCTTGAAACACCCATACAGTCGACTGCTGTTTACGTTCCGGCTCATATGCATATATCCATGATTCGTCACCTGTTACAATCTTGTATACGTCTTTTGAAGCATCACGGTTGTATTTATTGAGCATTTGTTTGCACCAATTGACGCGAGCGTCTTTTTGAGTTTTTGTCAAATTGTGTGGGATCTAACGAGAACATACCTTTCTCACAGCTAAATGATCATGTAATATTTTATATATGCTGGTGGAACTAATGCCTATGGTTGGCTCAATCTCACAGTATGTCACATGACGATCTTGCAGTATTAGGTTTTGCACAGCATCAATGTTTTCTTGAACAACAACTGATTTTGGACGACCTTCGCGAATCTCATCGGTGAGCGAATGGCGGCCACGATTAAATTCGTTATACCAGCGTTTCACAGAGGCAAAGGATGGGGCTTCATCGCCAAATGTGGAAGTAAGTTGATCGATGCACTCTTGTCTTGATAATCCACGTCGAAAATCGTAAAAATCATCGCACGAAAATGTTCACGAGTTAATTCCATTTTATTGTTGTCGCGCAATCTCCAAGGCAACATAAACAACACAAATGAAGCTATTGACAAAACATTTGAAGTACGTTATGGTCAAAAATGCCAGACGATTCCGTGCAAACGTCAAATCGCGCCTAACTTCAATCAGTGTTGCCAAGGCTGAAAATATAAATAGTGACCCTCGTACATTCAATTGTGTTTGTTGATATCCACCGACTTGTAAGTCATAATAAATTCTGCCTACCCAATGTTCCGATTTATTGTCTGAATTGTACTTTATTTTCAATTCTACTTTAAGTCATTATAATAGCAATAATAATAATCAAAATAACAAGATTTCGTTACCAGTAACACTTCCATGAAATCCACGCCACTAATGCTGACAGTGTGTTCCCCATTGCAAAATTGTCTGTTCGGCCAAGCGGTTTAGATTTAGGAAATCATGCAATGGACTGAAGATATTTTCCCATTTATTTATGGAGAGTTGCACAATAAATTACATCATTTACTCAAGGGCATGTCCTGATGGGTCTGGATCCCCCTCCCAAATTCCTTCCTTTTTTGAAAATATTATGGTAGATTCAGCATACTTTCTGATGAGACACTTGATGTAGCATGTGTAGAAAATTCTCTCTGTGCACGGTTTGTGGGTTCTAAAAATAACATAACATCCACTAAAAAGTTGATTTCTTAGTGGAAAACTATTTTGGTACAATATGTGAAGTTTGTGTTTTTTTTAGAAATAATACATGCAGAGGTGAAATACTAAAAACAAATATATTGCAGACAGTAAAAACAAGCTATTGTCAGTGTGTGAAACTCTATTTCTAGTAGAGAAACATGATTCGCTTCATGTTTTTGTTAAATTTCTTCAATCTTGTCCAGAAACGTGTCAGGGTTTCCCCGATGGTGCAGTGGTAGCATTATCACTTTGTAATCAAGAGGTCCCAGGTTCGATACCTGGTGGAGTCACATAGTGGTTCGCATCCCACTTTAAACTGTAGGTCCAGTCCAGATTAGCCTTTCTGTGCACGAAGTGGACTTAAAACACCAAATGAATCAATCATTGTCAGTTAAGAGCTGTCCGAGTGAACCATCCCAAACAAGTGATCTAGTCCCAATTGAAATGGGACTTTCTTAATTGTACTCTTTATCTGTGAAAATGTTTTCAGTTTCACTGCACATCACAATTGAGCCTCTGCTCTTTCTTAGCCAAGAGAAGTCACAGAACTGCTTCAGAGACTACGGGAGATTTCAGACGAAGAGTTCAGCAAATTATTCCAAATTGCTTCTGAAAGGTGTCAGCACACATTCAATTCTGAAATGGAGAATCAAAGAATAACAAAACACCAAAAAAATAAAATAAAAAGACAAGATAACTATACTCGTACTATTGCAGAGGAGAGGGACGCGCCATTGGTCTTGGGGGATGGACACCCCAGGCTGGACCCCCCAATTTTTTTCTGGATACACCCCTACATTTACTATTATGGTTTTCCTTCATTGAGGTACACCCTGCATAGTATTGATAGGTATTAGTGTGCTGCAGGATTTCATTCTAGCACCAGACAGTTCACACGGACGACGCTAGATAGCATATGGAATTGCGAGCTTATTTGCTCGAGTGAATAATGCTTGAAGAAGCAAAACGAGTCGTGTACATTCGAAGCCTGGGGTGTAAGGGGAAATCTCCTGGTAAAGCAGCCAAAAGTCAACTGCACTTCCACACAGTATACATACCCTGACAACTACAATGTTGCAGTCCGACAAGACTCGGGCATCTCGACCCATGGCCAGTATAATCCTCCGTAAGGCTGTGTTTTTCCTGTGTTTGTCATTCTGTGTGCTGAGTGCCTCTTTACAGCCTCAGCTTTTAATAGGTAAGGATATTTTAGTTCCCACACACACAGTATAATGTTAGCTCGTGTTTAAGCAAATGAATAAATGAATTAGTTTTAAAAATTGAATAATGAAGCTTTTAATGGATATATTTTATTTCCTTGTTAGAGATCTGTCCTTATGCTAGCTATATTTATTCCTGTGAACAAATATTTCTATTGGGTTTTTAATTGCAAGTTCTTACATGATATAAGTATCATTTCTCACTTTCGGCATTCCACTTATCCTATGAGTTTTCAATTTTGAAAATATTAGCCTTTTACAAACTTAGACACAATCATTAAATAGTTTATGGGCGCCCATTCTGCCCCGATGATGGCACAAACTTTTTGTAAGTTTTAGCCACATCGCATTGTATTCATCGTCCACGTCATGTGAAATGGAATGATTCTGTTTGTCATTAATAATGAAATATTAAATAATAATATCTCAATTTCAACGAACTGAGAATGGGAAAAAAATGAGCACTTGTTATAAACATGGAAATTAATTCATGTTTTCAGTGGTGTAATCCCAGATAAAATCGAAAATCTCATGCGGAAGATCTTATCTTGCTATGAACTCAACCAAAAAGCATTTCGCCCTGAGAATAGATCGCCATTTAAAAATGTTTGTTTTTCGCTGCTAATTCGATCTATGGATCAATTCTTGACACAATCGGAACTACCTCCCCTCTCTTGTCTCCAACTCCTCTGTCTCCTTTTCTCCTCTTCTTGTCTCCACTCTGTTCTTCTGTCCTCCTTTCCTGCAGTTCTCCTCTTATTCTCTCGGACCTTTCCCTGTTATCTCCATCCTGCTATCCTCCACTTCTCTCCTCTCGCTCTTCTCCTTTCCTCGACTCTCTAATCCTCTTGTAAGGTGCCATCATCACTCTCCCTTCATTTCCTTTCCTCCAATTCCAGGAGAGTCCATTCAGGGCTGCCAATATTCCTATCAGCACATATCAACAGGTGAATGACTATGAAGAGCGACGCATAGCGTTACGTAAAATTGGGAAGGAAAACATAACAACTGATGAGAGAAAACGCTCAAAATCAAAATAAACAAATACCATCCTTTTAAAATCATCATAGCTTAGCTGCATGGCTGGGGAGAGACCTGCAAACTGAAAATATATTATGTATAAGTTTCGAAGAAATCAAACTGAATTATCACAATGGTTGAAAGCAATCGTAAATTAACTTATTCTCACGCATGGTGACATGTTATCATGTCCACAGGCCGAACCTACCCATGCGTCAGAATAACAGTAAGTTCCGAGTTGAAATGTAACATTAATTTGCGAAGATATAATTTAAAATTGCAGAAAGCTTCAGAATAAAGTTTAAATGAACTTATTCTTTCGTATCGTGACATGTTAGCATGTCCACAGGGCGAACCTACCCATACGACAGAATAAATATGTCTCTAAGCTAATTTGAGAACGAAGACTAAGTTCTTGAACCCTCCCATAAAGGGAGCTGTGTATTTAAGATTTTAATCCATCGGAGTCTGTGATGAAAATGCCCCCGAATTAGGTTCCGAGGCTGTATTTATGCCCTCCGCATTCCAAGCAGAGCGCCTCCCGTGACACAAAAGATAAAAATAGCTACAGCTGTGATATATATATAATTAATTTGTGTATAATGGCAATATCTTAAAGGTTAAACAGTATGTTCCATAATGTTCATTTTTCTATGTTAAAGAAGTTAAAGAAACTTCTTTCCAATGTCCATAAGGCTTATATTACTAATAACTCCAACTGAAATTTAGCTCTTGTGGCTTTCATAATAGTTTTATTCTAAACTGAGAACACATATTTTTGACTAATTGTCAACAATGAGAAATTTTGCTTTCAAGAAGCTTGCAAATAATAAACACGGAACTACTCGTATGACAAAATTATGTTATTAGGTCAACTATTAAATATCTTATCTTCCATAACGTTTTATAGTTAATATGAAAAACAAAATAATTAAGAATAATATTAAATATGACCGAATCTTTGATATGGCTCGGGAGGATTATATCACTCACTCTATTCTCGTCTCCTCCTCTCATCTGATCTCGTCTTTTTTCTTCTCCTCTCCCTCACGCACCTCTTTCCATTCCTCTCATTTCTTCCCTCCTCTCCCTTCGTCTCATCTTCCCTTCTCCCTTCTTTTATTTTGTGTGGCCTCATTTTGTCGTAATGGTAACGTCATCTCCTTGTAATCAAGGAGTCCCAGGTTCGATATCCGGTGGAGGCGCATAGTGGTTCGGATCCCACTTTAAACTGAAGGTCCAGTCCCGATTAGCATATCTGTGCATAAACTGGACTTAAATTTTTAAAAAGAAATGTGTGAAAAGAAAACGATATTTCGAGAGTAAAATTAATTAATTTTAGGGATGTTGATGTAGTAAATGAAAATATATATTTTTTTAAAAATTGTTCTCAAGAAACATCCTTTCTTAGTACTCGGGTAAAATGCGAAAATTTTCTGTCCACTAGTGACCAAAGTTACCCAATAAGCTTACACAGGCGTGATGACGTAAATCCTCAAATCTTCGCCGGATTAAGAGATCACCTTAAGTAGGGGAACTATTTTCGTAAAGTATTTTGTTATTTGTGATATAATAATAAATTATTTGTATTTTTAAACACGCAATACTTTTAAAAAAAAACTTTCATGTATTTCACGCACATCTATTGTGCATGTGGCAACACTGAAATTGATCCTAGCTCTATGCAACCCACCAGAGCCTTGGGTAAGTTGGGTTGCCTAGTGTATAATGTTGTACAAAAACTTTTGGGTGAATACTGTACAATAGAATACATCGTGAATAAATTGTACACGTCGCTTTATAAACTTATCAGAATACAGAGCTCTTTCTGTCATAAATTTCCGATACAGTGCCACTCTGCGACTTTCTCCTCACTTGTAAAGATAACAGCTTTGTTTTCTGAAGGAAGATAATGTGAGGAAGAAGCGATAAATATCCGGTCAAAGCAACTTTCTAGAAATTTCTCTTCGCACAAATATTTTCAATCTGTCCCTTCCAGCTGGTTTAAATTTTTTATCGACAACCCTGCAGGAGTTAAACAGGTTTACATTGGAATAGGAAGGGATTAGAGAAACACACTGAAATCCCACTGTGAAAAGCGAGTGGTAGGTGAATTGCCTTGTGGGCAATAATTATATCCGTTAGTTTCGGAAGCAGTGAAGAGTTTTCTTTCTCCACCACGAGAAAAACAGTAGGATTTTCAGGTATGAAAATAAAAGACAGTTTGGTTTTGTTAAAACGTAATTGTTTTGAAATGTGCTCGAAGTTTGTCTTCAGAAAATTATTTTGTTACAAGTCACGCTACTTTGGTTTGAAAGGTCAGGGAAAAAAACAGGTAAGTCAAATTTCTGTCCTGAGCGAGGTAGTGTGTTATTTCCTGCCATGTGTAGCTATGCTGTACTGGACTTTACAACATGCTTTCTTTCGTTTCATACATTTGACACTTCCATTGTTAGAAATCATGTGTTTTTGGTACCTATTTTAATGTTTAGTAACGTCTTGCAATTAAAATTTCATTTCATGGAGTTTGACTAACCCTTCATTTGATGTTGATTTATGTTATTTGGCGTCGCTTTTCTGCCACTTCTGGTTAAATCGCGACGCTGATGATGATATGATGACATTTCTGAAGCTGACACCCGCAAAGAACACGCGGGTTTCGTCCGTAGTGCGCTATGCTAACCACTCCGCCACAAGTCGTGCGACGTTCGCGACGATGAAGATGATTGATTAGATGAACCTGACGAAGGGACACTCACAAAGAACACCCACGTCAAGGACGAGACTCGAACCCGGAACATCGGTATCAAGATCAAAAGTTGTGCAAACTAAATGCTCTCGGCCACCGAACCAACATCTAGTCCTAGTCCTTGTCACTAATTACACTTTCGACTAAAACAAACATCTTCAATTGACTTGACATATTTGTTGTTCATGAATTCTAACAAGATTTTACTTATTGCCTGTGCAAATTATGTATGGAGCGAAAATATTTGCATTACATCACTACGACATGCCTGCTCTGGGCATTTCTTTGGCTTGCCCCTTCCATCAATTACAAACAATCATTCATATCGCCGTCGCGATTAGCCTAAAAGGTAGAAAAGTGAGGGAAAATAAGCGCAAATCCAAAGCAAAATCCTTGCGTGCATCATAATACAGTAAAACCTCGTTAATCCGGAGCCCGATAAGCCGGACTTCGCTTAATCCGGACAGGCAAAAGGCCAAAAGAAAAAAGAAAAAAAAGCATAACGCAAGGCTTTAAATCGCATTCGTCGTATGTACAGTATTGCTTTACATTTTACTGTACTGTATAGTGTATTTAGGCCTATGCCCTTTAAATACACCATAATAAACGTGTTTTGTTGCTATAAACTGAGTTTTAATGCACTTTCTACTGTTCTTTAGGTTATTTCAGTTAATCCGGACTTTCGTTTAACCGGTTAACCTATCCCCCCCATTAGTCCGGAATAACGAGGTGTTACTGTAATAGGAAAGTCATCAAGGGGTCGTTAATTCGACGCTGCTTAACACAATCACGCTTGACATTAAGGTACGAAAGATTTAAGTACAAAGTGCTTTTACAATAAATTTGACAGAAAAATATTAATCAAGTTTGCCACCAAGTGTGTGACTGTTTGAAAAATATTCAGCGGGCAACTTCTTTAAAAACATCGATATATTATGTATCAGTGTTCGCGAAGTTACTGTTTACAAGTAACTTAGTTACTCATTTTAAAAAGTAACTCAGTTAAAGTTACTTCCAAAGTATCTAAGTTAGGTTTAGAGTTACTTAATTTTCTTCCAAACTAATTACACATAATCTATGATCATTAATTGTAATAATATAAATATATGAAGAATTATATCTTGCATGTTTTGGTACATAATAAAATCTTCATGTTATATTATTGCAACAAATAAAGTTGGAACAAGAAGTCAACTTTTCTCGAATGGACATTCATTTATTTTCACCCCTCTCTATATATGCATAGGCTTTATCTTCTTAAACACTTTCTCTTATTACACCATGACTTCCTTCTAGCCCGACTATCACGTTTCAAATTAATGCCTCAATCCACCGAAAGCACTGAAGTATTCGCACTAAGTTAGAAATGACAAGTTGCATCCTTTTACCTTAACATCCAGAGAAGACATATAGTTTGAAATCTTAGTTACCAGATTTAGCTCTTCTCTCACGTTACTAATTTTCAAGTTAACAACTGAAGTGTTGTAACGGTAAAAAAAAAAACTGTTGATCACGTTACGTTTATTACAGATACTTAGCAAGTTAAGTAAGAAATGCTCCAAAGAAGTAGGCTAACCGTTATTTGTACCTGTGTTACAATTAACTAGTTACTTCCAAACAATAATTGCGTATATATCAGCCCCAATAAAAGCCATTAATTTAACGAGAAGCAAAATTTCCACCCTCATCCTCCTTTATATACCTCCCCCCGTATATCCTGTACATTATTTTGTATGTGCAGAAACACAGGAAAGAAAGAAGTTAAAACTGTGTATAATTTCAGGTAAACGACAGCAAAATGCTCCTGAAAGTCATCATCATACTGACCTGCGTAATTCACAATTGTGTGGTAAGTCCAATCCTTATTCTTATACCACTGATATTAGTAAATACTAAGACAGGTTTTTTGTCAGTTTTTTACAATTTGAGTGTAAAAAAGTGTGCGCGTTAATTTTCATGTAGGTTGTGTTACACCAATTGTAGCTACTACTGTCATTTTTGCAACTTTGTAGCATATTCGTTCTAGTTCTCTATGCTTGGTCCTGTTTGACAGCCAATGGTGTAACATTGCACTAAAGCTGACGTTGAACACATTTATATCAAAAGGAGTGTTCTGCTACACCAAGTCTGAGTATTTGCACCACACTTTTTACAGCCTCGACCGAAATGTCATCAAACCAAAAAATGAATTATATACATTCTTCTTAACAGTACTGGAATGTCAAATATTTCTAATGTACAACGTTCGTTGTTCGTGGATTGTTACTCAACCATTAACCTTGATAACACAGTCGAAAAATAAAGAAACAAAATCGAATATACGCAAGCAGTTATGCTTTGCATTATCTCTAGTGTTGCCCACGGGACGAGACGAGACAGGCTTTTAAAAATTCGAGACGAGACGAGATTGACCATGTGTCATAAGACAAACGAATATTTTCGAGACGAGACAGCATTTCCACGAGACGAGACAGGCCAAAGTCTCGTCTCGTGGGCAACACTAATTATCTCTTAGTTGAACCCAATCTACCTCAGAACTTTTACTGTGAAAATAGTTTTCCACTTCCACATGTGATTCGATATACTCTCATGCCTCCTCAATGGAAAACATTTTTAAACTTTGTTAGCAATGAGTTCAGTCTTTGAAATGAAGGAGGTCGTTTTTCGCCTGACCCTACATTTCTAAATTCGTACCCAACACAAGGAAGATATGAGAATATATATACTATTATAGATATGTTAATTATTCTCAATAATTTAAATTCTTAGTATTTAATTTTAAGGAGGAAAAGTGAGGACTGCAAATCTGTGAAAAAAATGGAAATACTGAAACTGAAATTATACAAAGTTTTTTTTTAAACTATGACAGTTTTACGAATCGTAACAAATACACTTTTATTATTTTTTTATTTACTTTTATTTGGGATTACCGCTTTAAGCAGCTTTCCCAATATCAATTAAATACACTTTTGCTATTGCAATAACGATTTGAATTATCTTCTAGTAGGAGAGGAAAAGAAATTTATTGAGGTCCCCTCCCATCCTTCTGTACTCTCTTCAATTCGATCACTGGCAATGTGAATTTTTCAATATTACCTCTCTCTTTTTTGGTACGTTTGGTCCTATAATAGCAAAACGCTTTATCTGTGTGCTTGTGCATTAATTTCTTATCCTCTGTGTTGTAGGTAACTGCTAAGACTAAAGAAGAAACAGAGGTGTACAAAGCTAATTCCAAAGGGCAGGATCTAACTTCTCAATTTTCCGATCAAGAAGAGGTAAACTCTGGCGGTGAATCGAGATCTGGTTCGAAAGGTGCCAGAGAATTGCAGGAAGTGGAATCGGTTTCAACAAATGCCAAACGGGAGGAACAGGGCGAGCTCTCGAACGGTTCAAATCAACAAGAGTATTCTGAAAACGATTCAGAACAGTCCGCGGACAGTTCGCAAAATGGTGAAAGCAGTGTCCCCGATGGAAACTCGCACAACGAGGTACAGGAAATAGGAATATATTCATTGGAAAAGACTGGGGTAGACTTTTCCTCACTTGGGGCTCAACAACTTCGTAGTGAATCGAACGATACCACGACTTCCGAGAAAATGACCGATGTCCTATCGCAGATGCTGACGGCTTATTACGGTAAGAAGACTGTTGTTGTTGCTTCCCACGAGTATCCCAATCAAGCAACAGACGACTCTAGAAGTGTACCTGGAACCTATATCATCAGAGTTTTTCCCGATGACGGTTCAGACTTGGAATACGGTACGGAGAGTAGTACAACGAATCTTTTCGAAACCGAAGATTATTCTGGTGTGTACTCCGATCATGAATATGCTCGCAACTCGGACATTAATGGCGACGAATCGATTCAAGTAGAACATCAAAACGAAGATCCAATAGTTGATACAGACAATAACCAGGGCCCTTATCAAAGTTCTAAAGTAGATTCCTTCGTGGTGTCCGACGACGAATTCATATCTACTGGTAGCGAGGATAGTTCGGTAGAATCCGACGAAACGGGACCAGCTAATACCAAGGAAGAAGTTGTTCCTTCATCTAGTCAGCAAGATTTTAATAATGAAAGAGAAAACCAATACGTAATAATAGAAAATTCACCTACTAGCGATAAAGAAAACGAGGAACCAAATCCAGTAGACACAGATACTATGAACAACAACCCAGGTTCTCTTAATACTGACTCAAGTCTGCCTGACAATGATTGGAAAGGTGTTGAACATCCAGAAAATGTGCCCTTGTACTCTAACGTTCCTGAGAGCAACACGAATAATCCGAACTTAGGTTCACAAGAGAATGAAAACGAACAAGACACAACAATAGGCAACTGGCAAGTATATACAGACAAAGATTTGGTACTTACCTCAAGCGAAGATGATGTAGCAAATAGCAAAGGCTCATCGGATGAAGACAACACGTCCAGCAACGACGAAGATAACAATCCTGGCTCCACCATATCTAAAATGCAAAAGGTAATGATAGAACATGAAAAAATGTATTCACAAATAAATTCATTTAATACTGACAACACAGGTGGTATGTACAGTGAAGGCGATGCAACCCAAATTAATCTTTACAGATCTGCAATGCAATCCTACCAGTACGAGAGTTCATCTACACATTGGTTTAGGGATGGAGCAAAATGTACATGTGTGTGCTCGCAACCACATTATATGAAACGTGCTACTAGTATGCCCACAAAAAGACAGTAACAGAAAATACATTATTGTGATACACATACTTTTGTGATGTGGTATAATGTAATAAAATAACAATGTTCAGCATAAGCAGCTCTTGGTTACAATAATAATTTAAAAATGTGAATATACTTGTATAGTTTTTTTATATCTAGATAAACGCAAATATATTATCAAACCAGTAGTGTTGAGTAAATTATTTCATTAACATATTCATAATATTTCAATAAAACATAAAAATGAATCAAACAAGAACATATAATAACGAATTATTATAAGGGTTGCATCCAGATGGCATAGAAATAAAAGAAAATAATAATATATTGCAGGATGAGACTGGTGAGTAGAGAAGAACCTGTCGTTACAAATTATCATGAATCACATTAGCTAGCTGCCTAACTGTAAAACTACAACCTTATTTAATGTTAAGTGACATATTTGTAGTTTTACCAGGCCGGGTTTAAATCCGGGAACACCTGGCGTCGTAACGTGCTATGCTAACCACTCCTCCACGGAGGTGGGCTACATGAATTTGTGTTTTGAGACACACTCTCACTCTCACTCTCTCTCTCTCTCTCTCTCTCTCTCTCTCTCTCTCTCCCTCTCTCTCTCTCTCTCTCTCTCTCTCTCTCTCTCTCTCACACACACACACACACACACACACACACACATTTCTGTACATGAAAATTTCTCTCGCAATATGAACTATGATCACATCTCTATACTGATATGTAGAACCTCTCTCCTAAACAAATCGGTATCATTAAATAATGACTAAATTATATGTACTGAGTATTAAGCCTAGTTGTAAAAAAACCTAATATCAACAAACTCCAGAAGTACGATTCAAAACTGGGCTTTGATATATTTTGTATCTACTGATTGATTGAGTTTTGATTTTAATTTTTTATGTACAGGAAGGCTAATCGAAAGTGGACCTAAAGTTTAAAGTGGGACCTGAACCACTTGTGCCTCTACCGGGTATCGAACCCGCGACTCTTTGATTACAAGACGACGACGTTAATATTTGTATTGAATGCATCACATTTGGTCATCAATTGGCCCAATTCCAAAGTACAGAGTAAGCCAAAAGTCCCATTACCCCCTATGTATTTTCCGACGAGAAAAGGTTATGGATCTGAAGTAAATAGAGTATGATAAGAGACGAGACATGTTAGCTGAGGAGGTTACAGACAACAATTTAGTCCAGATTGTCTGTGTGGACACTATCATTTTCATAACAGAGAATTATACACCTCCAGGTACGGTGTGAAATTCTACGCAGCATTATGCGAGTGATCATGGCAAATGCATGCACAACGGCTTCTTCCAGTTCGTAAATTGTGCGGTAACGCGCGCCGGCAACTTGCTGTGTAATATAACCTCACAATGCATTATCACATATCTACGGGGTAACGGGACTTTTCGCTCACCCTGTTTAGATAATGCAGAGAAAGAACAAAATTACTAAGAAAGCTTCTTCACTTTGGCTTCATAGAGGAAGAAATTTTCAGTCAAAACATTTCAGAATGTACTCCGAAGTAAAAGTAAACAAAACAAGGAGGTCTTATCTACTTCAACAAGCAAGGCCATCTGGCAGTGCGCCAGTTAAAGTAAAAGCAAAAAGTCCCACAGTATTGGTTTGTGTGTAGCTAGGAACGAACGCAGCGATACAATGTGCGCCCGTTATCAACATGTAGTGGTTGGAGCCGGTGTTGAAGGTTCGTGGACAGCTTACAACCTTGCCAGAAGAGGACGCCATGTTCTGCTACTTGAACAGGTAGTCATAACAGAAAATATCCGTTTATCATTTTACACGCTCTAACAAACTTCAGACTTCAAAAGCATGGTCAGACGCATAGCGTTAGAATAAGGACGTGGAGGCTAGTGTGTTTGGGGAACCAAGTTTGAATGTAGCTTAATGTGGATTAAAATTATATATTGTTTTCTACATACTAATATAATAATCATCATTATACAATATATTAACCACGCTCATAAAAATTCTGTTCCATATTAAGTTTTCATTAATATATAGTAGTTTTAATTCTATATATTAGACTATTATTATTACATTTATTGTTAATTTAGTCTAAATCCCAACATGTACAATAACTACAAATATCAAATATGAAATCGATTGTAAACTACATGCAAAGTTTAAAAAATATGTATTTTTTTTTAAATTTTAAGGTAAAAATGCATCTGAACCACGATAAATTGGGGGAAGGGGAAGTTCCCTCCTCAGGACCCCCTTTAATGAAGTCTCCTGTTAGAATTCTGTGGAATAAGGAGAATACAAGAAATAATTGTTTAAACAATACAAAAATATATACGTATATGTACAGAAAGCTGGCTATCTCATGACAATGCCAGTTCTCATAACGTCAGTAGAGCGTCAGTTCCGTGTTGAAATCACCCACCATACTTTCAAGATTACCTTATCGGGATTTTTATTTTTCCCACCATCAAAAATTAAAACATGGAGGGTACTAAACATCACAAAGGCAGTGTTGTCAGTACGCGAAAAACACCAACAATAAAAGAAATGTCCAACACATTTATGATAGAATAAAATATAGTACATATGGAGTTGGTGTAATAATTTATTCCAAAACTACAATAATTGATTGACTGAATTGGTGTTTTGAGTGCACTTATGAACAGCAAGGGTAATCGATACTGGACCTGCAGTTTAAAGTGGGATCCGAACCGCTATGTGCCTCCACCGGGTATCGAACCCGGGACCCCTTGATTACAAAGCGAAGACGCTAATTAATTAATAGGGCTATAATGCTTATGACGTAAAAACAACCAAAATATGCAAAATAAAATATGCTCTTATGGCCTAAAATTGTACAAAACATGCACTATAATTTGAAAAATACGCCCTTATAAGTGGGCTGTTTCAAACATCAATATCTAACATATGTCGAGATAATTTCACATACGTACTGTTTTTAGTTCACTTTATGGCCCCTGAGTTGCAATGCACAATGAATACTTTCTGTAAATTTTCAAATAAAAATGAAAAAGATTTTGCTAGAGCCCCCTCTCAAATTCGAATGAATATGTAAATAAGAACGAATCCACTTCGAAAATGACTGTATATTTCTTGAAAATATGCTGAATATGACCGAAAGTACATCAAAATATGCTCTATCGCGCAGAAATTGCCAAGTATGCCAAAATATGACCTTAAAAAGCGCCTTAATTAATTAGTTTCTTCATAATATGAATTTCCATATGTTTATGGAACACATCAACCTTACCAAAAAAATATGCTAAGTCATGAAAATCCTAGCCATAATAATTAATATTATATTAAAAAAATGTTGTAGGTATGTCAGCGTTTCAGGATAATTCCATCATTAACTAATTATACAGAAAATCTCACAGAAAAAGTGTAAATGAAAATAACACCAGCCAATAAATGCAATAAGAATGAGATTTGTATCAACATCTAAAATAAACACACATTAAAGATATTAAATATTCATAACACCAACCACATTCTCTTTCAGGTGAAAGAGTACAGTTGACAAGGGAAAGCCACCTGCTAGATTGTTCCAGAACTACTTTCTAATAGTCTGGAGGGGAGTATTTTTGTGTATATGTATCGTCTTGTTGTGTACCTTGTTACATTTGTACTTGGTACAGAGTCTGAAGAAGAAGAAGGTTGAAACGTTACGTTTAGTTTATGTTTTATAATAAAATAAATTCCTGCCTTGGTCAGCATATTGAGTTTTTTTAAATATTCAATATCGATAATGAAAAACGTGACCTGTAGATGGGGAATTCAACACAAATAAAGATTATACAGGACAAAACACATCATTGCAGATGATTATAATTATCCAGCTTGGTTCCAGAAGGAAGAGCCTCGCTAGCCTGCAATAATATACATTTTAGGTGTACTGTGAGGAAGAGAGGTTTATATCAGAGTAGTTTTAGTTTCAGAAAGTGACCTTGGCCTGCAATAGGCATCAGTGTTTAACTAACTGTTGATTCTAGTTTCCACTGCCTCACACCAGAGGGAGTTCTCATGGCCAGAGTAGAATCATTCGCAAAGCCTACCCAGAGGAGTGCCATGCGTTGCTCATGGACGAAGCCTACCAAGAGTGGAGGCAACTGGAGAAAGATACAGGTGTAAATCTTCTTGTGTAAGTATTGAAACTTCTTCAACATCTTTACATTCTTGCAATTTATTAAGCAAATGCTCTCAGTGTAACACGATGCGAAATTACTGCAGATTGGTGAGGGGAAGGAGCAGACATATATATATATATATATATATACACTATAATGTCATTAAATGTGTGTCAATTATTAAGTAATTAAATTATATTACAAAATATACAATAGATTAAATCAACTGCCCTTCATTCAAAATTCGATTGCAAATTAAGATTTTAATAATGCTATGAACAATGATTTGCATGACTAAGGAGGGGGGAGGCAAAAATTAAGAGACATTAAGAAGATAATAGTTTCCTACATAAAATTCACATCTAAATGTTATTACGTGCTTTGTTCTATTAATATATTTATATACTTTGCGGTAACTGACGAAACCGATGAGAAATGGAGAAGGAATAACAAGTCGGACTAATTTCTGTGTGTTCTGAGGATTGCTGGTTTCAGTGTCCTTAGAGATGAGGCTCTTTGTTGTTCGTTCTTTGTGTGTTTTCGATATTATTCCAGTAAAGTATATTTGACTTCAAAACTAATTGTTTGTCTTATGTTGTTAGAACAAAAACTCTCCCCCAGGAAAAGTTTGGTGGGGGGGAAGTTTTAGGACTAGATCGTTGGTGGGAGAATTCCCACTGTTCCCCCTGGATTTCGCACCCTGCAGTGTAATACATATTTCTTCAAATTCTATATTTGGCATTTCCTTGTTGCAATGGCACCTGACAAAAATAATCTGGTCCCGCCAGGAAATGAACATTGGACACATTTTGTTATCAACTTATTCAATTTTCGGAACGCCGATCTCCGTGGTGTCACAAACAATTTCATCATGTCGTCACTCATCCTCATCTTCGCGATTAGCCAAAAGTGGCAGAAAAGCGAAGTTCCATAAAATAAACCAAATCAATCACTTTTGAGAACAAAATAGGACATTTTAATGTGGATTAACAAAGGTTGAGCTTGCAACAGTGGATTTGAACAAGTTTCCTGACGTTTGGGATCATGCAATTCACTTTGTAGTTTGGAAACTAAAAATACGGAGCCACGGAACTTCGTTGCTGATGAAACTACACACTGTCCCGGGAAGTACTGGAGCGAACAAAAACAAGTCCCTGGGCAAGTAGTACTCGAGGGAGCCCGACCAATGAACGCTGCAGCCACCAACCGTTTGTAACAGCACGTATTGCTTCACTCCGTCCACTTGCTATCTCCACTTCTCTGCTGTTATGCGCGGCTTTGTTACACAGAGTGCCGAGACAAGGTATACACATGCAGTGTAGATCATGTTTTTTATTAGATCCTGATTTTTGAAAATATAACCTTCTTAAACGCTAATTTTGAAAACGTGGTAAATTTATGGCCTCCCACTGGCTCATAGCCGCCATCTAAAGGCAAAATACAAGCTCGTAGCTTGGGGAGATAGAAGTCTTGAAGATGAATATATCAGTGTATTACAACTTATTGAACAACATGTTTAATCTTGCTAAGAAAGTAAAATTAATTACCACTATACGCTATATAAATTCGATATTTGTAGGATTTCGGGGAGAGGGCTTCAGCGCCCTAAGTCCTCCCTCTGGCTACGTGTCTGGCCTCCCAACAGTCAAAATTCGTTAGCAATTGACGGAAACATATTAAAGAGTATGTCTTTGTCTTTTTCATTTACAGTGAAACTGGCTTGCTCTGTCTTGCTGGTCCTTCTGGCTATGGTGCGTTCAATGACGTCATGAACTCTTTTAGCAAGCTGAGGGTCGCCAAATACAAAGAGCTTGACTTGAAGGAGCTCAGGGAAAAGTTTCCGCAAGTGAAGTTCGGAGAGGACTATCGTGCGTGTGTCGACTACGAGGGAGGCATTTTGAGAGCCGACGTATGCCTTGCAACTGTCAGGGTAAGCTGCAAGATATACGCTTACACATCTTCTCTCGATGGTTTAGCGGCACATTCAACAAGTATAAATTTACTCTTGTCGTTATCTGAGACTCTGTGCCATGGCACACGTCGCACACTCGCACAAGGTGCCGTCGCACACACACAGAGGGTGCCCCTACCCCGAAGGCAAATGCTCGCCCCCCCAAGATCATGTCATAATCCCCATGAACTATTTAATTATGACAGCACGTCTACTGTTACCCAAGTACTGAAAGTCACTTTTCTTAGCTTCATGTAACACTTTATTTGATTTATGCTGATCCCTAAAATCTTCATCTAACGGATTAAATATGGTGCACCTAGTAGCAAAAGTGAATTGCTAAGGAAATATATCGTATTTCACCGCATAATCGTCGCATCCTGTTTTTTCTCAGTCCAAAAATTGCTTTTTTACCTTTCATCAGTGGCGGCGATTAGGGGGGGAACGATGGGGGGTGCAGTTGCCCCCCCGCACTATGCTATAGCTTATTTACCAAGGGAAAGTAAACTGTCTTTTCCCCCCAGTTTTGAAACCCAATTGCCGACACTGACTTTCATCGTGTAATCGTCACATCAAATAACGAAACCAATGATAGCGACGCAGAATCTTCGGACAGAGAAGATTAAATTTTGAAAATCCGTACTTGGCAACACTTTAGTAAGTTTCTCAAGTGTGATATTTCGACTATAATGCACAAATAAATGAGAACTACACTTTATTTTCAGACTGGAAAAATTTTCACTAAAATGTCACAGAAATTAGTGCAGATTTGGAATATTCAATTTTAACGTACATATATTCACGAGTATTCCGTGCATCCTACCTAATCCTGCACCAAAGACAGTTTACCTAGTAATAAATGATTTTTAAGTACCGGTAAACGGGCACAAAATCAGGGTTGGTAAAGTCCAGGAATTTTAAATAAATTCAATTCCGGTCCAGGAGATGGTTAAAGTTCGGTATATCGGAGACACATTAAAATCGGATATATTGTGATTCACATGGTTCGTACTTACCTATTGTGTATTACGGAACATAGTTCAAGGTGCCATTATGCTTTTTACACGAACACAAACACATTTTTTCACATTTCCAGTGATTTCTTTTATTCCTTTCTTAGCTTCCGTGACACACAATATGGCGGGCACATTTTGACTCACGTTGTGGGAATGCAGTGTTTCCAACCTTGACCGAAATATACCTACTATGGTGATCGTCACGTGTGAACATTTTACATTATGCACGGGTAGCTGATGGCTAGCTCCACGAACCATTCACGGATAGCCCCACGAACCATTTCCGATAAGGTTAGGTTAGGTTTGGTTAGGCAAGCATAGTGAAAAAAGGGGGGTTGGAAACACTGACAGGGGATTACGTCATCAAACGTACGCAGCATGCAGTTCACGCAGGCGAAGCAAATGAAAGCAATCGCAATTGTGCGTCGGTGAGATATTTATCTTGAAAAGAACATGATTTCCCGGTCAAATATATTCCACGATGAAAGAAAACACCTCGACGAACGTTGGGAAGCTTGTAGAAACTCATTTCCGTAAGTAGTTTCTTCTGTAAAATTGAAGAAATGTGTCTCTGATATACCGAACTTTTACCCACGAGAGAAAATCAGCAAGCGTAAATGGGTTCTGGACTGTAAAGAACCTTTTTTATCTGTAAAGTATTTCAATTCAGTCCAGGAACATTTTTTCCGGATGAATTTAAATTCGGTCCAGGAACCTTTTTTTAAATGTAACAATACACATCTTGGACCGAATTTAAATTGTGCGAGAAAAAAGGTTCCGATCCTACAGCGGAACCCAATTGAACCCATTAGAATTTATGGGACCTTCAACAACCTTGCACAAAATTGTCGTAGAATCTGCGACGATTATGCGATGAAATACGTATTCCGATCGGCCCGTAGCCATAATTGATCTCCGGGGGGAGCTTTGTAAATCAAGTCCATTTTCAAAAGATTAACAATGTTAAATGAAGGTAAATTATGTGTGTGTGGGGGGGGGGGGGGTGGTCATTAAGTTACATAAAGTTTAGAAATATCACACAAATACTACATCTTTCTATATCTTTTAAAACATCACTTGAAGTTTTAATTGGGTGCTACTGAAATCATCCTTTACTACACACTCCATACTATGTTTGATGATACAGATATTTACGAGACACAAGAAAAGCTGGAGAATTTTCAATCATAGTGCCTACCGTACATTCCACTCCCCGGCCGAAACAATAAAACTCCTCTTCGTTCCCAAAACTTGGGAGCTTTTAACCTTTGACGCAGATGCGGAGGGAACTTGCATAATGACATCAAATTGACAGATTTCTGTATAAATGGGAGGTCGCAACAGGGGCAACGAAAGTACAGATAAAGAAGCTCCCCTGTGAAGAAACTTTCTGAAGTCTAGAGAAGAGAAAGAATCTCCTAAATACTTGCCGCTACTTAAGACTTCTTACAAATAAGATGAATGAATGTAATAGCTGCTGTTCATGCTCCCTAAATTTATCCTTTACCAAAGTTGTGAGCAAAATAATATCTGCTACATTTTCACTTTTCACTGCAAACAAATTACACAAAATAGTTTTACCTAATGTCTAGTGGCTGACCTCAGTGCCAGGAGGGGCTGACGGTAGTTCCAGGGGGCTCAGCCCCCCTGACCCCTGCCTGCCTACGGACCTTTCCGATTCTCCTCTCCTCGCCTCATCGCAGGATGGTCAATGTGTAAACTTTTTTACATGTATTTTAGAAATATATGTAATTTTAAGAAAAATCCCCAAAAAGATTTTGGCGGCGTGGTCTGCGCCATTATATTCCCTTGGTACGTACATATATCTGAAAAAGTAGCATAGTAGGATAAGTTTAAACAGATAAATTTTTCAAATATCGTGCCTAAGTCCAGAACGAAACCGGGAATCCCGGGTTCTAAGGTTCGGTCATCCAAAGGTGTATGTTCTCGGTCTCGTCTTGACAAGACGTTCTCTCAATTTTTACAAGGCTACCTCGGTGTACTATTCCTGTTACCGAGTTGCATTTAGATTAGTTGTTTTACGTCATTTTACCTCTTAAAAGGAGTGATTACCCTTAAACAATAACAAGGAAAGGAAACACACGGCATGCGTTTGGAGTCATTCAACGACAAAAACGACCTGAGGTGGGGATTTGCGTGCACAAATACAAAATACCGGTATTTGTCGATGGATACGCATGCACACGAACTTTTGTACATCACAAACATAATGTATGCACACGAAGAGAATATTATCAGAGTCTAATCTGCTTGTTTAGTCATCAAAATAACGTTGTAAATACAGACACACTTTCCTAGCCGCCACAACTGATTGTATACACTACGAGTATTCGCGCCAACTACCAAAAAATAACGCTGTAGGGCGCTGGCGTCGCCCCTCGCTGTTCCAGTCCAGACAGACAACTGTCACGACAGATTAATAACATTGCTCATGTTATTAATAACTGGGACTGACTGCAATGTCGGATTTGTATTCTAAGTGAAAATAATTGATAAGAAATGAAGATGATATAGTAGAAAAACGTATTATCATTCTCGATTTTAGGATTTTTAGTTGACCCTTGATCAAATGATTGCAAACACAGTCACGTGCAGACTAAAAGCATCAAGCAACAGACGTTTTCGTTGTTTTAAAACAACAGAAAGAGTGCTGTTGTAAGACATGAATATGAGTACAATTACTATAATACTGTGTGCTTTTACGTGTGCAGAATGATACTCTAGAGCTATGAAAATATTTTAAGCCAAGTTGTGGACGAATTGTATGATTTATGATAGAAATGAAGTGTTACATATAATATTAGAAATATAGTTTCGTCAAAATTGTAACGATATTTCTCACTGGTATGCACTCAAAAGAAAGTATAATATAGATATGAAAGCAAATACACATGAAAAAAGTTTCGATGCTTTTCATCTACACTAAAGTCGACCTTCGTGACGAAGTGGTTAGCACACCGCGCTACGACCCCAGGGGTCTCGGATTCGAATCCCGGATGTTCTTTGTGAGTATCCCTTCATCAATTTCGTATCATCACTCATCCTTAACGTAAGTGAAGAAAAGCGAAGTAAAATAAAGTAAATCATCAACAACAAATCATCTACACTGAACTAACGTACAACATAACCTTGACTTGAAAACTGTTATAAGAATAATAGTTCTTCTGTAGATCTCGGCTTCGCTACGATTAGGAACGTAAACAATAAGCAAATTAACGCATGCAAACGAAAAATCTGCAGCATACGAGTAATGCATTTAATTACGACAGCGTTTCTACTACTATCATATTATTAAAAATAACTTCTTTAATGTTTTACCGAACATTTTACTTGATCTGTTCTCCATAAATTCTTGATGTGCAACTGTTTTAGTAGCAAAAGTGACTTGGAACCAGCTAAACTAAATTAATTAGTAAGGAAATATATTCTGATTCCTCCCTCCCCCCGTCGTCGTCCTGTAATCAAGGGGTCCCGGTTTCGATACCCGGTGTAGGCACACAGTTATTCGGATCACACTTTAAACTGTAATTCCAGTCCCAATTAACCTATCTTTGCATAAATTGGACTTAAAACCTCAAACCTCCTCCATCCCCCGCCTCATAACACACAAATCTTTTATATGGCTGCTAGTGTGTTGAGAGAAACAGCTCAAAAACTTATTAGTTCCTTTCTGGTCACTTAAACTGACATTGGTACACTCTTTTGTACTTTCCAAACCCTTCTAAAAGGCACTAAAATCTAAAACCTACTTGCATTTCAGAAACGGTTTCTGGAAGTTGGAGGGGTGATCCGTGACAGCACCGAAGTCCACGATATAGAGCCAGGACACCCAGTCACCGTTCGTACAGGAAAAGAGTCCTTCCAAGGAGATTCCGTGGTGCTTTGCCCAGGTCCGTGGGCGAAGGAGCTGACCACGAAGCTAGGTCTAGATCTCCCCCTGACGCCCCTCAGGACGAACGTCTTCTACTGGCGGGTGAAGGAGGGAGGGTTCATACCAACCACCTTCATGGATTTGGGTTCCGTTGGAGGATTGTGGGGAATACCTGAGCTGGAATATCCTAAACTAGTAAAGGTAAAATCGCCTCACTTGTGCTTTAACTCGCTTCTCCATAAAGCGTTTTCATCCAAGGTCACAAAGTGGGCGTACCCCCCTTTATTTTCGAACCTACGAAGGTAATAGTTGGATTACTTGATATGAACACATACCCGTGTCATTGATTAACCACCTCTGGGACTTCTTGGAGGCCCTTCAGAACGTTATTGAGGGGAACGTCACAGGCCGGAAAGAGGTCTTATTCACGCTTGCATCGCGAAGTGTGCCAAAATATGATGCAGAGTTCGGCCGTGCTACAAAAATGACGGTCTCCATAGCGATGTTCCGGACACTTAAACCATCAGGTATGTGTTCATATGAAGCATTCAACCATAACCATCGTAGTGTCGAAAATACAAAGGGTGGTACGCCCACTTTGTGACCTCCCTGTAGTTCTAACGACATTGTTCGGTTGTTTGTTAAGTAGAATTTTTACTTTGCGTAATTAGTCTAATTCTTCTTCGTGAAAATGTAATCATTAACGTTTCCACCATTGGCTTTATTGAATTTTTTGTTTTCATATTTTGTTCCCTTTCTACAACAAATTTATTATCTTTTAATACAGGAAATGTTAACAATTAATATTTGTTTTATCTTTACATGTGAACTTTCAAAAACAGTTCCACTAATTCAGTTTTGTGTGCAATGGTTTAAAGGGAAAATAACTGAATAACGGGCCCTTTTCTTTTTCGGCTCGGATAATAATTATAGAGATTCCACGTACTACTCTATTAACAAAAAAAGACAAAAATATTGTAATGTTTTAACTTGTAACAAGTAGTGGATCATATATAATTTTAAAATCGGCTTATTTAATTAACTGACAGTATATTTTCCTTGAACCTTCGCGGCAAATGGAAAAGTTGGTAACATTTCTCAAACTGTGCTCCATGAATTATGTGGAAAATCTAATATACATGATTTGCAATTGTATTGTTGCTATTAGAGGCGCGTTAACGTTTTCTTTTTCTTCCCAGATTTGCGCAGGGGACCACACCCGGCCAGCGAACCCTAACAAGCGCGACGAGAATAGCTGTGAGAGTGTAGAAGTGGAAGAAAAGCTGATTTCAGAATACATCAAGAGGCATTTCCCTGGAATCGAACCGAAACCTTCCGTGCTCGAAACATGCATGGTAACGGTAAGTTCAGGCAATAATCCAAGAAAAATATGACTTCTTGCCTGACAGTTATGCTAACATGGCACGAAACTGATGATTCTGGATCTGACTCCCTGACTACGCTATTTCATCAGTTCACAATCCATCTTCATCGTCGCGATTTACCTTAATGTAAAGAAGGGCGTGAATAAAAAAGGAAGCCTCACAGCAGTTGGAAACTATTTCTTCAGTCTAATTTATGTTCATATAGCCTTGCTTTACAGTTTAAAGTGAGATAGTAACCACTGTCTCCACTGGGGAATAGTCATGAGTAGGGATCTTGGTTTTTCGCAAACTTGATAACACCGAAATATGTTAATTGTTACAAAAAAAAAGTGTTTATGTATGTACAGTGACTTTTACAAACGCATTATTCATACGTTTGAAATCGCGAAATGACGCGACTTTGGCATAAAATGCGAATTGGAGGCCTTTTCCACGAATTTCACACATTTTGCGTTTAAAAAATGAAAAATACCACGAACATTCTCGTATTTTAGGCTTAAATGAAATTCACCATATTTATGGGTGTATAACCTACACGCTTTCCAGAATTTTATCCCCCCAAAAGACTACGGTGCGTGTTGTGCATGGAATCATTGCGACGCATATATGAAACCACGTGGAAATGGATGTCTCCCACAATTTGATACCTTCTATCGGAAATTTTTGCATCACCGAGCAATAGTGTTGCCCACGAGACGAGACTTTGGCCCGTCTCGTCTCGTGGAAATGCTGTGAAATGCTGTCTCGTCTCGAAAATATTCGTTTGTCAAAGGGACACATGATCAATCTCGTCTCGTCTCGAATTTTTAAAAGCCTGTCCCGTCTCGTCCCGTGGGCAACACTACCGAGCAAGGACGCGGCGTTCTGGCGGGAGATCTAGGCTGCACCTACCGACTCATGGGAGCCGCAACATCGGTACTTGTTGAGGGAAACACGTTTTGGGTTACTGAGCTGGAGCTTTTCCAACGTATGAAACTGTTACGAACAGGAATACGCAATGCAACCTTAAAATTAAAATACTAGTTTAAAATCACAATGAAGGTGTAATTTTAAGTTTATTTGGTAGAAAAGTTAGCTAAAGATAAAACGAAAATTTTGGGAAAAATTACACCGAAAAATCGGAATCCCTAGCCATGACGAGAGAATAGTGAAAAGCTAATAAGATTGCTCGCATGTAATTCTTTTGTGACTCAATGTTTTACCACGTTTGTTTGCGAAATTCAAATATTTTTAGTAATATAGTTTCTTAAATTTTACCATATAGATGACACCAGATGATCTAAGCATTATGGATCGCCACCCACAACATGACAATATCATAATCGGCTGTGGATTTTCAGGTACGTACACTAACAGTAATATTGTTCTGAATGTGTAGCCTATAGAGTATACGTATAGCTATAACTTAATGCCATGTAAAACCACTGTAGTTGGGGGAATGATTGATTGGGTTTATTTAACTTCGCATTTCTGCCACTTTTGGCTAATTGCGAAGATGGGGATGAGTGATGATATGATGAAATTGATGAAGGGACGCTCACAAAGAATGTCCATGCCCAGGCCGGGATTCGAACCCGGGACCTCTGGGGCCGTAGGGCGCTGTTGTAACCACTCCGCCACGGAGTAGGTGGGGGGGGGGGGGGAGTAACTAAAGTTTTAAGTGTGATAATAATTCATAAAACAAACTGAGAATGCGAGGATATTTTAAAACAATATTTCTAATGTCGTTGTTACGTTTCCTTTGATATTGGAATTTTAAAAAATAAATCTAGGATCGGTAATAATTCGCAGATCCGTCGTGGGTCCAATCCCCACACCAGCAAAAAGAGAGAGAGAGAAAAAAGAGTATCTGAAACGGGAAAAAAGATTTCTGTCTCAAGGAGTAGTGTTAGATAAGGCGACAATTCGTAACGACTGCTTGCATTCTAAGCAGTGACGGGGGGGGGGGGGGAGGGGTCAAGCTCCTGCCTTGGTCGACCACTCCTCTCCGCAGGAAACAAATACCAGCCTGCCCCAGGAGTCTGGAACAAGGGTCTCACTTATTGCACAACACTTGAGCAACCTTGTGTTCTGACGTCACGGGAGTAAGCTTTTTAATTTTAGGCTAGATGCCTACGTTGTCAGCTAGCTAGGTTTAGTTCTCTTAGCCTAAATAATATTTTTTCATTGTATTTATGCTAATGGAACCTAACCTAACAGGCCTAACCTAACCTCGTATGCATTTCTCGTCTGACGTCAGGACGAAAGGTTGCTAAAGTGTTGTTCAATAAGGGATACCCGTGGAACAAAGCCACGGTAGAGAGGGGGGAGAAAGCGAGGTGCAGAACAGTGTACGCTGATGCAAACGTCTCGCAGAAGCAGTCGTGTTGTCCCCTCCATGCAATCGCTTCTCCTCCCACGCGTTCATTGGTCGAACCCTCTAGAGTCACTACTTGTGCATTTTGTATGGTATTTTGACTGACTACCACCCAAATATACCTCCCCTTCTTTTCTGGCGTCGTCAGTGATTCAAGATATTGCTAAATCCAAATTGTGGTCATAACTATACAGTAAAAAAAATAGTATAGATCTGGAAACCCATTTCATTGGACAATTAAACAATATAATGCAATCTGACTGAAATCTGATATATGTACATTTAAGCTAGTGAAGACTGCTTGAGAAATGCTGATGCCAATGCGGTTCGTTATTAAATATGAGAAATTGTAATCAGTTGCTTCTTCTCTAGGCAACCATTCTGCGTTAGTTCAATGCTTATACACCAAACTGACAAGTTACTGTCTTCTAATTTGCAGGTACTGGCTTTAAAATTGGCCCAGCTGTGGGACAAATTCTGGGCGACTTATCTTGCGGACAACAACCGAGTCACGATGTCAAACCATTTACCATCCAACGCTTCCTAACTAAGGCGTAACACCAGTTTCTTACTTTTTTTAAAGTAAGAGATTATTCAAATAAAAATATCAATTTGTTAATAAAGGTTTATGAACCATAATTTATTTATTTATTTATTTATTGAGAAAATTCCAGATACAGGACAGGTGGCCATTTTACACTGAAATTGTCAACAATGAAAACGCAATAATAATAATAACAATAAACAAAAATATTAAAAAAATTAAAAGTAACCAAATAACACAAAGAGAATAGCAAATAACACTTTTTAACTCCGACAAGACTGATTATTCTTAATAGTTCACGGTTTTCCATAATTTATAAAATATATGATTGTTAATGCTTGACCTGTTATAATATATGGATCTTCAACAGGGTGTGGTCCAATTATTATAATTAAAAAGAGAGGTACAATTTATTATATTAAATTAAACTATTGACAGTAGTAGTGTAAAATACCATAGGATTGGGACAAAATTTTTCTTGTATTAAAATTAGGCTAAGATGCCTATAAAAGTTTATTACTCAAGTGTCCCCCTCTATCAAATTTAAGATTTTTGTACAATATTACTGGGATGAAGAGGGAAGAGATATTTTTGACTGAATAGAAATATTTAAAACTAAGGCAAAATATCTATAAAATCTTATTGCTACTGTATATAACCTACGATTTTTGAGCTTCTGAGAAAAAGAGGACTCTCCTCTCTGATTGATTTGACTACACCTGAATCTGCCACCTACCCACCCACACCCACCCACCTATATTTACCCACACATATTTACTTCCGGTTCACTTCCGGTTTAAATTTAGAATATTAATATGTTAACTCAAATATTTTAATTCAGGACCGGACTCAACTGATATATCTAATACTAAGACAATGTAATATGCAGAGGTTTTCTAGAATTGCTCTGTTTGGTTTCGCGTGAGTATTTTTATTTCTTGAGTTTCTCAGTTTGGTAGATAAAGCAGCGCGTGGGTATTTTTATCTTGGGTGCATTTTAATATTACCTACACTAACCTGTCACTTGCTTAGCCACTACTCTGTGGATATTTTTATCTTGAGTGCATTTTAATATTATCTACACTAGACAGCTCACAGCTACCCCAGTAGGTATTTTTATCTTGAGTGCATTTTAATTACCTACGTTGGCTCGGCCACTAGCTTACCACTAACCCATGAGTATTTTTATTTGTTGAATCTTTTCACATGGCATTAGGTCATTATTCTACACGCACATCACGACATGTCCTTGCAGACATGCAATTGAGGTAGGTCAGTGGACTCTGTAGGTCATTGCTTTCTTGGGGTTCAATACTTATTCTACCTTTGTGCACGTAAGCCATTGGCATTAAAACCAGTCATTTATTAAGTATAGAATTTTGATTTAAACCCCAAAAAATTGTATATAATAAACCTAGGATAAAAAAAATACCTACACACTAAATATATACACTAAATATACAAAACATATTGCTAAACCTAATTGATATTATATATTAAATATAGAGTTTTAATTTAAACCCCAAGAAATCTTATATAATAAATTAATAATAAAAATGCCAAATCAAAAATATTGTAATCAATGCAATAACAATATATCTAGCTCTAATTGGGCTAGGCACCAAAGAAATTGTAATAAACATAAAAATACTTATTATATACAACCATCTACATCTTCATCTGGTCTAAAAAGGAAACTTAAAACATCTAATAATACTAGATCAGCAAAGAAGCCACGCTATGCACCTATTCGTAGCAGTTTTAATGGTCAACTAAAGGATTACCGTTTTATATCAGAGTCAAAATGTGATATTAAGAATTTTTTGAATAATATAAATTCTGATGTGCAGGATATTCTAAATAAACAAAATAACTCTTATAAATTATCTTTCAAATTATTTACACAATATAAGAAGCCAAATGGAACAAAATTTACTCACACGCACATAACAGAAACTGTAGCTGTTTATTCAAATAGAAATTTAGACAAAATAATAAGTAGTTTGATAGAGCAATTGAATATTAAACACACTGAATTTGCGGCAAAAGAATCTGGATGGAGTTTATGTGGAAGTCCACACAAGTTATATATTAATATTTCTAAATTTAACCCACTACAAGGTTCGACATATGTGCCATTACCTGCCAATATTAAAAACAAAAGAGCCGTGGTTAACATAAAAAATAATGATCAGAAATGCTTTTTGTGGTGTATTTTAGCTGCTTTGTATCCAGTTTTAGATCATCCAGAAAGAATAACTTATTATAAACATCATGAAAATGATTTTAATGATGCAATGGAGGGCTTAGAATATCCAATGTATGTTCAGAATATTGATAAATTTGAAAAAAAGGCCAGAGATATCAATGGTAAGCCATTATCTATTAATGTATTTATTTGTTCTACTGGTGCTGGGAATTGCTTAATAGAACCTCTTAGAATTAGTACACTTGATAATGATTTTGCTGTTCCTATTGATTTGCTTTTAATTGAGGGGGATGGCACATACCATTATACTTTGATACGCAATCTTGAAGCTTTAGTAAGAAAACAACTAGACAAATCTAATACAATATACAAGTTGTGCCGAAGATGTTTAACTGTATTTGATGGTCAAAAAATAATAAATGGGGTTCGTGAACGTAACACAGAAATTGCTAAAAATAAGTTAATTGAACATTTAAAATATTGTGGAAATCATAAACCTGTTCATATGGTGATGCCTATGCCAAATGAAAATGCCAAATTTAAAAAATTTGAAGCCTTGTTGGAACACCCAGGATATATAGTTTGTGATTTTGAATCAAACCTCAAACCCCTTGCATTCTGCAACCCAGATCCTGATGAATCTTCAAGTACATCATACCAGGAACATGAACCTTCTAGTTTTTGTTATATAGTTATACGGGATGGTGTAGCTAGTGAACCACAATTATACATGGGACCAAATGCTATGAAAGAATTTGCACATAGAATAGAAAATGAGTGCCATGACATAGCATCTAATATTTTATTAAAATCAAGGCCTATGATGTCTTTAACAGAAGAACAAATTGAAAATTTTAAAAATGCAAAAAAATGTCTGGTATGTGATTGTGAATTTTCAGATACAAATATCAAGGTGAAACACCATTCCCATACAAGTGGTAAATTTTTAATGGCTCTGTATAATAACTGTAATATTAAGATCCAGAGACCAAAATTTGTCCCGATATTTTGCCATGGTGCATCTAATTATGATTTTCATCATCTGATCAGGTACGAGGGGTTTGACAAGCAGAATTTAAATATTTTAGCAGAAAATGATGAGAAATATATACCTATTAGCAAGATAATTAAAGTTAATGGTGTTCCTATTCACTTAAGATTTCTTGATTCATACAGAATTTTGTCGGCTAGCTTGGCTACTCTGGCCAGTCAATTATCTGATGATCAATTTAAAATTACTTGTGACATGTTTCCAAATCAGGACTTGAAATTAATTAGGCGAAAAGGGGTATACCGATATGACTATGTTACAGATTTTTCTAAATTTGATGAGTGTGCTCTGCCACCAAAACAAGCATTCTATAGTAAACTTAGGGCATCCGAAATTACTGATGAAGATTATCACCATGCCAAGTTGATGTGGACAAATTTAAAATGCCAAACACTTGGTGACTATCATAAGGCATATAAAAAACTTGATGTAACTCTTTTAGGCGATGTACTTCAGGCATTTAGAAAATCTTCAATAGAAAATTATAAGCTAGATCCAATTTATTTCTATAGTGCTCCAGGGCTAGCATGGTCTGCAATGTTTTTAAACACTAAAATGGAGTTAAATTTAATCCAAGATCAAGATATGTACTTGTTTATGGAGCAATGTATAAGAGGTGGCATGGTGCAATGCTCTCAGAGATATGCCAGAGCTAATAATAAATATATTTCTGATTATGATCCAGAATTGCCATCAAATTATATACTTTATGTGGATGCTAATAACTTATAAGGTCATGCTATGATGGATAAATTGCCATATGCAGGGCTTGAGTGGGTCGAAGATTTTAATATTGGGGATCTTCAGGATTTTGATCACAGTCACTATGGTTTATTCTTAGAGGTTGATTTGACAATTCCTGAAGATTTACACAATAAGTTTTCTGATCTGCCCCCAATTTCTGAGGTTGAGTGTTCACCTAATTCTAAACAAAAAAAGCTAATGATGACTCTGGATCCAAAACAGGATTATGTAATATATTACAAAAACTTGCAGTTTCTGATGCGTTATGGTGTTAAAGTGACCAAGGTTGGCAAAGTTTTGAGATTCAGGCACTCAAGATGGTTAAAATCATATATTGATACGAACACCGAGCTTCGAACATCTGCAGTAAGCCAATTTGATAAAACTTTGTTTAAATTAATGGTAAATTCAGTGTATGGCAAAACTATAGAAAATGTTAGAAAACATACTGATGTTAAATTAGTTACCGACCCCAGCCGGAGCAAAAAATTAGTGGCAAAGCCGAATTTTAATTATAGAAGAATTTATGATGACAATATGGCACTTTTTAATATGAAAAAAAAAAAATTAAGTTTGATAAACCTATTTATGTAGGGGCGGTGATATTAGAATTAGCCAAATTACATATGTTAAAACTTTATTATGATGTGTTAAAACCTTTTATGGTGATTGTGTAAAATTAATGTACATGGACACAGATAGTTTTATTCTTGATATTCAAACAGAAGATGTTTATAAAGATATATCACATCCTGAATTATTTAAATATTTTGATACCAGTGAACATTCAAAAATTCAACCCCACAACAAAAAGGTGCCTGGCAAATTAAAAGATGAGACTCTTGGCGATGTTATTGTAGGATGTGCAGGGTTAAGGGCCAAGATGTATAGTTTTAAAACATGTAGTGGTGCTGTTGCTAAAAAAGCCAAGGACGTTGGTAGAGTAATTGTAGATAAAGAGCTTGAATTTAAAGATTACGAAGATTGTCTTAAATCAGATAGGTTAATTAGAACATCAGAATGTAGAATCCAGAGTGTGGATCATTTGTTGACCACGAATATTGTAAGAAAAGTGGCTCTGGACCCACATGACGATAAGATATGTATTTTATCATGTGGCATACATACTCTACCGTGGGGTCATTGTGACCTGAGAAGTGATAAACAATGCCCAATAACAGAGCATGATTTGAAATAAATAAAACATGCCAATGAATTTATTTGGATTTAAAAAACAAGATATTATGGACTTGCCGACACCAGCCCCCTCTCCTGATATACATTCTAAATTAAGTGGTTTGTTAATTATTCATTTGAATAGCATACTTACAGTTGTTGATGATAAAACAGGTAAAACATGGTATTGTAGACACTCTTGTCAGTGTTCAGCAACAAATCACAAAACTTGAAAACCTCAACACCGAATCTGAGCTATCTCATTTTCATCACTTGATCGATGATATCCAAACAAAACTTGAAATTTTACAACAATCGACACCTACTCAGGCAGACATAACCCTGCTCCAAGATGCTATGCGTAGTGTGGCTGACGCTAGTGAATTAAATAGTGTGAAATTAGCACTTGAATCTTTGCAGAATACTGTATCTAATTTGCCTACATCTCAAGAACTTAAAAATATTAAAAGAGCAGTAAATCGCATACTAAAATCATAAGATATCAAGAATATCCAGACAGAAATCAAACAGATTACTCAGACAGTGGCCACTCTACCAACCAATCAACATATTAATGAACTGCATGCTTTATTTGAGGATATCAGAAGACAAGTCCATGATCTTACTGCCCAAAATTCTAAATTGGCAGTTGTTGAAAATTTACAGCAAATTGTAGCAAACATCAAGCAACAACTAGGGACCATGGAATCCAACCAAGCAAATGCTCTTGTCTGTTTTTGCCACCCAGCTTCAAGAAATTGTGCAACAATACAAAAAACTTGCTGTAGACATAAGAATTAAACCAGGTCACGATGAAATTGTTAGGACTATCAACGAGCATCTTGAATCTGTAATAAATAGATTGCTTACAGCAGAAAAAGAAATAACTGGCCTAATCGAGAATCCTAAGCATACAGTAATTCTTGAATTAAACAGTATCCTTAACAATGAATATAATTCACCATTTACAGCAGGTGGGAAACTGTATAAGCTGTCCCCTGCACAATTTTATTACCAGTTTTTTTTGTTGGAGGTACACTTAGACCAATCAAGATTAAATATTGGTTACAACCACAGGCACACCACTACCCTACCTTATCAATAACTAATGCTGACAACAAACCAAAAGTCACCAATATAGAATTAGAAGATTTTACAGATCCCAATACATTAGAAACATCATATGCTGAAGATGATGGATCTCTGGAATTTAAAATACAAATAGGAGACAAATTATATTTAGAAAATCCTGTAGTATCGGCTGCTGAACACCCTATAGTTGCAATATTCTTATTCTTATATATATTATGTCTAGACAAATTATTGTTGATGAATTACACAAACCAGCCAGACATAATTTTAAGAGACTGCCAGTGGTTACAAAAGGCATAGATGATTTATGGCAGTCTGACTTGGTGGAAATGGCCCCTCATGGGGGACAGTTGAAAAATTTAGACAAGGTCAACAAAGGATACAAGTATATACTTACTGTCATAGATACATTTTCAAAATTTGCCTGGGCATTGCCGCTCAAATCTAAGACTGGAAAATGTGTTACAGAAGCTTTCAGGACAATTATTAATCAGAGTGGAAGATCACCCCGCTATTTGCAAACAGATAATGGCAAAGAATTCTATAATTTGGTGTTCCAACAATTTATTAAAAACCATTCAATAAAACATTACTCGAGTTACAGTGATCTTAAGGCCTCTATTGTGGAAAGATTCAACAGAACTCTAAAAAATGATATGTATAAACAATTTACACTTCAAGGTAATTATAAATGGCTTACTATCCTACCAGAACTTCTAGATAGATATAATAATTCAGTTCACACTACAATCAACATGAAACCCTCTGAGGTAACTTCATCTGATGAGCAGAAATTAATTAGTACTGTTTACTATCCTAGATACCAACCAACAACAAAAAAAGCTAAATACAAAGTTGGTGATCAAGTAAGAATTAGTAAATATAAGCACTTATTTAAAAGAGGTTTTACAAGAAATTGGAGTACTGAATTATTTACAGTGGATCAAGTTAAACCTGGGGCTCGTAATACATATATAATAAAAGATCACCGAGGAGAAATTCTCAAAGGCAGATTTTATGAAGAAGAACTTAACAAAACTAAGCAGAGAGACACATATCTTATAGAGAAAGTTATTCGCAAAAAAGGCAACAAAATACTGGTCAAATGGCTAGGTCTCCCAGAACACAATTGGATCGAGGCAGACAAAGTAATATTATGAACACCTGGGATGTTATAAAAAGACTACCAGATCCTGAACAGCAAAATAAAAAAAATGGCAAACTGTTGCCTGATAATATTAGATGTCTTATTGTTGGACCATCGGCTTGTGGTAAAACTACACTAATGATTGATATTTTTTATTGGCACCTAACTGGTTAGACTGGAAAAACAGACACTTGTATGTCTTTTCTAAGAGTTTAGAACAATTAAAATATCAGCAACTGATGGATCTATATGATGGACTGGATATAGCCACTTTTGAATCAGATGTTAAACCACTTCATGAATGTCTCGATAACTCTGTTGTTGTATTTGATGATATTATATTGGAAAACCAAAACAAAGTTAGAAATTTTTTACACAGGGCCGACACAAAAATATAGATTGCTTCTACCTGGCACAAACTTTTTCTAAAATACCAAAACAACTGATAAGAGACAACAGCAATTTTATGTGTGTGTTTCATCAAGACCATACCAACCTCAAACACATACATGATGAATATGTAGGTGGTGACTTAAGCTACAATAATTTTTCTAAGTTTTGCAGTAGGTGCTGGAACCAGGATAGTTATGGGTTTGTTACAATTGATATGACAAGAAAACCTAATAATGGTAAATATAGAAATAAAATTAACAATTTTCTAGATATTGAAACATATATAAATAACCATGAAAAGACCAATTATTGATGATCTTATATTAAGAGACTATCTTGTAAAAAGATTTAAAGGATGGAAAGTAGAAAACCGAGGAATCTATGAACAACACAAGCGCACAGAACAGCCGATTATTGATGCTATTAGTGAATTAGGTAAAAATATCAAAACTGTTACAGAGCAAAATGAAAATTTAATCACAGAGCTTGTACCTGTAGCTGCTAGGAACATATTAGATTATCCAATCACCCCACTTTCTAGTATTCATACACCTAGTCCTGTTGCTCCTCGAAGAATTGAAGCTACTCAGGATCCTATTGAATTGGGTCTTCTTGCTCAGAAATATTTAAGCACACCTAAAGACAACAAAGATGAGGTTTTTGGTTTATATGCTGACACAGAGGTTGATGGTAGCATCATACATAGAATTGGCAATTTTAGGGTAACATTTATGGGAGATGATCTAATAGTATATTCAGAATCTCATCTTGGAGAAAGAGGTGCTTTTGTTAAGTATCCTGGAACACCTGGATTGTGGGAACTGATGACTAGGAAGAGACCTGGCAACTATACAGATCAAGATTATGAGCATTACAAAGAAATATTAATAAAATCAGATGCTCTATACCAGAACAATGATCCCACACAAAAAAGAGTCAGATCTAGCAGTGGAGCAAAATACAACAACTTAATCAAGCCCATATGGTCACAGATCAAGACGGGTAGTGGGATCAAACAGTACAATACCTTGCCTAAAGAATTTGTCTGGGTTGACGATGTTAGGAAACTTGTAGATAGGTTGTTGGTGATAGCTGGGAAAGAAAATGCCGGTAACCACAATTTTTACAATGAAAAAGTTGGAATTATGGACATGATAAGCACCAAATTGTCTAATTTTATAGTAAATGACACTAAGGGGATTGGATATCTTATAAAAATTATTAATACTCTACCACCTAAATTTTGGAATATCTCCGAGGGTCGAGGGCTAGTTAATGACATCATAAACAAGTTGCCATTTGAGCTACATATACCAGGCTATCAGTATTGTGGTCCAGGTACCAAACTAGACCATCGACTAAGCAGAGGTGATCCTGGTGTTAATCCTCTAGATGCTGCTTGCAGAGACCATGACATAGCATACAACACACATACCGACCTTGACAAGCGACATGTGGCAGACAAAAAATTAGAAGAGGCTGCATTTGGTAGATTTGTAAGCAAAGATGATTCTTTGGGTGAAAAAATAGAAGCGTTGGGGACCACCATAGCTATGAACACTAAACAAAAACTGGGGTGGGGGTTGTAATATATTAAGTAAATTAGTTACAATTTAATTGAACTAGTTAATCCCAGAATATGTATATAATAAACCAAAAAAATGAAGGCCAAAGGTGTTATGTATCAAATACCTTATGCAGGTCTTAAATCTCTTAAAACTATTGATAGTCTTCTAACCAAAAAACAGCGCAAGAAGAAAAGTTCTTGTCTTGCCAAGGGACATGTTATGAAATTATTACTTAGTACCCCACAATTAAAAAAATTACAACAATCTAGAAAAAAATCAAATATAGGTGGATTCATATTTAGTATCCCAGTTATTTTAGCAGCATTGGGGGCCGTGGGGAACTTGGCTGGGGGATCGGCTGCCATAGCAAAAACAGTAATAGATGCCAAGAAGAATAAGGCAGAATTAGATGAACAAAAGCGCCATAATCTGGCCATAGAAAAACAAGGCAAAGGTGTTAAGAAAGTTATGAATAAGTTAAAAAAAAACAAGAGCCGCTTACCAACCAAGATATTGAAACTTTAATCAAACCACTGGGCATCAAAAATTTTAGAGGAGTATACATGTCCGATTCTTTACCAGAACAACCACTCAACAAAGAGTGTGGCATAGTTAATTTGGATAAGTACAAAAATCAGGGTACTCACTGGATTTGTTATCTTAAATATTTAAACAATGAGGCATTTGTGTTTGATTCATTTGGAGGTGTTCCACCTGAGAATTTAGTAAAATATCTAAAATCAACTAATCTTTATTATAATAATGCCCGTATTCAAAATTTCAAAGATATTAATTGAGGACATCTGTGTTTATCTGTTCTTAAATATCTATCTCAAATAAATAAACCATCAATTGAAAATTTTCAAAAAGTTTTGTGGTATCTAAAACACCATGGAAGTATTCCATCTTACCAGCCAAAATTCAATATTGAAGCTCAAACTACATGATGATATAGTATATCCCAAAACAATAGCTCTCAGAGCATTCTATGGCATGTACTTGATACCTAATATTACACACCACAACAACAAAATCACAGTTGGTGACCAAAAAATTGTTATTACTCCAGGCCAGTATAATTTGTCTACTTTAAATGCTCAGTTACCTAGAGGTATATTGTTAACTCAAAATTCTGTCACTCACAGAGTAGAAATTGTGTCTGCTACAGAAAAAGTAGATCTGGGTACTATAGGAGAGCTATTAGGATTCGAGAACAACACAAAACTTGAACCAGCCATTAAACACACTGCTATTAATATACCTAAATTCCTAGCCATAGAAACTCTAAATATTCACTGTAATGTGGCCGAGGGTATGATCACCAAATCAAATGGCATAGGTACTCACAAACAAACTGGCATTATTGCAACATTTAAACCTAACTCTGAATTTATGGAACCGATCATCTATACTCCATCACCAACATTATATTTTCCTGTGTGCCATAATAGAATCGACTATATTGAGTTGATGATCACTAATGAAAAAGAAAAATTAGTTGACTTTGCTGGAGCCACAACAACTGCTATCATAGAAATTAATATTTAAATAAAAATACATACAAAAAATAAATAAATAAATAAATAAAATGGAAAATATTGAGAGTTATGAGTTACAATCATTCCCCCCAAACCGGAGGACCTTTGCAAATTTAAATCAAGCCAACACAGAGATTGAGGTTGACCTTGATGTAGGAGATGGATTTATACACCCTCGCAGAGCAGACCTATACATTAAATTTGATGTTGTAAAACTCGATGGTACAGATTATCCAGCTAACTCAAATATAAGACTGGTGGACAATTTCGTGCCACATCTGTTCTCTGAAATTGAGATTAGAAAACATGGTGTTGTTATAAACAGAGTAGACTATCCTGGTATTACATCTATTGCTTTCGCCACACTAAAATTATCTAAAACGGAGGCCTCATACTACAAAATAGGTGGATTTGAAGCTGGTGATAAAATAATATCTAAGAGTCACACAGTATTGTTTCCTATGCGCCTATTGCCAGGATTCTTCTCAGATTACAAAGATATTATGTGGAAGGGTGGTTTAAGAATTACATTTAGAAGATCTGCCAATGATAATAATGCTTTGATGAGGTACAGTTCATTAAATTCTACTGGGGTAGCTCTGCCTAATACCCTACCTGATGAAGGCAAATGCCTTATTCAGACTATGGAGCTAAGAATCCCGGTTGTTGAATATGAGGCCAGTTATGCTCTTAAATACAAAGCAGATATCCTAAAAAATCCACAGGTACCTTTACAATTTTATACATATCAATGTGTACAGAAGCCTGCCACTGGTAGCTATTATAAATTTGATGCTACAAACTCATTCTCCAGTATACAATATGACATGCCAGATTTTGTGGTGGTACTGTTTCAGACTGGAAGACACAATAACCAAGAAAAAAATTCAAGTAAATTTGATAACTGCAACATCAAGAACATATATCTTAAAAATGGCAGAAATTAGGTGTTTCCCAGAGAAAATTATAATTTAAACATGTCCAAGGATGATTTCCTCAAATTATATGAAGCATTTACAGCATTCAAAAGGGTTACAATTGGGAATACTGACATGTATTACTCACCAGATGAATTCAAAACACAGAGACCCATGTTTGTCATCAACACCTCAAAAAGAAAACAAGTTGTGGTTAATGACAGGACAAACATTAAAATTATCTGTGAATTCCATGATACACTTCCTGATGACACCATATGCAGTGTTATTCTTATAGGTGAAAAATCATATGTTTATGATGTAAGAAATGAAAGAGTCGCAGAGCAATTCTAGAAGACTTTTGCATATTATATTGTGTTTAGTATTAGATAAACAAGTTGAGCCTGGTCCTGAATTAAAATATTTGAGTTAACATATTAATATTCTAAATTTAATAAACCAGAAATGGACCGGAAGTGAACCGGAAGTGGACCGGAAGTAAATATGTGTGGGTAAATATAGGTGGGTGGGTGTGGGTGGGTAGGTGGCAGATTCAGGTGTAGTCAAATCAATCTGAGAGGAGAGTCCTCTTTTTCTCAGAAGCTCAAAAATCGTAGGTTATATACAGTAGCAATAAGATTTTATAGATATTTTGCCTTAGTTTTAAATATTTCTATTCAGTCAAAAATATCTCTTCCCTCTTCATCCCAGTAATATTGTACAAAAATCTTAAATTTGATAGAGGGGGACACTTGAGTAATAAACTTTTATAGGCATCTTAGCCTAATTTTAATACAAGAAAAATTTTGTCCCAATCCTATGGTATTTTACACTACTGACAGTTCAGTTGACTGATTTATAATTATTAAGTTACTGGTTCGATATCGATTTCTGGATCCCGTACTAATCGATAGACTTTCTATTAACACTTCTACATCAAGAATTTTTTTTTATATTATTTTAAAGAATAGCTTGTTTGATAGAGAACTATTAGATTAGAGAATATATTCCTTAATACAAAAAATACTCTTTAACAATAAATGAGCCGCGGTAAAGCGTGACTGACACGCTGGAGACACGGATTCGAGTCCTGGGTTGGGTTTTTGCATAAGCGGCTCTGGGGCGTAACATTGGCGGTAAGGCGGCTGGACCGTGGTGCTGACCTCATCACCTCCACTATGGTCGGGGCAGAAAATGAGTCGTGACCTTATCTCCGCACCCCTTATGTGCAATAATTCAACACTGTAACACACAGGGTGGACATTTTACTTATTATATCTATGCTGTTCGGGACAAACACTAAAGTCAAAAATGGAATTTTATAGTAGATATTTATGTTTATTCGTTTGATAGCAAAAGTGCAATAGCAATATAAAATTATAATATTTTCTTTAATTGATTCGGTGTGACTTAAATGGAAACTGCAGTTTGTGCCTTTTCCCGAAGAACCTAGATAAATAAAGTACAACAACAATATAACAACTGCACAGGCTAGTGTAAAACGCCATAAAGCTTGTTGCAAGCTTAGATTATTCTTTTCTTTCCCTTATCTATGTTGCCAGTACATTACCAACTCTTATCGCAGTAATTAACCAAGAGATAAAAGTACAAAATACAGATAGTGGGCTTGAAAAGAGCTTTTCCTCTTGCTAAAGTTAGGCGAGAAGTTAATTTATCAGCTCTCTTTATCTAGTTTTTCCTATTCATCGTACGTACAGTTGCCACCAGAGGCATAATGAATGTATGCTGTTTATTTGTGCAGGTTTAACTTTATATTATTATTATTATCTTGCAAACTAAAGCACCAACACATTTTCTTGACGAATTTTAAGTAACTTTTTAAAAGGAAGGGTACAGGTGGTAAGATTGACAAATATGTGTGTATTCCCATAGCGGATTGTATATTCTAGGCTAGCTTCACTGTCTCGGGAATCGGTGGAGCAAGGTCGCACGCATAACGCTAGAGAAGGGGAGAAAGCGAGTGGGCGGAGAAAAGCAATGCGCCCTGCTGCAAACGGCTGGTAGCTGTATTCACTTCCCCTCTCACGCGCTCATTGGTCGAGCCTTCTCGAGTCACTACTTGGGCAGAGGACTTGTTTTCTTTCGCTTCCTCCAGAGATTACTGGGACGGGGTGTAGGCTACCTCGAAGACATCCGTTTACATTCCATTGCCGTGGCAACTGTGACAACGTCACACGAGCGGAAGCTTAAGCATATGACATCACTAACAGCCATTGCAGTTTATATACTAAACGAATAGCTGTTTAAGAGAAATGATGCTTGCCAAGATATATCCCTTAAAATAAAATAAAAATGCGAACAGAGGAGGTATTCTGTCCCTCTAGATAATTTGGGATACATAAAGCTTCTTGTTCCCCTGACGCGTGTTGTATGTGCAATAAACAGTCATATATCAAGCACCGTTGCCAACTCAGCTCTTTGGGAGCTAGATCTGGCTCTTATGGTACATAACCCTAACTCCTAAAATCACCAAATGCTTCAAGAAGCTTACGATTCCGCGAGCGAAGACGAGGCACACGAATATTTCCAGCTTGATTTCAGTAGTGTTGGCAAATTCAGGAATATTCATAACTCTTTCATGTTCCATATTTGATAATAATCCGCAAACAATTGTCGAACGCACGGATAAGCTTTCTGGGTTGAGCACGAAGTTCCTTGAAACTGACTTTAACTCCATTTTTTTAGGTGTTTTTGAATAATCGAGTTTGGCAACACTGACAAGGACAATGGCAAATCGCCAGATAAGCAAACTCGCGACGATAATACGGCCGCGTCAAACGTTCAGACCCTGGTTCAGTGTTAAGACCACTCGTTTGCATAAAGTGGAACAATTTTCTACGGAAGTCAGTCAAAATGGCCACCAGGTATCATCATATAGTAATCGGAGCTGGAATCCAAGGTTCATGGACTGCTTACATTCTCGCCAGGCAGGGCAGACAAGTTCTTCTAGTTGAACAGGTAAGAAAATAACGAATAGAAAATCATCCTATGATGTATAACGTGGTAGAATCAGCTTATGGGAACGGATTTATATTATCTGACATTAGCGTAACTTTTTCTGTCACTTGTGGTTAGCCGCGACGATGATGATGAGTGATAATTAGATGTTGATTGATTTAGGATAATTAGATGTCATTGATGAAGGAACACTCACAAGGAACGTGGCGGCGATTGGGTTCCAAAACCGAGGGGGCAAGATGTCAAAACTGGGGGGAGGGGCAAAGACAGTATATTTTTACCTTTGTAGATAACATTTAGCATAGTGTGGGGGGAAAAGTGGCAAAAAGTAGGGGGCAACTGCCCCCCTCGCCCCACTTATTGCCGCCACTGAACACCCATGCCCACGCCGGGATTTGAACGCGGGAACTTCCGTGACGAGTCGAGCTCAGTCATCAAGCCGGTGAACGAAACTGAAGAAACGAGGAAAAATTACATAGGTTTGTAGGGAGAGCTGCCGGAGCAGGATGTGATCACGTCATATCCACTACTGCCGAGATTGAGATTGTGTGGGGCCTTACCTCCAGAGTTCTATGTGTCTTCATGACACAGTGAAAAGCACAGGGAATAGCTTTACCTTTGTTAGTTTTGCATACAATCGCTAAATTACAGACAGAGCCGTGTTTAGAAATATTTTCCTACAAATATCAGCTTCATAATATAAACTTGTGTGCAAAGAAATAGACCCATCTCACACTGTTGACATAAAATGTTATTAAATTTATTAACTTCATACGTATTTATTACTGAACTTTATCTACATATAAGTAGGATTAGACGCTTCTATTTGGATAAACATTTTATGTTCCTCCAAACAGTTGGAAGAAAAAGTAAACATTTTATGTCAAAAGTGTGAGATGGGTCTATTTCTTTGCACGCAAGTGTATAAGTTTCGAAACGTTTTTCAATACGTTATGGATAGATTCTTTCAGATAGAAAAATTATCTTCGATTTACTTTTTTTATTTTACTTCGCTTCTCTGCCACTTTAGGCTAATCATAAAGTTGAGGATGAGTGATGGTATGATAAAATTGATGAAGGGACACTCACAAGGCCTGGGCTCCTGACGTCGTAGCACACTGTGCTAATTACTCAGCCACGGAAGTGGGCTAATTAATAATCCAATATTTATTTGTGAACATAATGTTCCATCAAACTTTCTGAATCCATCACCGATCTTCAATAGAAGTTAGAGAATTCTCGGTCTTAAAATAATTTTACAGGTGATTTACCGTTTCAAACAAGAAAAAAATCGTTCTTATTGTTCTTTATAAAATCTTAACTTTTGTTGCAGTTTCCTTTACCACACGATCGTGGAAGCTCTCACGGTCAAAGCAGAATTATCAGAAAAGCTCATACTTGTGAGAGTGAAGCAAGGTTCATGGAGGATTCATACAGAGAGTGGCGGCAGCTGGCGAAAGACACAGGAATGGAACTTCTAGTGTAAGTCTCCTAAGTGCAGTCTGTCTCGGGAATCTGTGGAGCAAGGCCGCGCATAACGGTAGGGAAGGGGAGAAGGCATTGCAAGAGGCTGATAGATGCAGCGTCGCTATCCCCTCCATGCACTTATTTCCCCTCTCACGGGTTCATTGATCGAGCCCTCTCGGGTCACTACTTGCGCAGAAGACTTGTATCCGTTTTCTAGCTCCAGAGATTCCCGAGACACAGTATAATGGGTTAAAAAAAAAAACGAGCAAATATATGAACAATCTAACACACAACGACAACTGATCTGAAATTTACAGCATATTTTAGCGTATATTTCTACTATTTTCCCTTTTGCATTTGGAATCGTCCACTCGAGCTTTGTGCAAATTCCGCAAGATGGCACTACTGCTCTTCAACCTATGAAGAGTGATCCTAGTTCTCAAAATACTCTGAAGTCTAACCAGAACCTGCCTGGTCATTTTACACACAAGTTTGTTTCACGATTAGTATGAATGGTAGCAACTAAATTTGAATAACTAAGCTCGAAAAATAGTCCATTTAACAATTAAATCAGAAAGAACACAAAGGAAGACTCAGAAGATAGTACATAGTTTCAAAGGTTTTTTAAAAATTATTTATTTATTTAATTGCGAACATTTGTTTTTTATGCAACAGATCACACACCATATCGTGTGTCAGAGCCAAAAACAACAAAGTAATCACATCAATATTTATATTTACAGAAACTCTCCCCTATTGTGCCTAGCATCGCCAACAGGATATGACAATCTTGATAAAGTAATCAACAATTTTGGCGTATTTCAAGAAGCTTCTTACAAAGTTCTGAGCGCTGAGGAACTCCGGAAGGAATATCCACAGGTGACTTTCGACAACAATATCCGAGCTTGTGTCGACTATGATGCTGGAGTTCTGAGGCCCAACAAATGTCTTTCGGCTCTACAGGTAAATAAATGTTTAGCTTATTCTACACGTGCGCACAGACAACTGATTGGTTACTGGTTAGTGTAGCTGTCATCGTTGGCGCCAATTTTATAACCCCCAAAACCAAATCTTTCCTTCAATTTACATGAAAACTGTTCAGTATGTACCATTCAATATGTAGTCCTACAGGCCTACATGGGAACTAAGGCTGGGTCCGAAAGGTACTACAAAGACCAGACTTCAAGTAAGGGTCTTGAACACATAGAATTTATATTTTTATGTCCCTGGTTCGTTTACACATGTACAGAAAGTGAATATACAACTTGTTAAATGGACAGTACCGTAGTTCTTTAGATCATAACATTCTAGTAGGATATATTGGTTTATTATACGTAGTTATATATATACATATTTTACATAGCGTTTCCATGTGTGTCTGCATAGACCAAATTACCAAATCTCTAATAATATATATGTGCACCTATGGCATAACCATCGGCACTTCCTTTATCACAGAGTTAGCATAACTATCTCCGTGGGCCTACCCTCAGCTTAAATTATATTCCGTTACAAATGCGTTTCCTTACGCCTTCACTCCTTCCTTTGGGCATCAATTATTCAATACGGAAATATCCACATAATCAAAGCCTTTTCTAAAAGGGGACTTGGGACAGCAACAGGAGCTGGCAAAACCAGATGCTACAGTATTATATCCAGTTTAGCCACCATAAGTGGACTAAACTTGAGGAGACGTTCCTCTTTCGTCGATCAATGGGGAAACACTGTTCTTTGCTAAAGCCCACTAGCTCTTTTTATAGTCGGGGTAAACATCCGTGGATGTGGACCCCGTAGCGTTGGAAAATTCCACTGCCAACGGTCTTTTGAAAGACAGCTAGCTCCCCCAACCGGGGAGATAAAAAACAGGGGAATCTAACATTCCAGCAAAGCACAATCCAATAAGCATATACACTTACATGCAATAATAACATAAAAGTACACTCATAGAAACATATTACTTAACCCTACACCTTGTAGCTGGCCAGCAATTAATAAACATATTACCAAAACCAGTAATGGTCAATCCGACCGTTACAATGTGAATAAATTGCTTTACTACCATTTGCCATATAGAGATGATAAAAAGTTCTCAAAAACCTTTGGGACACAACATGAACGTTAGACTTCGAGTGTTAAGACGGAGCCAGTTGCAGGAAAACTAGCATTGACATGAAACACTTATTTTATCGACTGTACATATGTGTATTTTCATCTTTCCAGAAAAGATTTAAAGAATGTGGAGGTGTGATAAGGGACTCCTTCCAAGTAAAGAGAATCGAACCTGGACAATCAGCTGTCGTGCACGGTGAGACGGAGTCTTTTGCAGCCGATTCAGTCATCGTGTGTGCTGGGCCATGGAGTAAGAAACTTATGGGCTCTCTGGGCTTGGATCTACCCTTGACAACATGGAAGATCACGGTGCCATACTGGAGGGTAAAATCAAGCAGCGAAGCCTTACGAATGAGCATTGTGTATTTTGATGACAAATTCCACTTTTATTCCCTACCTCAACTGGAATATCCAAATCTTGTGAAGGTAATTTACAACAGTTTAATCTTTCCGAAACTAGTTAATACAAGAAATAAGGCATTAGCTCATGTGGTGAGTATGTTCAGTGATCTGAGTAAAATTGGCAATCCACTGTGCAGAAAGCTTAACATACTTACAGTTTTGGAATTAAAAAGTAGCTAGGTGGCCGCGGTGGCTCAGTCGGTAATGCGTCTGCTAAAGGTCCCGGGTTCGATCCCCGGCCGGTTCAAATCCGGGAACTTTTCTAACGATGGAAGCGGCCCCGGCGTCCACCCAGCGTCGAATAACATGGGTACCTGGGGGAAACCCTGGGGGGGGGGGGTAAAGGCGGTCAGGGGCGTAATGCTGATCACATCACCCCCACTCACGACCGGATCAAGAAAGTGTGGGGCGTTACCCCCACACCCCCTATACGCCTTCATGGCGTGGTGCTATGCACAGGGGAGCACTTTACTTTACTTTTTTGCTAGTAGGCTACATTATAAGAAATTTAAAGTTAAAAATAAGCTAAACTAAATTTTCTTCACGAACATTGAGGAAATCTGAATTATAAACTACACAATGAAATGTTTACAAAAGTTACGTATTTAAGACATTTAAAAATGCTAAACACGATTTGGGGGGGATGAAATGGGAGTAAATATTCAGGTATCGGACATTTTAAATATTTTAGATTGGACATTTTCAAAGTTTTGGGTGTGTGCTAACTTTGCAGAAAGAACGATTTTTCAGACGAAATTACTATAACTGCAAAATTCTGTGCTGATATTGAGGCAGATTCGAGTACTGACTTTTTTGCTAGACACATGAAAGAAGATTTTAAAGAAATACATGGAACATATGCAAGATTACCAAACGGGGAGGATCAAGGTTTATTGTGTACAATGCGCTTAATACCATACAACATGATCTGTTTTGGGAAAATGTTACCACATCTCCAAATATTTTGACACCCTCGGTAAAATTTGGTACAAAGGCCTAATTCATTAATAGTTTAGTGTTAATGTTACCCTTTGATTTGCCTAAAATGATCTTCCCAACAGAAAACTGCTGAACTGTTTTTAGAAATGTGATATATCACAGCCGATAATAACACATTTAAAAACATTTTCGTATTAAAATATTTGAGTTTAATCTTAATTAAAGATGAAATTAAACGCTAACACTAGGTAATGCATGCTACTTTGGTTTGATATATACGATATAGCTAATTATATTTAAAACAGGACTTCAAGCCTCTCCTACCCAAAGGTGGAAAGTTATTGAGAACTCACTAAGACAGAAGAGGAATCTCTGCATCAGGTATATGAAATATTTATAATGCTATGTTCTTGCAGATAGTTCAAAGAAATCAAATATTGGCCGAGCCAGATTCCAGAGACCATCGATACGAACCAGCGGAAATGAAAGACCTTGCATCTTTTATTGAAACCCACTTCCCAGGCATTGAGACAACTCCAGCCATTGTGGAATACTGCATGTATACGGTAAGAACAAACACAACCCACATTGAAGCAATATTAGGAATGATAAACCTCAGGGGTGTCAAAGAATACTGATAGAGATCGAAATCGTATCCAAGTGTTGAAACTTTATTATGTGGCTAGAATGGAGGAATAGATGACGGGAATTAAATATAACGATATTCAGTGGCGTCCCGTCCCTTGGGGCTTCCGGGGCTTAGCCCCTAAAGAAAAACGGACGTATTGACGTAATTATCAATCACCATAACGCATAACTACCACACAGTCTTTTAAAAGGCGATTTTTACCCACGTAAATTCATCGTCTGTTGCAATGGATACGACAGCGCTCCTAGCGGCATTGATGTCAATTATCGCTTTCCGGGACACGTCGCAAAGGAAGGCGTGGCCTACACCCAGCTACGCTACAGTGAAGGTCACATGCTAGCAGAGAGAGGAGGGAATAGTGCAATGGATTTAAGTGCTGATTCGGGGCTAACTCCGTTGCGTCGCGTCGATTTCAAGTGTTGTTCTGTAGTGTTGTGGTGGCTTTCATTCGCTATGTTTGAGTGAGTTTGGCAGGGTTGATGTTCGAACACAAATTGATGAAGGACATAGGCTGTCAATTACAAGACACAATGAATTTGTCCGGAAAAATAGGCATATATTAAATAGAATTATCGATTGCTTAAAATTCTGTGGTCGACATGAACTTGCTCTACGAGGACATAATGAAAGAGAACAATCTTTAAACAGAGGCATCTTCCCAGATTTATTATCCCTTCATAGAAGAGGGAAAACTAAAGAGGGAACTTCGTGTTCTTTATTGTAGTGAAGAGTTGAAAAACATAAACTCTATCAGTAGATTGCATTCATTTTTTATTTAAAATTATTTAGATGGTACGTTTTCAGAAACAGTAAAAATAACTCCAGTGGCAACAGCTGAATCTGAACGATGTTTCAGCACATTGAAGCGTATTAAAACCTGCTTAAGAAATGCAATGGGACAAGACAGACCAAATGCCTTGGCACTTGCTTACAATAGAGAAAGAATACATTTCAAACATAGAGGGCTTCAACGAAAAAGTAATAACAAAATTTGCTGAGCAGAAGAACAGGAGTCAACGTTCGTAGAAAGGTATGTTTCACAACAATACCTGTTTTCTTTTGTAATCATGTTAATTGTCATTATATTTTAAATTATTTAAAAAATAAGTCCAGTTTTGTAGTTTAGGAGAAGATAAATATCCGTTTTTTTTTGTAATTCATGTAATTTGTCATTACATTTTAAATTATTTCAAAAAAGTAAGTCCAGTTTTGTAGTGTAGAAGAAAAAAATACCTATTTTTTGTAATTCATGTAATTTGTCATTACATTTTAAATTATTTAAAAGAAGTAAGTCCAGTTTTGTAGTGTAGGAGAAAAAAATACCTATTTTTTGTAATTCATGTAATTTGTCATTACATTTTAAATTATTTAAAAAAAGTAAGTCCAGTTTTGTAGTGTAGGAGAAAAAAATACCTATTTTTTGTAATTCATGTGAATTGTCATTATATTTTAAATTCTTTAAAAAATAAGCCCCGGCCAAATTTGAGGCCACGAGACGCCACTGACGATATTGTTACAAGTTGTCATCATGGTACGGCGAGACATCATTATATCCCTATCTGTATATCGTAGAGTGAACGCTTGTTATGTTAGACTTTTCAATAACTTGCACTTTTATACAAACACACACTAAAAATCTGACCGCAGAAATGACTGTCTAAAAGACCATAAATTTCTGCTACCATCCAGCTACCGTAAAAAAGTGATCATGAATATTTTTAAAGCATTAACGGCCATTACGTAATGCATTTATAATGATTCAGTTTTCAAAAATATATTTATGGTGCACGAAACTGTAATGTATGATCGTTATCTATCTTTATGCATGATAAAATATTCCAATTTAAATAAAAAACGATTGCGTTTATTTTTGTGTAAATTAATAGTCCGACTGTTAAATTTTAACGGAAGAGTATTGTAAATATTACGATAACTTTTTAAAGGGGCGGAATAAATAATGTGACGTATGATAGCAGACATACTGTGGTGAAATAAAATGACGTAAAAGAAGTAAGATTAGTTAATGTGGTGAATTAAATATAAACCTAGCTTTAACCCCAGGGTTACATTGCACGCTATGATGCCACGGGTCCTGAGTTCAAATCCCGACCTGGGCATTAGTGTTCCTTGTGAATGCCTCTTCATCGATTTCATCTATCATCAAACATCTCATCGTCGCGATTAGCCAAAATGGCATAAAAACTAGTCTAAGTAACAAAACAATCAAATTAAATATTTATTGCAAATACTACCATCATTTTAAAATGTTTGCAACATTTGCAACAATTCGGAACAACAAATAAGCTCTCTATTTGTGCTTGCAGATGTCACCTGATGATTTATGTATCTTGGATCGTCACCCAGAACACAAGAATATTGTCTTCGGATGTGGATTTTCTGGTGAGAAAGACTTTTTCATTGATTTAACTTAGATTGCTCAGTAGTTTGACGAGAATTTAAATGTGCGTCAAAATATAACTTGAACAATTTATAAAATCGTATGACAAAATATCATATGAAGAATTTTTCCATTAAAATGTTAATTATCATAGAAAATTGTTTGAAAGACAAGAAAAGCAAAAAATGCATTTACTAACATACTGAGCATTGTAGTCATATTTACAAATTCACTGATACAAGATGAAATATAACGACGATGTTGTATATGTTCGATTTTCGTATACGATTAAGTTTTGGCAGTTTTTGTTGAAATAATGAAAAATTGAACTATGTTCCTCTTCTAATATTGAATGCAGCAATTAATAATAATAATGATAGGGAAACTTGTGCCTGTTAATAAGTATCTGTCGTCGCGTACAGATACTTTTATTTCACACTCCACTAATAACCATTAAAATGGATTTTTATAAGTAGCAGTTACGCAAATATAATCTTTAACTATAATTGAACCGAGGGCTTGTATGTACCTCTTACAGCAAAGATAATCTTGTAATAATGTATTATAAAGATAATGACTTGTTCCGATCTAAGATTTAAGAAATCTTAATAAGCATTCGCGTAAATTCACGCCAACAATCAAGTCTTAATTTTTTCCATTAATCGCACAACCCTATGCTCAAAAATAATGACTAGGGAACCACGATCTTTTTCACTCAAACCATTTTACATCTGAGTATACATCTTGCCACGTAACTAACAGCATTTTTAACTCTATTTTATAGGAACTGGCTTCAAAATTTCTCCCGCCGTGGGTCAAATTCTAGCCGACCTGGCCTGTGGAAAGGATCCTAGCTTCAACATCCAGCCATTTTCCCTTGCTCGGTTTTCCTGATGCTACAATTTGTTCTAACATGTATTTAACGAAAATAAACTGCATCTGTGGCGTTATTTTGCGTTACTGGTTGAATTATTAATCCTTTCTACGTTACTTTAAAAATCAAGAATCATGACCTTTCAATGTGTTTTTTATTCCTAGAAAGAGACATTTCCAGTCCCAAGCATGGGTACACCGAAAGGATAAGAGGGTAAGTGTGTTAGAACATCTACCTCTGACTTTACTTTCCTGAAGAACAGGGAATAATATATTTCGCTCCCCATTTCCCAATTCATAATTTCACTAATAAATTCAGTAGCTGAACTTCCTCCCTAATTTCCCCCCGATGCTAAAAATTTTATGGTGAGACATGCACACCCAAGTACATTTCGTGTTGATACAGAATTTCACTATCGATCATTACTGTGGTTCGTTTTTGTTTTAAATACAAATTACAGTTTTTAATATTTCATTGCATTATAAATATATTGTCTATGTTTATAATATTGTGGTGTCTGAATAAAGAATTAGCGCAGTTCTAGGGTTGGAAAATTAACTCTGTTTTAAAATTAAATTTTAATAATTCTTGATTGATTGATTGATTTGTTGTTTTAAGTCCACTTTATGCACAGAAAGGCTAATCGGGACTGGACCTACAGTTAAAAGTGGGATCCGAACCACTGTGCCATGTGCCTCAAACCCGCGACCCCTTGATTACAAGGCGACGACTTACCACTACGCCATCGGGGAGGCTTAATAATTATCAAATAAAAAAAACTGTTAAATTTAAACGTTAAGAAAATTATCTATCATCTATAAAAGAACTGTAACTGATTAAGAACAGGCGTACACAAAAAATTAAACTCCTACATTCTATAAAAAAAATAGAAAGCATTATTTATCATTCGAATGATGACTATTTTATGTTATTGTTGTAACATGGTTATTTATTTTTTCAAAATTGTGCAAAGTCGTTGAAAGAAGTTATATATTACTGAAAAGATAATGGATTTCCTATAAATACACATCTTTGCAACTGTAACTGCACAACTTGTATGTTACTGTTTCAGCATTATTTATCTTATTAAATCAACTAATAATTTCGTATTAGCCACTAGAAATGCAAAGTTCATGTAATCTATGCCACAAATTAGAAAGTTTCTCAAATTTATTAAATGCCTGGTAGGACAGAGACCTTCATTTTGCTACCGTATAATTGAACAGGATAAAATTACTCAAATGTACTATTATATAGTCAATTTTCTTACTATAAAGTAAATAAACTGATAGGAACTCTTTTTCGAACTACTAGCTCATTCAAATGGATGCATTTGCCCAAACATTGGACCCGTCCTATGACGTCATCGAGCTTCCTTGCACTGTAGATAGAGGCAAGTAGTGGGGCACGAACTGTCGCAGTTATGTCATCTTCACTTGACTCCTTTTATCTAATCAACAACCAAGAATGAAGGTCACTGGATGCTTGCCAAAAACGCGAAAGTGGCTACAAATGCTACGCCTGTTTCGCAAAGCCGAACAAGCCTGTACTTTCTCATTGTTAGTCAAGAGTACAAGAATGGCTTCACACTACCAACATGTTGTGATTGGGGCGGGCATCGAAGGATCGTGGACAGCATATAACTTGGCTCGGAGAGGGCGCCAGGTGCTACTATTAGAACAGGTAAGGAGTGTCCGAATTGCATTTTTTGCTTTCTATGCAGTAGCGTATCCAAAGTGGGGGAGGTGGAAGTCATACCCCTCCTTTTGGCCCAGTATTCCTAAAGAAATAATGTCAAAGACAGGAAAAGATGGCAAAATGAGGACTGACTACTAATAGCGTACGTAGTTCCCTTTTAGAAAATCCTGCACACGCCACTGTTTGTACGTAATAAGAAGTAGTAGCATTACTATTATTATTGCTAACACTGGCGTCTTTAGCGGGGGGATAAAGGGACGTGTTTTGCCAAAAATCCAGGAAAAATACAGGGTGAGCATGAAGTATTTTCCTGATTTCAAACATTCATTACACAAAAAGTACTCTTAGGAAGAGACATGTTGTGTTCTCGAAATGTCCCCCCCAAAATCACAAGTTTGTTGATTTATTCGAAAACTTAAACATGTGCGTCATTTGTAGCATGGAGATTGTCTCAACGATACTCATGTTTTAGCCCGACCCTGTGGCCGAGTGGTTAGCACATCGCGCTGCGACGCCAAGGGTCCCGGGTTCGAATCCCGGTCAGGCTTGGTTGTTTGTGAATGTCCATTCATAAATTTCATCATTTCATCACTCATCGCCATCTTCGCAAATTAGCCAAGAGGCACAAAACGCGAAGTAAAATAAACTAAATCAATCAATCAATCGATACTCATGTTTTAGAAATCTCCTCAGTCACCCTTACTAACAGGCCTGTAGCGAGGTGTAGGGTGGCTGAAGCCCAGGGCGCCATTCAAAACTTTTTTCTAAAATAACAAAAACACAACAAAGTTAATTGGTAAGCGATATCGTTGTCAGAGAACCCTCTCGCTTTCGACGATGCTCATGTGCTTCGTCGCGCTAAGAGCGGTCGGTGCCTTGAGACTCGAAGATTTTCAATGTAGGGCCTCCCCGATGGCGGAGTGGAAGCGTCGTCGCCTTGTAATCAAGGGATTCCGGGTTCGATACCCCGATGGACGCACATAGCGGTTCGGATTCCACTTTAAACTATAGGTTCAGTCCCAATTAGCCTTACTGTGCATAAAGTGGACAGCATATAACTTGACTCGGAGAGGACGCCAGGTGCTACTATTGGAACAGGTAAGGAGTGTGGGAAATTGATTTTTTGCTTTGTATGCAGTAGCGTACCCAAAGGGAGGGGGGTGGATGTCATACCTCTCCTTTAGCCCAGTATTCCTTAAAAGAGAATGTCAAAGGCAGGAAAAGATGGCAAATTAGAACTGACTACTAAAAACTATGTACGTAACCCCCTGTTTCGAAAATCCTGCACATGAAACTGTTTGTACGTCATAAGTAGTAATAGTATTACTATTATTATTGCTAGCACTTGTGTATTTAGCAGGGGGGATAATGGGAGGTGTCTTCCCAATAATCCGGGAAGAAGTACAGGGTGAGAATGCCCGATGTCAGTCTAAGAAAATTCAACTGATTACTGATTCGTTGATTCCCCGCCGCCAGCTGAAAATGCGACCAGTGTAGCTGTATGTGCTCGCTTTTTACTTCTAATTCTGTGCATAATGAAATTCCATTCCACTTTTGCAGTTTCCTTTACCACATGACCGTGGCAGTTCCCACGGGCAAAGCAGGATTATTAAGAAGGCTCACCCTTCGGTACACGAAGCACAGTTCATGGAAGAATCTTACAAGGAGTGGCGCCAACTGGAGAAGGACTCCGGGCTGGAACTTCTGTTGTGAGTAACTTTCTTAGTAACTCAATAGAAAACCTTATTCGATAGTAGGAATGGCCAGATCCGCATCCCGATAATTTCCGACCATCCCTTCTCGATACGCATCCTCTTTATTGCAATGAAGTTAATTTGAATAATTATTTTGCAATTTATTACGCTCAAGACTAGGCCACTAGGGGCGGACCACGAATCATCCAAAGCCAGTCTAGCTCACCTGCTAACTCACCTCATCGAAGTGTAGTTGGCAAATTTCACTATACAATTAAAATGAAAATGTATAGATAATGATAAATATAATTTTTCTTTGAAAATGTGCTCACCTAAAGCTTTCAGCACATATTCAATTATATTCTTACATATAATTTCCATATTTTCAAACATTTTGCGACATATATTTCATATTTATGCTGTTACTATACGGTTTTTTCTTGTGCTAAATAGCAAAGGTTTTCAGTTCATTTGTATTCCTGTTCGCTTTGTACTCTATTTTAAATCTTGACAATAGATAATACATCTGTTATTCTAACACACTTGTCAACATTTCGCGATGAAATTCATTGCACATTTTAAATATACTCCCATCACTTCGTGCCATATTGAACACAGTTTCAGTCAATATAAATCTTCTTTTAGGAACAACAGGAGATTCACGTTTCAGCACTTGAGAGAGAGTTTGGTAATCCATTGTTTTCCTAACAGAAAATAAAGCACATTTTGTATTTGCATCACAATTAATGACTTACAAGTCTAATGCATCTTATTTAAATAGGTGAGCCGCTTTCTTAATGAAAATTGCAATTTTTCACAATTATAAGTTCATATTTTGATTCTAAAAACTAAATATAGAACTATATATTTAGTATATGTAAATACTTTCCTGGTTATAACACTGAAAATATATATTTAAACATGGAAAATGAGTTTCTGAATCACCATTCTGAATTTTCTTCAATTCAAACACTTAAGCTTTAAATTACAAAATAATGAAGTGAAGGAACGTCTTTCATTTCAGAAACTCTCCTCTGCTGTGCATCGCCGCGTCTTCGGAACACGAGAAGATAGACCAAATTATCAAAACTTTTGGCACATTTCAGAGAGCTTCTTACAAAGTTTTGACCCCAGAGGATCTCCGGAACGAATATCCACAGGTGGTTTTCGACAACAAAGTCCGAGCATGTGTCGATTATGACGCAGGAGTTCTGAAGCCGAACAGATGTCTTCCTGCAGTGCAGGTGAAAATTACTTTATCTGTGATTGTATCTAAGGTTCCTACCGTGAACTGAAGTGGCGAATTAGTGCAATAATCGCTGTGTATGGAGATGATTATGAGAGTGGTTACAATGTAAACTTAAATTTCACTCCTAGCTTTCATAGAGTTTTTCTTGAACGAAATGCGTAAACGATAATAAACTGTGCATGGTAGTATATTAACTATTAAATGTAAAAAAAATAATAAAGAAAACTGTTGTGCTGGAATCAGTGTAATAACTAAAAGTGTTCATCGTAATAATTTGATGAATAGTTTATTAATAATTGAAAACATTTTATTACTATTCAATTTCACCTGCAAAATTTTCAAGCGACGCCAATGGTACCTGATACACCTACTGAAGAAATCTGGGGACAAATTTGAAAATATTTCTTCTTGCGTGTTACGTTTGTATTGCTACATTGTAGAACTAATCTTCTACTGCAGTTTACGGCTCTTGCAAGCATTGAAACACGTTCATGAAACATGTTGCCTTCAGACAATTGCTTAGTTTGATCAATGTTACAATATTTTGGATTTATAATTAATGTTTGATAAGATTTTCAGTAGAGAAAATATTGCTTATTTACCAGTTGAGTTGTTATACTCTAACAATGTAACGTTCATTTATACCTTTTAGTTTTTGTTTAATTTATTCTATTGTTATAACTAACACTTATCAAACTACAAATAAATTGATGAAGGGTGCGTGTGCTCTCCCGGAAGCGATTTTTTTTCCAGTCAACTTGTGAATGCGGATTCATTTCTTGCTCTCTGATTGGCTGTTGGAAAGTTACGGTGCTCTGATTGTGAGAATATCTTATTTCCTATTTTCAGCGCAAATTTGCTGCCTTCTAATCTAATCTAACCTAACCTAACCTAACGTACAGCGCAAATAAGATATTCTCACAATCGGAGCACCGTAACTTTCCAACAGCCAATCAGAGAGCAAGAAATGAACCCGCATTCACAAGTTGACTGGAAAAAGAAAAAGCGCCTCCCCAGAACGTTAAATCAAAAAAATGTTGTAACAACCGTAAACTATAAAAACTTTGAAAATGTTACTGCACTAGTCCAAAAACTGAAAATACGTCACTGGAAGACAGAAGAGCAGGTAAATAAATTCAAGAAAGTGCATGTGGAAAGAAAATCAGGTCATGTATAATTCCTCTCTCTCTCTCTTCAGGCAAAGTTCAAGGAGTGTGGAGGGGTGATCAAGGACACCTTCCCAGTGAAGAGAATCGAACCTGGACAGCCAGCAGTTGTGCACGGGGAGAAGGAATCGTTTGCAGCGGATTCCGTCATCGTGTGTGCTGGGCCGTGGAGCAAGAAGCTCCTGGGATCCCTGGGCTTGGATGTGCCTCTGATTACCTGGAGGATAAACGTTCCATACTGGAGGTTGAAGCCCAGCAGCCCATCATTGGGAATGAGTATAATATACTATGATGGCGAATCCCATTTTTATTCCTTACCCGAACTGGAATACCCTGATCTTGTGAAGGTTAGTTCAAGCACTTTCATTGCAATTTTGAAAGCAGATTAAGTGGTTTAGATGGCCGGATTTATATATAATATCTGCAGATCCGGAGTCACCGGCATCAAAATGGGACACTTAGATACTGAAATACTCGTTTCCCTGCAAGGTGTTATACATGTTGCTTACCTCTAAGGCGGTAAGTAGATTTTAATAGCAAATTTTCAATGGCAACTTCTACCACCGCTGTAGAGTTAGACAACACATATAAAAGTGTATCATTTTTATTGACTGAGACTGTACAATTTTAAGTTATGTCTGGTTGCTCTCTCTCTCTCTCTCTCTCTCTCTCTCTATATATATATATATATATATATATATATATATAGAGAGAGAGACACACACACACACACACACACACATACATACACCGGGTGGTCCAAAAGTCCCGGAACGGTCACATATCGTGAGAAATACACATCGAATCGGAAAACGAAAAAAATACGTGTTTATTAAGTGAAATAAAGTAATTCAATGATATCACACTTGATTCCCCACCCCCGCCCCCTGGGGGTGGGGAGGGGCAACTGTGAAATTTTAAATGGAAGCCCCCATTTTGTATTGTAGAATCTGAAAGAGGACTTCATTGCGAGTCCAACGAGCTATCAACCATCCTTCTAGCTCAATTAGGAACGGAGATATAACAATTTTAAATTTTCGTCCCCCCCCCCCAAAATCATAAAACCCAAAAAATTTTCAAAGGGGCGCTCTGCCCCTAATTGAGCTAGAGTGAAAGCGATTGCATATTGTAGACTCCCCTTCCATATTCTCTATTGAAAGGCAGTGGCGTAGCGTTATAGTACGCTCGTACGCCCGGCGTTCCCAGATTTAAAATTTCAAAAAATGCGTAAATGCTGAGAATATAAAGTAAAACTTGACTAATTCCATATATGTTTGACCTTCATGGCATTATAATAGCTATTTTTCGCGATCCGCTTGCAACGCTCCACTCTCAACACTCGTTCTAGCATATTTTTTCAATGCCTTTCCTGGCCGGACGCCGAGCAGGTTCGGCGTAAAAGACTCTATATTCCTTGCTGCCTTTCTGGAGGGAAAGCTTCGATGTCTACAGCACGCGCATAAATGCTCTCTCATACGCCAGCGTACGGAGCAGCAGAGGTCTACCGTGATTGGTTCATGTGACCCTTCCTGCCTTCTGAAGCAGACGACAGCGGTAGAATTCCTACCTGGTTCTTCGCGCTTAAGCAACTCGTGCTATGTGATGCTACAATACGCAATATCGACTGACGTAACTTTACCAATCTCAAATATACCACTTCTTAATGGCCACTGCATTGTATAATTTATCGCACGAACAGCGATGTGCATTAGAAACTAAAAGATCAACACAGTTTTTGTGAAAAAAGTTGGTGAAGTCCTCGTGGTAGAAATTCAGCCTGTGGCTGCTCTACCACTTAATCCGCAAAACTATTATTTTTTTTATTATTGTTATTTTTTCGTTATTATCTAACTGCTTAATATTGTGTCAATAGAAATGTTTACCATTCATTTGAAAACTCTTAACATGGAATTGTCTCTGGACAAAATTATTTTAAAATGTTTATCAGTATTCTCAAGATGTAATAAACATTGGTCTGAATTACTAATCGGCACTGATACGTCAGTAGAGTGTACGATATTTGGATCATCCACCCACCTCCGTGTCAGAGTGTTTTGCACAGTGCGCCAAGACGACAGAGGTCCCTGGTTGGAATCCCGGCGTGAGCACGGCTGTTCTTTGTCAGTGTCCCTTCATCAATATCATCACTCATATTTATATTCGCGATTAACCAAAAGTGGTAGAAAAGCGAAGTAAAATAAACCAAATCAATCAGTAGTTGGATCATCCACAACAATGACGTATACTGTTGTGCAGAGGCGCTTGTGATTCAGGTAGGTTTTTAATTACTTGCGTCATGCAGAAAGATATAAAAAAAGGGTATAAAACACCAGAGTTCAAGACATTTGTGGCATAGTGAGGCATCTAATTTTCTAGCTAAAACATGCATGGATGATGTTTTATTGAAAACCCAGCTGACTTCAGGCAAATAAACAATGCCTGTGGCAACTAATACCGACCCTTCATTCGGACTTGGCGTTCCCACCCGAAATGTCCATGCTACGCCGCTGTTGAAAGGTCTTGACGTGCAGATTCCGAATCTGCAATCGGTTTCACTCTAGCTCAATTAGGGGCAGAGCGTCGGGGTTGGGGAATCAAGAGTGATATCATCGAATAGCTTTCTTTCACTTATTAAACACGTATTTTTTCGTTTTCCGATTCGACGTGTATTTCTCACGATATGTGACCATTCCGGGACTTTTGGATGGGATGGCCAGAATTAAAGTTATCCAACTCAGAGCCCTCTGTAGCCTGTTTGAGGCATCGTAGAACTCTGAAATTTGGTGAATCCACTATGCAGACCATGGGGAAGAGAACGGCGATAAAAAAGAACAGTTCAATTTTCCGCCACCAGGTTGAAATGTGGCGCTGTACTTCCATGATGGGTTGTAATAATGACGTAAACTGCACCAATTGGTTATGGATTTGCCTTTACCTTGCATTAAACGAGAGATTATTTTCTCGGAACTTCCAGCCACTAAAAAAGTCTTTCTAATTAATAACTCAGCTAAATCACTTAACGTGATTATTTGTACAACCATCATGGAAGTACAGCGCCATATTTCAACCTGGTGGCGGAAAATTGAACTGTTCTTCTTTATCGCCATTCTCTTCCCCATGGTCTGCGTAGTGGATTCACCAAATTTCAGAGTTCTACGATGCCTCAAACAGGCTACAGAGGGCTCTGAGTTGGGTAACTTTAATTCTGGCCACCCGGTATATATATCCATCCAATTTTTGCACCCGCCCTAATGCCTCTTTATACTAAGCCTTGTGTACCAATAGAGAAAGTAAACTGTCCTTACCTCCCAGCTTTGGCACCCAATCGCCGCTCTTGCATATATCGACTACGTTTTCCACAAATATATCCTTTAAACTGAATTATACTATTCACAGTATTTATAACAACTTACCTATTATTAGGCCTCTTTGCAAGTGAGGCCTGGGGGTGTAGCCACCAAGACCTTCTACATGGGTCCAATTGGATTGTTAATGAAGAATTCTATCTAGTGTTGCCCACGAGACGAGACTTTGGCCTGTCTCGTCTCGTGGAGTCTCGTGGAAATGCTGTCTCGTCTCGAAAATATTCGTTTGTCTTATGACACATGGTCAATCTCGTCTCGTCTCGAATTTTTAAAAGCCTGTCCCGTCTCGTCCCGTGGGCAACACTAATTCTATCCTGAACGAATAGAGGATTCAGAAGCATAGCCAGGATTTTTTGGAGGTAAAGCATAAGCGAACTTCCAATTTAAAAAATTAATCGGCGTTAAAAAATTGTTAGGGGGAAAAAGTACTGATATAACAACTAGCCACTGACGTACAGAGGGAGAGCTGATGGGGCTACAGCCCCACCTGATATTTTGAGAAATTCAAAATTTTCACATAAAAGATGTCAAGAACTCGGGAAAAACCGAAATGCTAAATGCGGTGGCAGTAGCAGCGATGGCAGTAAATGGCGAGGAAAAGTGCCAGAGTAAAACTAATATAATGAAAACTGAGATTGTTGTTTAACAATAAGTAATAGCAGAGTCGTTGATTATTTGCATCCAGTGTTTATACTCGTATTCTTAACCACTGCAATGTTGAAACTTGGCAATGAACTTAAAAAAATAGTTTCCTAATTGCTATGTAATCAGAACTTGCACGTTTTTGCAATTGAGAGCATTTAGAATAACTCATTCTTCTGCAGATAGTTGAATGGCACCAAAAAGAAGCCGATCCTGATGATCGGGACCATGATTGTGAGCCAGGAGAGATGAAGAATCTTGTTTCTTTAGTGAAGAAGCACTTCCCTGGAGTCGAACCAATTCCCGCCATTGTAGAATATTGCATGTATACGGTAAGTACAGTTATCTCCACTCGCAAAGTGGATTAAGTCAAACTTATTTTTTTTTATATTCCAATATCTGCAAAAAGTAACATAGCAGTAGAAATCAATTTACGATAATAATAACTATACTAAGTGAGAGAATTGTAGGGAGGAACAATATCATGGAGCGTAATAAGTGACCCTTTCAAAATACACTCAAGGCCTGTATAATTCTCTGAGACTTGTGTTTGGGGAGGGGGTCCTGTCCATGTGTATTTTTCCCTTCATCAATTCCATCATCTTCGCGATTAACCAAAAGTGGCAGAGAAACGAAGTGAAACAAACCAAACAGAAAACTAAAACAATGGCTTTAAAAAAATCATATAATTCTGTACCGTTTACTTACATCTCGATCCATGTGTTTTTTTGAATGGCGTAACTAACTAACTAACACTCTAGCCTTCCTAAACAAACCCGAAAGTTTATGGCTGCAGCAACACAAGCCTTCCATCTGTCCCTATCCTGAGCAAGATCAATCCCAGTGACGTGCGGTGATGTCGACACTTGGGGTAGCAATCAGTGGCTTGCCCAAGGGAGGTTGGTGTGGGTCATAATCCCCCTCCCCCCTTTAGGACCCAGTATTCCTAAAAATAGAACGTCAAAGAAAGGAAAGGTTTGCAAAATGAGGAAGGCACGTGTTAATCCCACCCTCTTTCGAAAATCCAAAACATGTTGATTTGACTATTAAGCCAGAGATCCCGGGTTCGAACCACGACCTGGGCATGGGTGTTATTTGTGTTTGTCCCTTCATCAATTTTATAGTACCATCTTGACGATTAGCCAAAAGTGTAGGAAAAGCGAAGTAAAACAAACCAAATCAAACAATCAATCAATGATTTGATTTATGTTACTTAGCGTCGCTGTCACATTTGATTAATCGCGAAGATGGTACATTACAATTAATGAAGAGACAAACACAAAAAACACCCATGCCGAGGTCGGGGTTCGAACCCGGAACTCCTGGTGTCATAGCGCGCAGTGATAACCACTACCCCGCGGTTGGTTGATTTGGTGTTTAAGTTCACTTTATGTACATAAAAGCTAATCGGGACTGGACCCACAGTTTAAAGTGGGATCCGAACCACTATGTGCCTCCACCGGGTACCGATCCGGGGCCACTTGCACTCCCCCACGGAGGTCGGCCGACAACAAGGATGAGTGGAAAGCTCTAACTATTCGGATACGTGGGTATCGGTAAAGCAAACTGCGTATTTACTCAGTGGTACGTAAATTTCAATTGGATTTTTGAAACACCATATTTGCATATGATTAACGTTTTTCCAAAAAAATTGCATTCCCTGATTTCCCTAATTTCTTCATCTCACGATCTCGTTACTGAAGGATCCGGGCTCGAGCCCTGGCCTGTGCATGAGTGTTCCTTTGTAACCACTCTTCATCCGTTTAATCAACGTTCATCGTCATGGCAGAAGTTAGGTAAAGTGATGGAAAAGCAACAATAAAGAAAGGAAAAAGAAAATACAAATAATTTCCTCCCAGTGCATCTGCAGGGCACTGTGAAATCAGGAGTCCAGAGTTCTCCGTTTATGATTGTCCCTCGTGACTTCCATAAGCTCATTAGCTACTTATCACGATTAAATCTATACAGCTTGAAAAAGTGATGGAAGGTGGCAAAAATTAAATATATTAGAGGGGATGAGCAGGTAACAAAACACACTTTTTTTGTAGTTTCTTCAACCATATTCATTTGGCTTTCTTAGTTCTGGGATACACTTTACATTCCTAATTATTTTTCACTGCAGAGTACAACACATAGGAACAAGAATGCGCGCTCGTCACGGGTTCGAATCCCGGCCTGAATTGTTCTTTGTGAGGTCCCTTCATCAATTTCATTATATCATCACTCATCCTCATTTTCGCGATAACCAAATGTGGCAGAAAGGTGAAGTAAAATAAAGCAAACCAACAACAACAATTAGAATGCGTTTTTTCTTGCCCAAATTAATACATCCGTATTCATGACTGTTTAACTTACCCATTTTTTTATTGGAGGCCAAATTATTAGAATATTTATATAAAACACTACTAAAACGAGAGCGAGAGAGAGCGTGAGCAAATATTTGTTATTTAATCATTATATATTCCATATTTGAAAAAAAGAAAAGAAACCATAACGTTCTTGTCTGCACATAATACAAGTACGTTCCCATTCATATACAAATAAAACTACATCCCATATTATACATACATATTGTACAACGTTTAAAAGGTTGTGTAAATTCAGAGAACACAAGTACTGCAGAAAATTTTCTCCTGAGTTCTTTAGAGGATTTACAAAGGAATCGAAGGGAATCCAATCCCCTATCTGTCCTATAGGAGATAGACTGGAGGACCTGAAATCACGGGCTTTCAACCATGGGAGAGGGTTGGGGGGGGGGGAAGGGGCAAGGGAGGTACAGGCAGAAATCTTCCCTTTGCCTTCGGGCGGTTGTCTATACCTGGATCTGGTAAGGCGGAAGAAGAGCCAGCTAGGGTATTCAGCCTTGCCAGCTGATCACATCGAGGGACGAGAAGCGAGTGGAAAGAAATGTTGCATATGAACTGAGGCTTCAAGATGATAAATATTGTGATTTGAAAATAATTAGAGATGTGAGATTGATTGATCTATCTCTGCTAGACTAGCTACTCCTCAGTGCACGTCACTGATCAATCCAATCTTTTCCATTCTTACCGATTTCCTTTAGGTCTATCTCAACGTTTTCCACCTCGTCTACGAGTGAACGGCATAACTTATTAAAATAAATACACACATATTTAGTGGGATCCGAACCACCATGTGCTTCACCCGGGTATCGAACGCGATATCCCTTGATTACAGAACGACGTCGTTACTATTAGATCGGGGAGACCCACACATTCTCTCTACTAGAACTGCATTACTCTACTTTTGATTTAACGGAAAGTAATTTTTTGTGCATTTGATTTGGATCCCGCCTGTCAATTTGCTAGATCTTTTCTTTTTGGGAAGGTATTGCCCTGAATGTTCGACGTGCTAACTCCACGTCACCCCATTACCGGTTAAAGATCTCTACACCTCTAGGTAGGATTGTGGGAGGGAGACTGGTAGTCACGGAGATAGGCAAAGGATCTTCCAGGGTTATGGCTATTACCCTGAATGTACACATTTTAGAAAACTGTATTAGGTTAAAACAAAGAGAAATGTGTACTCTACATGCCCCCTTCCCATTTAAAGAAATGAAGTTGTATCCAAGATGGCGGTCACCAAGATGGCGGACGTTTCCCCCTAGGCCTAACATATTACTACCATGACCAATTGCTACAATCTACACTCCCTTTCATTTTATAAGGGTTGGTCAAGGACCTTTGACTCACCCTGTATTATATTTTTATTTGCAGATGTCACCTGATGATTTCTGCATTTTGGACCGGCATCCTAAGTACAATAATATTGTCTTTGGATGTGGATTTTCTGGTGAGTAAAACTTTAGATTTAATTCATTAAATTTGATTGATTTTTTTCCTCGAGTACTGCTAGGCATAAATTTATGTCTCATACAATTCCTTACTTCAAAAATCTCCAAGATGTAGCAAGTGCAAATTTGTACCTTATAGTTTGTAGAGGTGTAAGGGGTGTCCCCTCACATGAAATTTCATTTCTTACAGGAAAAATATAGTTTTAGAGTTAGAATCAGTTACTCATTGAAGAAAGTAACTCAGTTACGTTACTGGTAGTTGGCGTGCAGCGTGGATATTCTAAGTTTAGCATGCAACGAAGCTTAGCTTAATTGCCTTGGGCGATTCCATGGCAATACTTTCACCTTAGCATCCAGAGAAGACACATAGTTGGATACAGTTATCATATTTCACTCTTTCCCTCGTTAAAAATTTCAAGTTAACAAATCGAATGTTGTACAGTTACTGTAAATGTAACTGTGGGCCATGTTACTTATATTACAAAAAGTAACTGTTAGTTGTAACTAGTTTTTTGTGTGTATGTGTGTGTGTGCGTGTAGTATGTGTCACTGTACGCGACAGAGAGAGAGAGAGAGCAAGGTAAGCATTTTTTCTATCCAGTGGCGTGTCCAGAAATTTCGAAAGGGGTTGGATAAACCTTTTTTTTGTAGTCAGCCCTAGATTATGTAAACCTTTTTTTTGTGGTCAGCCCTGGTTTTGCCATCTTTTCCTACCTTTGATGTTCTTTTTTGGGAATTCTGAGGCAAAGGGGGATTATGACCCTAATCAACCCCTCGTTGGGCACGCCACTGTTCCTATCTCGTACATTAAACATATCGCAGGCCATGCTGTCTTCTATATCCTGGCTTTGGTTACTCAAGTTGTAATACTGTATATTATGAAAAATAGTTAATAGTTTTTTCAACTTTTGTTTTGCAGGTACTGGCTTCAAAATTTCTCCCGCCGTGGGACAAATTCTAGGCGACCTGGCCTGTGGGAAGGATCCTAGCTTCAACATCCAGCCATTTTCCCTTGCTCGATTCTCCTAGCTAGGAATTATTTGTAAAGGGAAGGAGGGGACATTATAAAATATATGCTGACATTGGAAAATGCAGTACTCTTTGCGTATATGTATTAGTCTTCGAGAAACAAAACAGGACCAAAGAGAATTCTCAGTTTCTTTTCTGGACATTGATTTACAAATGTGAACTGTAGCCTCATATCTAATGTCCAGACATGTGCGTCGGCAGACATTTTTGTAGGGAGGTGGTAGGCGTTTGACATGAAACTGAATCGTGGAGATAATAATTATAATGATAATTGAGTTTTGAGATTTGAAGTCCACAGATGGGCTAATCAGGATTGGGCCTACAGTTTAATAGTTGGATACGAACCACTTGTGCCCCACCGTGTATTGAACCCGGGATCCCTTGATAACAAGGCGACGACGTTACCGCTATGTCATCGAAGACGCCCACAACAATAATAATGAAGTAAGAAAAATAATAGCAAATTTGCTTCTATTTTAAAATAATTATAACTTGTATTGTTTCTATTGTCGATTTATTATTATAATTGTTATATTCTTTGTAAGGCTTTAATTCACCAGATGAATGATTGCATAACTGTTTTTCTTTATTATTTTTTAATTTCATTAGTTAATATACTGAAATCATTAGTTTTCTTATTAACTTTTACACATTTCGTTCAAGAATATTATTTTAATGTTACGAGTTGGTGAACGATACTAGCTTCCAGGGGAGTTCGACACCCACCCTCTCCCCCGGTGACGCCACCATGTTAAACATAGGAGCATCTCCCAGTTAACTCCAAGATTGGAGCAAAACATCTCCCCTCTAACAGGCTGCCCAAACTACAGCCGGGATCCACATCCTGCCCGCCAGGACCTTTCATGTGGCTCGCATTAGTCCTTATTGAACCTCTAACTCTATTTTGAGGCATTATTTTTATTGCAAATGTAATGTTAATGGAATATGGGCCAGCCAATTGCCCATGCAGTTACTGACCATACATGTTAAACAGTTTGAGCACAGGGGTGACAAATTTCGAAAAAAAAAAAAGGATTATAAGCTTTTTAAAAAATCATCATAAATCTGTATGATGTTAATGCATACCAACAATGTATCCTTATTTTTTACTAATTTTCAAAAAGCGATTCCCCACTAATCAATATAACTAATGTGTAATAATAATAACAATAATCCCACAATAACAACATAGTATTGGATGGGCTCGTTCCCCACGGGCCCAAATAAGTCTGCGCTGCTGTTTGGGTCCTGTTGTAAAAGAATCAGTAGACCTATACAATAATTTACCTAACCTCATCATCAGTAACATGATTAAATCGCTTAGAATACTAAATACAGGCTGGCCTGGTTCGGACGCATTTAATACAAGAGAACTTGACCATACTTGACTTCACATATTCCGATAGTAAGAGGAAACTAAATAATTCTTAAAGCTCGTAGAAACTGGTCAGACTTCTCTACCTCGCTGTGCCCATCTAAAATATAGGAATGGGATACAAGTGTTGTCGTACAATTCTTATTTCTAAGTAGTGTGTTGAATAGACGATGTCGAAATATACGTACATACCACAAAATTTATCATTGCTATGGGCAATAGGCAAAGAAGCCTGTGAACCTCGAAAGATACTAAAGTATGTGCTTATGTTGATAACAACGGGTCATGTTCATCAGTCCATTGAATGTTTTACACACACGCAAATGGCTTTGAAAATATTTACGGAATGAAAAGGTAACATTACTCACCCAAGTACTGTTCATGGGAGTTTTCTTCTCTGCTTTTTTAAGCTGACGGATTATACTACTGCTTTCTTGCTATCAACTAATGGTGGAATTCGTACTGGAATTGATTCCTTGCCTACAGATCTGTGTGTAAATGCACCGGACAGCTCGCCCTCGCGTTTAATTTACAACTAGCAGACCTCGTCCTCCCCTGCCCAGATGTCAGTGCACTCGCGTGCTCTACCTACAACTACGTACTGTTCATACCAAGTCAAATTGGGGCCACACGTCTTTTCTCGCAAACATAACTAAACTGGTTTTGTTCGAACATCTGCAGCAGGCACATTGTGAAAAGTTGGTTGAAGAAATGACGATCTAAAAACCGCCGATTTCGGCTTGCCATCCAACAATTAGAGACCACGCCAGGTTATGGGTGTTCTTTGTGTGCGCACCAATTTCATCTCAGCATCACTCATTGTCTCGATTAGCCAAAATTGGAAGGAAAGCGACGTAAGGTAGCAAATTCAAATACGACCCCTCTGTTGAACAGCCTGTCAGTGCGACCGCTGACCGAAGGTGCACCCTAAGATTGTTATTATTATATTTTAATGTGCAGATCTAGATCATGATTTGTAAACAACAGAGGCATACGGTTCCGAAATGTGGTCCGTGTAAATTGAAATCTCATATTTCAGACTAATCCATTTTCCCCTGAAATGCAGTTATTGTATAGACACACAAGCAAATGTTAACTTAATAGCATAAAACCAAACACTCGTGACAATAAAAATTAAAAACTTTAAACAATATAATTACATACATACATACCTTGAGGAACTCGTAAAACTGCTGAATAATCCCATAACTTAGTCAACATATTGTCTTAATTCACTATTACGCACATTCGTGACAATAGAAAATGTGCATAGCACATAATAATCTTCTTATAAATATACAATTTTTTCTTGACTGTCATAACTTTCTTGAAGACAGTTTCAAATCGAATGTGATGCGGCTACTTTTCTGGACAGAGTTGCCAGGTTATCTTTTTTATTTCTCGAGCATGGTGCATTACATCACTGAGCTCGATGTGCTATTGAAAATTCTTTGTTGCAGTGTTTGCAATCTTCTCTATGTTTGTTACCATTTTCCATTAACAACAGGTAAAAACCTTCCTTTAACCATTTTGCAAAATGCATACAGTCAGTGCTCAAAGTGGAAATTCCTAGCTGGGGGTGATTGGTTGAGTCTGAGGAAGAGGGCACTTACATGGATCTTCGTGGAGACAATGCAACAAGTGGCGCATACTTATGCAAATTATGATACACACTTTCTCCTAATTTCTATAGAATGGGATGTACATGTGGAAGCGATTGGGTTCCAAAACCGGGGGGCAACGACAGTATATTTCCCTTTGTAGGTAAGGTTTAGCATAGTCCAGGGGCAAAAGTGGTGAAAAGCAGCCCCCCACCTCCTAATAGCTGCTACTGGGCTGTACAGTTATGAATCCAGTAGGATTGTTAATGCAAGAAACTTCTCCCACTTGTATTAGTTTTATGTGTAATATTTAAAATGTAATTTTCTACCAAATATTTCAAAGGGGTTCCAAGTTCCAAAGTCTTCTCATATTCAAATGAAAATTAATTTCCCACATTCTCCAAGTGTACTTGTGGGTAACAGTTTTGTAATACTTCAAAGGAGCCCAAAAAATCAGTACATGCAGCTTGGGGTAAGAACCAGTAACTTTTGATAAGTTGTGCATTCTACACCCCTCTTCTGTCCTACAGGGTACTGTATAGAATTAAATGTCATCATTATTTTGGGAGATTTTGAGTTCATTTTTCTTCCATATTGAAATTTTGAGCATTTGTATGGAACCAGTTTCTTCTTTTCCAGTGTGCTGTGAGCATTGTTGTTACGACCAATGGCATATTCGCACATCTACATCTAAATAAATCTGTAATGCGACCATTTTTTATTACACTTCATTAAACACCAGCTCCTTCATAACATCAAATGTTCCCATGTCACTTCACCTTACATTTACTTGATATTTCACCAGCGTTTCTGGCTGCAACCAGTCTCTCGCATCGACTGAAACTCACTTGCACCTGCTTGCCATTCTCAGCAAGCACGAGAATGATGATTGGCTGAGATACTCTTCAGACTTCGGCACCAACCTCTGATGGATTTAATCAGTAGGGGCTTCACTGACAAGTTTGTAAGATACAACCACCAGCCATGCACTGGGATGCATCTTCCCATCATATAGTGTTGCAATTTTGTTTTACAGAGACCATATGACAGAATCAAGAGCAACCCACCATTGCAAAAGGTAAAGTTCACAGTTCATATAGCACCATGCCATGAAGGCACACCTCCAAATTTTTATTATTTTTAAGGGAAATTTTCGATGGTATCTTTGCCATCTCATCCTGTTCCAAGCATGGCAGGGAAATAAAACCTAGGAGGACTTAGTGCCCAGCCTTGAATGAGAAATGGTAGGGGAAGGAAGAGGAAAGGGAAACAGATGACAGCAAAACTGGCATTGGAAACAGATGCCAGCAAAACTGGCATTGTAACATTGCTTATTACAGCTTTGCTTCTGGCGTCGTCATCGATTTTCTTATGTAAGTCAGTGGAGGAAATGTGGGAAATACAATCAGCTGCTGGCATTGTTACCTGTTATTGCATTGCTAAATTGTGCAGCAGTCAAAAGATCATTGCTCTAGTGTGCCAACTGTCTTATCATTATGTTGAAGGGGAAAACTGTACACAGAGAAAGCAGATTTAATACTTAAAGCTGTTTGGTAAAGAAGCAAGCAAGCAAAGTTATAATCTATAAAGCAAGCTACAAAGCATGCATCAGCTGCGTTAATAGTACTAATAAAAGTCAGATACAGTGGAAGGGAAAGATAATTCTGAAGTATGAAGCAGTGTGTGGACTTGGGAGAAAACTTGATTTCACTTGATGGTTCTGTCAGTTGGTCATGATAGATTACTCTTAAAGCTCTTCCATGGCAAAAGAACTCCTAGAAGCACTATAGTGGAACCACAAGCAAAAAAATCTGCGCAGACACGCGACTCCTGTGCACCCTACTCCCACATGGAGGGGTGGGGGAGAGTGGCCCATGCTTCCTTATGGCCCGAGCTGAAGGGAAGAAGGGAAAGCTGCGTGGGGACTTTTCGTCCAAGGTTTTTTCGTTGTGGTCGCTCGATACAAACACTAACACCAAAACAACACATCTACAAACAAACCTTATATGTCGCACATGTATTCAATTTTCAGCCAGACACTGCCAGAAGAGGGAAAAAGCCATAACATGCAGAGACCACAGACCCCTTCAACACAAGTGCGGTGAGCTTTGGCAATGACATTGGCTGGTTCATCTATGCGCTTGGTTTTCGTCCCCTACTGTTATCCACCGATTTGATGGGAAGCAGGCATTGTTTTATACCTCTTACCCTATATCTACATGCTACTATTCACAGGACAAAAATAGGATCCAAATTAAGAAAAATATTCAATGACAGTTATGTACAATAAATTTATTTCTTTGTAATACAAATGTGTTCATTAGAATCGGCCGCTCCTTTTCCTTCCTGTATATTTTGAGTCTCGTCTTGTTTCTTTTCCCTGCTTTCTTCTTCGTTCCTTCTTTGCCAAAATCCAATCTTTACTATTTTTAAGAGGCTTTCCTCTAGCTCGCTTCATCCTTTCCCTACAAAGAAAAAAAAAGAGGGGGTTAATTATAAATCAGACTATCTTGCCATAAATTCATGTTCTTGTCCTCAGAGTGGTTTGAGATTGTTTACACTTACAGAAATCTCTGTTTTTGATATAATATCGCATGGTGTTACAAAAAGCCTTCTCTACAGGATTGGGAACCTTAGCTGATGCAATGGTCACTCATGCGATGATGATATCACAAACAGTTGGGAGTGTAAACCTTCATTCCACCTCTATGCTATTAACATATTGTAACTTTGTGCATATTATTCACTATTAAATAAAATAAACAACATTAATTGTATTAAGTTAAATTTAACACTACTTATGTGAGTGATTATGAAACTTTTTTGGAACGACGTTTCAGGGTCCAACTGCTCTCTTCGTCAGGTTCATATAGGAGGGGAAGCAGTTTTCACCTCATATCAGATTGGAGTTGTTCACCAGTGCTGGCTGTGCAAATGACGTGGTTTTTATCCATTTTAGGAGTTCCCGTTTTTAAGTGGTTATAATTGAAATGGGTGGTTCGTCTTTACGGGATTTTTAATATGTGGAGTTTTTTAATTAGGAATATGTCAGGGATAGTTTTAAGTGTTTTCAACCCTACCCTCTTTTAACACTTTTCAACGAGGCATTATGTTTAATGCCTAGGAAAATATTATGAACCTGATGAAGGGGGCAATTGGACCCTGAAACGTCGTTCCAAAAAAGTTTCATACTCACTCACGTAAGTAGTGTTAAACTTAATACAATTTAATGTTGTTTACTCTATGCTATTTTGTATATTGCATCTTTTATATGTTTAATTTTGGTTCTACATAACACTGAAAGGGTATTTCTTTTATAACAACTCTCGGACGTGGCTCTTAAAATTTTCACCAAGGTTAGGTGGATTTTTGGCATCCCAATTTTCCACTCCCCTCCCCCAATAAAAAAACGGCCATGTTATATATTTACCGTTTCAATGACAAAAAAAAATGCCCTTATTTTTAAAATACTACAAGTGTTAGTGTTCAAGCACAAGTTTATGGTGTTTATTTAATACCTACATAATGACATCAAAATAACAGTACATTCTTAGCTTAAACTGCTACTTGATTTCGCAATATACTCATTATTAGGGGCATGCATATTTCGTTTTTGACGAAAAAACGAAATTTGAAAAAACACATTGTAGTGTTAATTTTTCATGTTTTTGAAAGGTGTGAGATGCATTTTGTAACCATGTTTTGTCGCGAAATGAACTGCAAAAAGCGAAATTAACTCTTAAACACGAAATTTAGGGTTTATTCACCGACACAGCACCTTCTGAGGTCTGAATTATCCTGAGAGTTATGCAATTCCCGGAAAATTGATTAATACTGCTGTTAATATTGGAGAAACAAAAATTGACTCCTTTACACAGAAATAAACTTAATACTCGGATAAGTACATAAATGGGCTATTAGAAGTGAAATGTTAATTCTGTGGAATAAGTGTAGTTTTTAAATCAAATTTACTATTATATTCACAATTTTAAAACCAAAATGTCTTTTTATATACCACTTTTGATGTGATTATTCACCGCTATAACACCGATATTTTATTTTATTTACCGCTTTTGAACCCGAAATTGACTCAGTTTTTATACTGAAATTTTGCTTTTTTATTTACCAAAAATATGTGCCTCTACTCATTATGTTATGCAGCAGTAACTTCAATTAATTCTTGTCAACAATAAATCCAACTCTTTCTAAAACAAATAGCCACGCATCTGGTGGAGGCACATAGTGGTTCGGATCAAATTTTAAACTTTAGGTCCAGTCCCAGTTAGCCTTTCTGTGCATAAAATGGACTTAAAACAACCATGCTTATATAATCAGAAATAAGGTTTTGGTGCTAATCAAGCGTGAGGTGAGCCCTGAGTGTCCTGGGCAGTCACCCATCCCTTAAGCTGCCCATGGTAATCCTGTATTGATTAAAAATGAAGTGCAAGTTCAGTTCCAGGTCTATTATGGGCAAAAAATTTGAAACCTGTTGCTATATGATTTAAATCACAAATCAAAATTTGAAAAATAGTTAGTTTTTCATAAGGGAATCTATCAAGATATATACAGCATGTTTTAAAAGTCCTGCAGGATTCTAAAAAGCTATAACTTTAAAGGAATAGGTTTGATACACTGAAATATTGTTCTTTTTACATCAGAGGAAAATTTAAAATTTTGTTGTGGCCACACTGCTGAATGACATGTATGCAGGTGATCATGCGATTCCATGATGTTATGTGTGTGTTATGGATCGCTGAGTTAAAATCTTGTGTTTTGATGCGGAGAAGGCTCCAAACAATGTTTGGAAAAACACTTCCAGCGGAGACAAGTATCCAGAGATGGTACAAAAAGTTTAAGGCTAAGTGATGTGATTCACAACATTCCAGATGAGCACCGTCAGAATGCAATTCTCAGATTTAAAGATTGTAAGAGTGTATGGACATGAATGGTGCCCAGCTGGAGATCTGGCAATGAACCAAACCAATCAAATATTAATTTTAAAGTTCCTTTGTGTAACAAACAATATTTCGTTGTAATAAACCTATTGCTAGAGGCATGCATATTTCATTTTTGATGAAAACACGACATGTGGAATAACACATTGTAATGTTAATTTTTCAGGTTTTGTCACGAAATAATGCAAAATAAATTGCAAAATGCGAAATAGACTCAAAACACTAAATTTAGAGTTTCTTTACCCTTGCAAAACTTTCTGAAGTCAGAATTATCCTGAGAGTTTTCAAATTCACGGAAAATTGATTAATTCTGCTGTAAATATTTGAGAAGCAAAAATGGACCCCATTAAGCAGGAATGAACTTAACATTCTGGTAATAACATAAATGTGCTTGCTATAAGAAGGAATATGTTTATTTTGTATAGTAAGTGCAGTTCTTAAATCAAATTTGGGATTATGTTCACATTTTTAAAACCAAAATGTCATTTTATATACTGCTTTTTCACCACTAAAACAGATACATTTTATTTACCTCTTTTGAACCTGAAATTCACAGGTTTTTTTCTGAAATTTTGCTTTTTTATTTACCAAAAATATGTGCCTCTACCCATAACCTTAAAAGTTATAGGTTTTTAGAATCCTACAGAACTCTTAAAATGCACTGTATAAATGTTCTCATAGCTCCATGCTAAATTTCAGACTATTACCACAGTACTTACCGCTTATCAGAATACTCAATATGATTATTCTCTTCCGCACTTTCTTCTCCCAAAGCTACAGGTAAAGCCTGTGGACCTCCCGACATCAGAACAAGGAAAAACTTCTTTGCCTTTGAGCTGTTGGGATAGTCAATCACCATCCCTCCATAGAAACCTGCTTTCATCGCTTGTGATGTGACAAGTTCAATTTGACTGCTGCTTTCTGGGTAAAACTGGAACACAGCTCGTGCTCCTCGACTCTGCAAGAAACACATAAAATGAAGATTTTGATTTGCTTTATTTTACTTCACAATTTGGGGTAATTGCAAAGATGAGCTTGAATTGTGATTTTTTTAAAATTTATTTACAGTATTTAGCACTGCTTCTCTGCCACTTTTGAGTAATCACAATGATGAGTATGAGTGATGATATGATGAAGGGACACTAACAAATACATGCCAAGGCTGGAATTAGAAGCCAGGACTCCTAGTGTGGTAGCGTAGTGTGCTAACTACTCCAACTTGGAGGTCGGCTTGTGAAAAGATCAAGGGACAAACACACATGGACAAAACACAAGCATCACAGAGGATTATGCTGGCTGAGAGTCCAGATCCCAGAGCCTCGAAAGTGTGCAAAATGCAGTTCAGGGTGTACTACATGGAAGGGAGGTTGACATTTGAGTGCCTTGAGTAAGGATCACCTCTTACATCCCATATACGGTATAATAGTGTGTTGGATGATACAGAAAATTAAAAGGGAAATGTATTCAACTGATTTGATTTTTTTGGTATTATAATTATTTTGAAAATACCCATCACATCCAACTGCATATCCAAAGCCCTTCTCCCCTACGGCATCAAAGTAGTGCACAAACCCAATGTCAAAATAGCTGACAAACTAAACAAACACAAATGGTACTTCCTCTCCCCCCTTGATAACTCAGGTGTATACAACCCAGAGTGCAAGGGCAACATTACATCGGCAGGTCCCACTACTGGTCTTGCTAAACACATCAAATACAATAGCCATAAAATACAAACGGTACGAGTCAAGTACACTGCCCGCACACTCGTAGACACTAAAATCAAGGAAACGCATGCCATAATGCACTTCCCACATGAGCTAAAAATCGATAGCGGACAGGCACACCACACAAGTATTCCCCTACTACAACAGTTAGAGCCAGGAAATAGCAGACGACACGGACGCAGACATACAGTTAACAACAGTGCAGCTAGCGGCAACTGGAGAATTACAAACAATAGAAGTACGCCAAGCAACAGTACGATAAGTTCCATTGAAGATGGTGGCAGTGGCCATTGAAATTAATAAAACAAAGGGAGAAAAAAAAAGAAGGTTCGCAGATTAAGTGAGTACTATTTTCTCCGTATTTATAATTATTTTGAATTTATTATCTACTTCATTACGGGTTAATTGCAAGGATGTTTGACTGATTGATTTGGTTTATATTATTCTACTTTTGGCTAATTGCAAGGATGGAATTGGGGACACTCACAGAGAATACCCAGGCCAGGATTCGAACTTGGGATCCCTGGTATCATAGCACACTGTGCTAACGACTCTGCCACTGAGGTCGGCAATAGCAGGGATTGCCATGCAAGTATGATTACATATCCTGCCTATACATAGATTACATTGACCTATAGTTTGAATAGCTATGTAGATAATCAAGGTGGCTACTCTAGGACCATTATAAAATTCAAGTATTATTCCCGGTTTTCAAGGTGAACTTTCCAAAAATTCAAGCAGATGTTTTCTCTATTTGAACCTTACGTATTACCGCCTCTCAACATCCACACACAAATATCTTAATAATATAATGGGTCTATGTGATTCCAACATCCAAAAATTATAATTCAATTAAACGTTATACATAATATAATTATAATATTTAATTTAAGGTGCTGAGTTTCTATTTACAATCAGAGGCACAACCAAGAAATTTTGTCTCAACAGGCAGGGACAAAATGCCAGGATAAACGTACTAACACTAATAATGTGATAACAATAAAATTATTATAACATTATTATTATTATTGATTTGTTTTATTTTACTTCGCTTCTTGTGCCACGTTTGGCTAATTTGCGAAGATGGGACGAGTGATATGATGAAATTGATGAATGGACAGTCACAAACATCTATGCCCAAGCTGAGATTCGAACCTGCAGGGACCAACATTATTATTATCATCATCCTTATTATTATTGTTGTTGTTGTTAGTAGTAGTAGTAGTAGTAACAAATACGTTATTATCCTCGTAAATTATGCAAAAAGGGGGTAGAAGTTGGTGCTAAAGCATTTGTGTTCGAAGAAACGATTTTTAATTATTTTTTCAACACATGGCACAGTAGTTCGGATTCCACTTTAAACTGTAGGCCCAGTCCTGATTAGCCTTTCTGTGCATCAAGTGGACTTAAAACCACAATCAATCAATAAATTTTACAACATTTTTTCATTTAGATAGTTCAGCGCCCAGGGCCGACTCCCGCCGCCTTCTAGCTAAACTTGATAAGACTAAGAAAATTTTATGAAAATAATTTTTATTTGCATAAAATGTGAATAGTATTTGGATTAAAAAGTTGTAATTTTTCATGTGTACGGAGAAAAATTCAAGTAGAATTCACACATAATTCCCGGAGCCAATAATTCATGCATAATTCCTGGAATTCCCGGTGAGTAGCCACGCTGATAATGTTAACTACGGTACATTACACATTTTTCCATCATGTTGGTTTGTTTCTAAAAGAAAGCATTTGTAGAAAAAAAAAAGTGGCAACTGTGAGACAAGAGACTGCATTTTTCCATTGCTCATCAGAATATTTGGTACTTAGCAGACAATTATAATTGTATAAAAGTGCACATTCATTCAACAACTGAAACATGGCATAATTATATTTCGTTTCCACAAACCAGTTTATAAAAATACTCTGGTCAAGTTGTTCATACATCAATCTACATCTTAGGTTAATTGTAGCAATAAGGCTGGTTGATCAAATCGATAAAAAGAACACATTCTACATCTCATTGTAGAATTTCTGGATTTTCACAATATCATGGGATTCTTCATGAGCTAATCACAATCAAAAATTTGTTTTAAGGCCATTTTATGCTCAGCAGTACTGGTTCTTCAATTTAAAATGGGATCCAAACCACTATTCAATGAGCCTCTGCCAGGAACTGAAGCTGTAACCCCTTGATTAGGAGACAAAGTCGCTATGCTATTGGGGAGGTTCAATTCTCAAAAATGTAAACTGGACAGGAAGACAATGAATGTTCTAATGTGAAAATGAAGGAAAACATCCATGTAACCAAATTTGATGCCTTTTTAAAAGTATAGATTTTAACTTAGTATATTAGGTTTTAAAAGAACATGTAATACTATCAGTATGAAAAAAAAAACTTTATGGGGGGTATTTTTGTTATTTTACATCCTCTTTCCTTCCTCTTCAGGCAAATGAGTATGAATGATGATAGATGAAATTGATGAAGGAACACTAAAATAAGAAACAAATAATACAAAATAGTAAAAAATTATTACCACATAAATAAATGTATGCATCAAGTGAATGTGTAGACACAAATACATATTTTCTAATCTTAAGGTTGTAAAAAAATATGGTGTTGTAATGTAGTCCACTACTCAAGAAACTTGTAAGTAAAAGTATCTACAAGACAGCTGAAGTCTGTGAAGGTGGTGGAGTGGTTACCATAACACGCTATGATGTTAGAGGTCAGAGGTCCCCTCCTTCGTCAACATACTTATGATTAGAGCCCGGAAGTTCAGGCACTTATTTTCGTTAAAATAGGCAGGCAAAAAGGCATCTATAATGTGGTAAATAGGCACTAAAAATGAAAAAAAAAGGCAAAATAAACCGAAAAAGGCACATTTAGAAGTCGCTTACTTTTATCTATAATTTCTGGTAAAATGTTAAAATCTAAATTGGGAAGAGCATTTCAATTTTCTCCGTCTTGATTGCACATAACTACAAGGTGCTTTTTAAGTTCTCAACATTCATTGGTAGTCGTCTGTCAGAGAGAATGTTTTTCATAATAGAAAATGATCTTTCTACTTCGACAGAAGTTATTGGAGCATACATAAAACAAGCTAATGTAGCTGGACTCATTTTGGTAACAGCATTTTCACCTTTTAGAATATACAAATTGTTTTCAATTATTTCAAGTCCTCATTTGCACTCACTACCCGTTAGCACTTTTCCGCAACAGCTCACCCCTTTTCTCTTGGCACTTCCATCATCTGCTGCATAGATTCCTCGAAGATTTTCATGGATGCTATAATTGTAATTGTCTCTGGCAATGAACCATAATGTGCAAAAGTAAACTTGAATAGCACAGGAGTTTTTTCACTTCACGAATTGAAGCCGCTTCATTTTCTGGAAGAGCATCAATCACCTCACTGATTTTTTGAAGGTTGTTATCATAATATATAGCTGCTGATATCCAGGTTCCCTATCTCGTCAAGACTGGTTGCTGAGGTAAACTAAGCTCAATCGCAACTTCCTGAAATTTTCAGGTTCGAGAGGGAGATTTCAGAAATATTTTCTTTGTGTTCGAAATCAACCTGTCCACTTCAGCAGTCAATCATGCACAAGAAATGTTAACCGAAAGGCAATATCCTGACTCAGCATGAAATACTTTTTTCTCACACTTTTCTCCTTCAGCAATGTTGAAACATGCGTGAGTTCAATATTACTTAAATAAGGCGAAAATTATTCACATAATAAACGGAAGAAAAATAAATGCCAACAACGTTTTTTGGGAGAAAAATAATTTATATACACATTTTTTTTAAAAAATGGCCAAATTTCACTGAAAACGGCAAAAATAGGCATTATAATTAAAAATAGGCAGTGGGGTCCCAAATAGGCAAAATAGGCAAAATGAAAAGGCTTCTAAAACATTCGAAACAACATAAAAAACGTATATCCGGAAAAATTTTATCAATATATGCAGTAGATAAAAAGAGGCATTTTGCCAAACTTCCGGGCTCTACTTATGATTATCCAGGAGATAGATAAGCAATGTTAGAACAGAATATCACTGAACAATAACAAATTGATACAGAAAAGAATAAATCAAAATTTTTGAATGAACTGGCATGTATAATAATAAGGGGTAACTGATCACTAGTGCCACATATTTATTGTGAAAAAAACAAAGATTTCAGTACAAAAACTGGGCACATTTCAGCATCAAAAGCTGCATACAACATGGCACATGTTCAAGGGTTTGT